>NC_058404.1:26767405-27130231 GCF_002201575.2 Neomonachus schauinslandi
GACTAGGACCCAACCCAGATGACCTCACTTAACCTTAATTACCTCCTAAAAGCCTCATCTTCAAAAATACAATCACATTGGGGTTAGGGCTTCAGTGTATAAATCTGAGAGGACCCCATTCAGTTCACACCGAGTTACCAAGATTTTCAGCCCATTTCCAGATATTCCTGGTTATCCAAATAGCCTCATTAAAAGCCAAGAATGCTACACCATGAGACAATGGCACCACTCACAAGCATGTATCCAACAGAAATGCGCCCATCTATTCACTAAACAATATGTGACAGAATGTTCATAGCCCCACACAGAAAACAACGCAAATATCCATTTACTGCAGAATGGATAAACAAATGCTAGTATATTCATACAGCAGAAGAAGTGCACTTCTCTGCTGTATGCGGCGCATGGGGCAACATGGGGCGCCTGGCTGTCTCAGTCGGTAGAACATGCGACTCTTGATCTCGGGGTTGTGGGTTCGAGCCTCATGTTGGCTGTAGAGATTACCTAAAAGAAGAAAAATCTTAAAAAAACAAAACAAAAAATGAACAATGTGGATAACTACTACAAACCTAATGGAAGAAAGCAAGACTCAGAAAAGTATATGTTCTATGATTCTATTAATGTCAAACTCAATATTAGGCAAAACTATGGTCTACATGTCAGGATAGTGGTTACCCTTGGGAGGAAGGGGTAAGGACTGGAAAAGATCATGAGGGAGAGGGCTGTGGGATTCTAGCCGTGTTCTGATGTTCCATTTCTTGGTCTGGATGCTGGTTACACGGGTGTGCTCATGTTGTGAAAACTCACCGAGCTCTGGACGTATGGTCTACACATACTTTTCTGTATGTATGTTAGACTTCAATAAAATTTGCAAACCTCAAGATCTGAGATCACATCCTGGCACATCCAATTTTCCTGATCCTCCGCAGGTGCCCACGGTCTGCTACCTCCTGTGTGCTTTTTTGCAGGACCAGGGCAAGAGGTCTGGAGGGGAGGAGGACACGAAGAGAATGGCTGAGCGTGCCTGGCGGGCTCAGTTGAAGAGCATGCGACTCGATCTTGAGGTCTTGAGTTAGAGCCCCATGTTATGGGTAGAGATTACAAAAAATAAATAAATAAACTTAAAAGAAAAAGGAGAATAGCTATAAAAGCCACAGGAGAGGGAGAAGCATCCAGAGTGAGCTGCGCACAGAATGAAGGCAGAGTGGGTGAGTTGGCAGGAGCACAAGTGAGGGGAGCTTTGGCCACAGGGGCAGAAATGAAACGACATAGTGAAAGAACGTCTGGTTTTTGCAAAGGTGGGGAATACGGGCAGAGTCAAAAAGGAAAGAAATTACTTTGGCAGGATAAATTAGTATCCTAACTGTGCATAGCGTGAGTGCGGTAGGGAGAAACCAGGGTTACTGAGAGTAGAAGCAAAGTAAGTACAGACTGGCCGCGCGCTCATTTGCATTTGAATCCTTGGGACATTTGCTGTGAATCACCCCCCTCACCCAGCAGACAACGCTGAGATTTTTGCTGTCACTAATGGGACTGTTCACAATCATAACAACTTTCAAAACTAAGGGAAGAGAATATTTATCCCAGGTGGTCAGACAACAGTCCTTTTTGGCTGAACGGACACGACTCTGCCTGCCAGCCTGAGTCAGAACATTTTTCGATTTCAATCTGTAGATCTTGTTGCTGTTTTTATACACAAAGGACCAGAGAAGTATTTTATACGCTTCACAAAAATGAAACTAGGGAGAGGGGTGGGCATGGTGGGGTGTGGGATCCTGCCTCTAAAGGTTTTTTTTAGGGAAAAGGGCAATGTGAGGACAGCCCTCCCCCCGCACACCCCAAGGAACACTGAGATCTTAGCATCATCTCCACCATCATCATCATTTCACGATCAGCTACTAGCCACCGGACGCTGTTTTATGAGTTTTGCACACATCACATGCAATCCTCACAGCTGCTGTTATTTCCATGATATTGACAAGGAAGCTGCTGCTCAGAGATGCTATGTAACTTACCCAAGGACACACAGCCAAGCAATGACGGGAGGGACTTCTCAGGACTATTGCCTCCAGACATATGCTCTTTGCACTCTGCTCTACTGTCTCCAAGAATGAGTGCAATTTTGAAGAGGTTGGTGAGACCAGAGCAGGTCTACAGTCAGAAAAACCCAGGAGGAAAGGAATGATCTCTTAAGGCAAAAAAGCAGGAATAGGAGAGAGGTTTAAAATATTCTACTCTGCTATCATTGCCTGTGAAGGAGGTTGGGAAAGACTATGGGGGAAGGAGAAAGTCAGTGTTTTTTGCTGAATAGCCTCTTAGATGGGTTATAACTAACAGAGAGGGGAGACATGGGCCTAAGGGGACATTCCTGGAGCCCAAATGGCACGTGCTGGGCAGTTTCCTGAGACCAAACCAGAGGGCTCCAGTTGGGCCCGTGAGAAGTAAACCGTGCAGGAACATACCAGTGACTAGCAGACAGGTCTGTGAGGTGTCACTCTGCCTGAGACATTCACCAATTGTGGATGTTGTGGACGTGAAGCCACGGACACCTGACTTGGGAGAAGGTGAATGATTTGGGAGATCCTTCCGCATGCTCTGGATCCTTAGAGAGATGAAAGGGTCCCAGAGAGGGAGGGGGAAATAACCCAAGAGAAGACACAAACAGAAATGACTCCGAGGAGGCAAAGCTATGGTCCAGTACTATGAGCTGGGAAAGAGCAGGATGAGATGCTGGCAGGGGGGAAGGAGAAGATGCTGCCCCAGCGGACGCCACGGGCAGAGAGAGGCACATACACAGGGCTGCAGAAGGCTGAGGGCCCTCACCCCCAAAGGCCCCTTTCCAAGAGCCTACACAGTACACCGACAAGGTATTCATATGATCGCGTGATTGGTAATACTAGGGGGGACATGTGTTTTAACTGAAATTAATTAAGTTTGATGATTCTCTTTATTCCATTGCTCTACTTGCCCATATGTCAGGTGGCCCTGAAATGTCCAAAGTCCTTCTGGGGGATCTGGCTAAGGGGACGTATTAATATGGGTTTCAGTCATTTCCATGAATAGTCAGCCATTCCATGTCGGGATGGCTTCTAGAACATACCTATTACATGGGTGCTGCACAAACATGCAAGGCAAGGGTCACACCAAGATATGAACAAGTTCTCCAGTGATGGGCAGGAAAGGATCTGGATCGTGGGGAAGAAATAACCTTTAAAATGTGTGGAGCCAGAGCTAGGCTAGGAAAATTCTAATCATCAGATGAATAGAACCAGAGGATTTGGTTCTCATCAAAGCCTAATCAAAACAGTAGCTCTCTTTGTCAGGAATATTCTCAGTAATGTCACATATACAACTATATGCCTATATATATAAACATACAAACTATAAACTCACCTTACATTTTTCTTTCTTTTTTGATGGGAATTGAACAAAATAGAATTTATCAGAAATCTCATGTCCGAAGGACCCAAACCCGAAGCAGTACTATACACCGCAAGCATGTCTGTGGATGAAGTTGGTATCTTTTAGTCCATCCAACTCTCATAAATAAGAAACAAATTCTGATGACCTGTGGTACAGGGAAGACTAAACTATCTTGTTATTCTCTCTATAGAAAAATCATTGCAAAACTGTTGTCGTATGAAGTGATCAAAGAGTAGACAGCCAGAAAAATCAGGAGGAATGTATTATAAAAGGGTTTCAGACGATTAAGTAATAAAAATATTGTTCTTTTTATGACTTTCGTGATGCTTATGCTATCAGTTGGCTTTTTAAAATTTATGACGGATTGTGCTTTCTATTCACATTCTAAAGACATATTCTTGTTTGTGTTTTCATTTTGAATTTATATTTTTATATTCCTTTTCGTAAAGAAGGCCCATGAGGAATTAGATAAGCTTCAAGCTCCCCATCACCTGGCCCCATTCCTGAGTGAGGAGGTGGGTTCAGAAGAGGTATTAGCAGTAGGTTCCCCGTGAAACAATGAAAAGGACTCACAGGGCCAGTTTTATCAACCAGGGAGGAGAGAGTTCTGTGGCTGGTGGCTGACTCCCTACCAGGGAAGGGAGAGGGGACTAGTCAGTGGGTGTGCTCAAGCAGAGAGTATGGCCCTGGATAGCTGAAGCTATCAAAGCCTCTGATAAGACCTCTCCAGGCTTGGAATTTTCTGAAAATGGGTAAGGTTTTCTGTTTGAAGCAGAGGAGCTGGTCCAGAATTTTCTAAATCAATCCACGTCTGGCTTCCCAAGAAGGGAAGTGACACTTGAGAAAACTCAAAGAAGACAAGGATGGTCCGTAAAACTATCTCCCAAAATTCTGGAGAAAGGGTAGGTCTAGTCCCGTGATGCACTGGGCCTTTCAATGGCCCTAAGGAACTTTTGTTCTCAGAGCTTCGAGATTTGTTTCTTCCAAATTTTATCACAGGTGAGCGTGCGGTAACATCCGTAATAGGGCACTGCAACCCATTACACCTTGGCTTCCCTGAGAATTATTGCTCGGGAACAAATTCAAATTAATTATCTGGCTACATGATGGCAGGATTAACCTTTAAAGTGGATGCAATGACCATGATTTACATAATCTATTTTAATCATTTTTCAATAGAGTTAATATTTAGAAGGCAAGTGGGGAGAAATAAATTACATCTTATAGCTTCCCGCGAACACCAGGCTCAGTTCACAAAAGAATAAAATTAACATTATCTAAGGTATAGAACATATCAGGTGCCTGAAGCTATAAATTAGATTACAGGGATAATTAACAACCCTTCCAGAGTCTTCTTGTAATATGAAATCATCCAGAAAGTAAATAAACAGTGACACACACACACAAGGAGCAGATTTCATCCATCACTTTGCTCTAGGGATCCAAGCAGAGATCCCTTGATCTGATAAGTCCTAATGAGATATTTGACAGGTGTGTGAAATAAACCTTGAGACCATTTGTTTAAGGATGTACCAGGGCTATATCTAGACCATGAGGAACAGGCTAAAAATAAGCCCAATAAAATTAAGTTTGAATCTGGGCGCATCTTTTATCTGATCGTTTTCTTCATAGGTTCCATTGTGGGCAGGACACGTGTCTTTTATTCTGCTTTCTGAAGAGACAAAGGCTAACCACCAAACAGCTGAATGGTGTGTTCTCTAGCCCCAAGGAACCTGGTGCCTCAGAGCTGTTATTCAAAGAATCCGAAAGAGTTCTTGGGGAGTGTGTTTAGGGGGAGATGGCTTTTTTGAAGAGAATTTTCTGAATCTAAGAATTCTGCAAATTTATTTATTTTTTTTAGATTTTATTTAGTTATTTGAGAGAGAGAGACAGAGATAGAGAGAGAGGGCGTGAGCAGGGAGGCGAGGGAGAAGCAGACTCCCCACTAAGCAGGGAGCCTGACATGGGGCTCGATCCCAGGACCCCGGGATCATGACCTGAGCTGAAGGCAGACACTTAACCGACTGACCCACCCAGGCACCCCCAATTCTGCAAATTTAGATTGCCCTGAGAGAATGAGACCAGAAGAGGAGGGCTGGAAAACAGAAACTATGTCATTTTTAAAGCAGCTTATATAAACACTTAATTTTTAATTACATCAAGGTACTCAGTGTGAATGTCTCAAACACAAAGAAAGGAGAGTTCCAGAACGATACAGGAGTATCCTATACCTGTATCCTCCTATCCAGGAGGTAGAGTGATGTATATAATGGAGGGACGGGGGTCTGGGAGACCAGAGAGCTGGGTTCCAACCCTGACTGCCACTAACTAAAGGACTCTGAGTGAACTTGCATTTCTCCTCTGGGTGTCCAGGATCCTCACCTGAAAACTGAGGACCGCATGGTACCCAGCTCACAGCGCAGTGGTTGAGTATGATATAGACTCCGTCAAGCCTATGTTTGCGTCTCTGCCCTACCAGCTGCATGACTCTGAGCAAGACATTTACATCTTTATCCCCAACATCTTCCCCTGTAAAATAGAGAGTTGAGTAGAACCCACCTCACAGGATTATTGGAATGTTGAAATCAATGTATAAATCACTTAGCACATTGTGCCTGGCACACAGTACACGTTTGGTATAAATTGGCTCTTATTAATATCACTCCAAGACCTCTGCAGCTCTATCATTCTACAGTTCTAGTTCTACGACATATAGATAGAAAGCCCACAGCTGAGCAATATTACAAATGATGAGTTTGTAAGCCGTGTCAGCTCGTGAGAGCATACATACAGCATATTAAGTAGAAGGAAGTTGGAAATAGTCATCCTTAGCACACCTGTGCTAGGTAAAAAGAGAGGGTATATCAGTAAGAATGGAAGGAAATCCTCATTGAAACGGTTGAAATGTTATATTATCCTATTCTCTCAAGTTGTTTGACTCCTTCATACAGACTTAATAAGTGAAACGTTGGGAAAAGTGGTTTTGCTTCTCCTGTTTTTCTATGAAATTGTCCCAGATAAGTAGAGATCGCCATTTAGGGTTACAGTTGGTGCTCGAGGGCCCTGGGAAAACCATCCTGCCAAAGTGATGGATCTGGTTGTTGGTGGCTCGTCAGTAGCTCCTTACAAAAAGCTTTTCAAAAGAGAAAGATGGTCCAATCTTCCAATCTCTTCTAGTGAAGCTTGCTGAACATCTCTCCTCCAAAAATGTCCTTAATGGCTTTTCTCCAACTCAGCCCCAAGCATTTTAAGAAAAGCCCATAAAGGTAGCCTACTCCATCAGTTAAACAGAAACACTCTTCATCAAACTTTGACTTTTTGCTTCTTGGATTCTTGTGGGAAGAGAGCATGTGCAACTCTCCTGCCATTTGAGCAGCACCAGAGAATGAGAAGCTGTGTGTGGTATTAGTGATAGGCACAGCCCCCCTTCTACACGAGACTGGAAATGCAGGTTCCCAGGTTTCTGGCTCCTGAGGAAACCATCCTTCCATTCCACTGGGCAGTCTCTGTGTTACTCTAGCAATTATGAGAATAATAAGGGCTCAACTGAGTGTTTTCTAGATGCCAGGCACCATGCTGAGCCCTGTACACACCTCTATCATGACCTTCTCACAAAAGCTCTGTGGAGTAAGTAGTCATATTGTCCCCATTTTACAGATGAAGACGTGGAGGCCTAGAAATGTTAAGCAGCTTGCTCAAGGTCACAGTGTCAGTAAACAGCAGAGATAGGATTAGAATTGCCTTCCACTTGGTTCCAGAGTTCGTGGTCTGAACAGTAATTCCTTAAGGCCTGTCTGTCGACCGAGTTATCTCCCCTCCTTGACAGTCTTCCCCAAATTACCTTGCTGTTCTTCCAGGAAGAAGACATCCCCTGCCCATGGCTTAGGGAATGCTTTCTCCCCACCGTGAATACCTCAATTAGCCAATAGTTTGATTGCCTGCTTTATGCCCAGCAGTGTACTAAGATAAAAAGCCTTTGAACTTCCAGCCCTGTCGTTCTGCAAAAGGAATGTATTTGAGGAGAGTTGACTGACAGATCAGGTTGTAAAAAATTAAAAGTCCATTCTTAAAAAAGATACTCCTTTAAAAGTGGACTAGAGGGCAAAAAAATTCTAAACCAGTGTGTGTGTATGTGTGTGTATGTGTGTGTCTGCATAAGGGAAGTCAAAGAGAAATGCTGCCCATTTATTCCACAAAATGCCATTGGAAAAGAGCAATATCGTGGCAAGAGGAGATGATAGCTATTTATTCCCCCAAAGAAGAGAGCATTTGAAGAGATTCATCAGCATGACATTAGCAATCCTCGAAAACATTTTATACATGAATTCTTGAAGACAAGAAAAGGACAAATCAATCAGGCATCCAGCCTCTGAAACGATCCCATTACACAGCGTGCAGTAAGTCATCTTCCGGGAACACAGTCGCGCTTCCCTCCACCAGGCCTCCTGATCTCCCACTTGCAAGCGTGAAAACAGAGCTGGGAATCGGGGAAATCAAGGCAGTGCTCCATTGAATCCATGTGCTGTCTAGGGCAACAACATGGACAAAGTCCGCTTTTGTTTATTTATTTTTTAAAGATTTTATTTATTTATTTGACAGAGAGATAGAGAGCACAAGTAGGCAGAGTGGCAGGCAGAAGTAGGCTCCCTGCTGAGCAGGGAGCCCGACCTGGGGCTCCATCCCAGGACCCTGGGATCAAAGCCCGCTTTTCAATCAACGTGTGCATCCCCTAAAGAGACAGTTCCATCTCTTCCTGTATATGGGTGCGGCATCCCTCAGAGGAGGGCCGGGTTGATTTTTCTCTTTTCGAGGGTTAATTCTCCTGTTGTCATTTGCAGAACAGAACAGAACATCAAATTGGAGGAGATATCCTTTTCTTCCTCTATGTCAGTAATAGATGCTTCTTTCATTTCAGGGAGTTGGGATGGGGTGGGAATTTATGAACCAATTAAACTTGAGGAAGGTATAAATTAGTCTCAAATGACCTTAAAATGAACTACCCAACACTCCAGACTTGTGTTGGGTAGGCTCTTCGGGAACATCCCCGACCTTAAGATTGGCTCTTTTGTAGCCAAGAAAGTCTTCCTTTTCTTTATAGAAACTGACTTGTGTACCTAGACCTGGGACGTGCTGGTTCTCAGGCTAAAAGTCTTGTCCCCCACAAGCACTGTGGGAGGCAATAGAGTTTGGCCATACAACTTTGAACTCTGTGAAGTTGTGCAGACCTGAATTCAAGCCCTCAATTTATTCTGGGCTTTAAGATCTACTGTGATTCAGGGAGGGAGAATACAGGTGTCAAGTTCAGAACTACTTGTTTACATGATAAATTACAGCTCTTTGGGGACTGTTGTCAAGGTTTGAGAGAAGAGGAGAGGGTTCTCACAGCAACCTCTTAAAAGCTTCATTATATATTTGAGATGTGACAAGGGAAATTCTCCAAGTTTCTCTGAAATTGTATCTCCTCTTTTGTAAAACAGAAATAATCTCTTCTGCTCACCACATAAGAACAATCTACCAGAACAAGAGTTGCTTGTGCACAAGGATAATGCCCCCTCAAGTTGTACCTCAAGTTTTTGAGCAGTGCCTGGCGCAGAGAAAATGCAGGAAAATATCACTGCTGAGTGAACAAGTAAATCAAGAAATGAATCGCATCAGTGGATTGAAAGTAATAAGAAATCATCGTGAAGTCCTCCACCCTATTTGTAAGCCTGCTCTTCTCCAAAAGCAACAAACTCTAAGGCACTTATTTGGCCATGACTCAAAGTCTAGGAACTATCTCAACTTTTGACTCAGAACTTTTTGAATTATCTAGTTTTTGGAATTCTGTTTTATCTTGGGCAAGCCTGTGCTGATCCAAGCATGGCTTTTCCTCTAAAGACTGGTGGCTCATCAAATATCATTCACCTGAGCTCTAGTCAAATCTCCTTACAGGTCTCCAGGTAGCTGGAGGTATTTTCAACTGTGACAGCTCAGTGAGAAGTTTTATGAGATTGCTTCCCCCGTGCCATAATCCCACCAGCCCTCCTCTGGGCCGTACTTCTAGAAATCAGTTGCCCTCCAAATATCAGTGGAAACTGGTGCTCTTAGTGGAAAATATTAATGAAATCTGAGGTCCCCGTCTCAGGGGTGGTTTCTCTAGAAGGTGGGCAGCAGGGGCTGCCTGGATCTTTACATTTGAGACACACCAGCTGGGCTCACACTTCTTGTCACATCCCTGGGGGAGGTGTTGGCCACCAACAAGTTCTGACCAAGAGCCGGGCCCTGGGTGAGGCTTTGTGGGTAAACAGAGGCATGTTGTACCCACACCCTCCAGTGAGACAGACATGTCACAACGAAGTTTCTAGTAATCCAAGAAAGCCCATTTTAGGGGCCACCTGAGCAGGCTAAAGGTGCCAGGACTGGGAGAGCAAAGGGTCGGAGACTTCAAGGAAGATTTCGTGGAGGAAGTGGGTCTTGAATCAGGAGTTGAGGGAAAGGGATTCACTGAGCGGGCCAGAGAGGGGTGGGAATTCTGAGTGGAGGCAGGGACAGGGGTGCGTGAACAAGGCAGTGAGGGGACACGCGTGCAGGGAGAGCACCAGACAAGAGCCAGGAGAGGTGGTGTCGGCACCAACCCTCCACGAGGCCCTGGGCAAAGTCAACAGGCTGCTGAGGCCCCAGGTTTTCCTCCCTCATGGAGTCCCCAGAAAAATCAAACTAAATAGTGGATGTGAAACTTATTTGAGAATTCTGATCTGCTGCAGAAACGCAGGTGCTCTTACCACCGCCGTTTAGGAGAAGTCCGGCTAGAAAAGCAGGCTGGGCACAGATCCGAAAGGACCTGAAATGTCTGGCTAAGGAGCCTTGCTAGTTGACACAGAACTTTGTAAGCCAAGAGCAACGAGGAGCCCTGGGCAGGCCCGCTCGGCTCCTCCCTCCCCTGCAGCCTGCCTCCTTCCCTGCAGGTCTCTCCCTGCCGCCCACCTCACCCTCCACAACCGTCATTGACACTAACGTGATGGGACAGCTTATCTCTGAGAGCGTTGACGTAGTGCGAACTCTCTGCACTTCAGCTCCGCCCTCCCTCTCCCACAAAGTTAAAAGTGACTAAATCAATTAATGTGGTCTGTTTGAGAATTTGGGCAACCATCGAGCATCTGATGGGGCGCTGCCTAGCAACAAGAGCGGTGATGCAGGGATCGTCTGAGTTCGGATCTTCCGGGTAGCACAGATTCCCTATGGGATGGACTTGGGCTTGACTTGACTTTCCTTGTCTGGACCTCCATATTCTCCTCTGTGAAATGGGGACTTCCGTGTTCTCTAAACGCTTGTCCGACCCTCTCTAGGGATGTTTCTGTGCCTGAGGACAGAGCAATGGAGGAGTTTCGGGGAGGGCACTAAGTGCCCTAGAAAGGACAGATAAAGCCTATGGAGGGCATACGGACAACCGCATGTCCCAGTTAGAGCCAGAGTGACAGTGGTCTATTCATCCAACCCCGAGATGAGCCAAGTGAATTTGTTAATGAGTGACACCGAGCTTCTGCCATGGCGGAGCTCACGATCTAGCGGCACAGTCGGACAAATACACAGACTAGGAAGCCTGGCAAGTGTCAGGAGGCCATAGGGCTGGGAGAAGGGGGAGACAGAGGAGGCCCATCTACCCCAGAATGGTGATTTCCATCATATCTATCTTGTGCTCCCTGCAATGCTTCATCATTCTATTTCCTGAATAGCTTCACCAAGCAAGAGGATTTGGATACATTTGATCTTCTATTTTTAGGAACATTGCAGTGATATGAAGTAACTCGAACATGCCCAACCCTCCCAGGTCGGAGATGTCCGAGGAGGGGGATCCTCCTCGGCTTCCGTGACGACTCAGGGATTCCCTAGAACCTTTTCCTGTGCCACCGTCCCCTGATTCTCTGTGTTGGTCCGTGCTGGCTCTTTCTGCATGACATTTATTAAGCTCGCTCTCAGGACACTGCCCTTCCTTTCTCTTGCTCTGTACCTGCCACTTGGCAGCGTGACACCTTTCACCAGGTGTCCAAATTTTGTTGGGCAAATTCCCTATACAAATACCAGGGTATAGACTAAGCACTGACAGAGAGACAAATTCATAACCACCTGCTTGGATTGAATCAGGAGAGTTCATGCCCAAAGCCAATGAGCATCTATGGGGTGGTGATTAGTGGTGTTTAGCAACCACCTACAAGTTTCCTAAGTTCACCATTCCCTCCAAAACTTCATGCGTTTATTTCTTTTTTCCTAACGTGACCTTTCTAAACCTTCAAGGGTTTGACATCCAAGAATCTCACGATCAAGCCCACAGTCTCCATCCCTACACCTTTCTTTGTTTCAGAGATCTGTCCCATCCCTTCTTTGCCTCTGCTGCTCTGGACTAACAGTCCCACCTGCCCAGTCCTCCAGTCCCCTGGCCATTTCCCTGGCCCATCCCTGGACCTCCTCCAGTTCCATTGGGCCTTTCTTGAAGTGCATGGGGATGAGAAGTATGCATTTCCTCAAGTGAAAGGGAGTGTTTTGTTATCTGTTTTCAAAGCATGTCCTGAAGACACCAGCCTCATGCTGGCCATTCTGGTCACATCAAACCCTTGTCAGCTGATGAGCCAAATGACGACCTCTTGGCTTCCTTCTCCTCCTCCATTCTCTCAGGGACAGGCACTCCTCCAAGGCTCTCTGAAAACGACTCCTAGCCAGACAATAGCCGTATTTCCTTGCTGTGCTACTATTCTCCACCACAGGTAAGAATCAGTAAGAAGCAAAAACCATTTTGCAGCCAGGAGAATTCTAATCCTTGGCTAAGCATGTTTACATCCCAAACGCATGCAGGGCACGCATTCTGACAAACGAACGACACAGCCGCGGTCGTGGAAACAGAGCTGTTTGCAATCGGCTGGCTTTCTATTAGGGCAGTGGCGAGAAGCTTTCCATCAATGCCAAGCCGCTGATTACACCAGGAAAGCAGAGTCGCAATGTGCAATTTCCTTCCAGGCAGCATGAGCCTGCATCTACGTGAAATGAACTGGATTGCGGTCATCAAAATAGCTTCAGCGAACTATGTGAGCCGGGCCATTTCCTATGTTCCGACACAAGACTTTTGAGGTTTTGACTAAAAATTCAAACCTAGGGGCACCTGGGTGGCTCAGTCGTTAAGCGTCTGCCTTCGGCTCAGGTCATGATCCCAGGGTCCTGGGATCGAGCCCCGGATTGGGCTCCCTGCTCAGCTGGCAGTCTGCTTCTCCCTCTCCCCCTGCTTGTGTTCCCTCTTTCGCTGTGTCTCTCTCTGTCAAATAAATAAATAAAAATTAAAAAAATAAAAAAATAAATAAAAAATAAAAATTCAAACCTAGGCTTTACCTTCTTGTTGCCCCAGAGACACACTAATACGTGTGTGTGCGCGCACACGGACACCTAACTTGGCTCCCGTACCTCGCCCCTCCCCTCGCTGGTATCTCTCTCCATCTTTCTGTTTGTTTCTCTGTTTCTATGTTCGAGCCTCTCCTTCCTTTTGTCCCCTCCCCCTCCTCCTTTTTCTCTCCCTGTCTCTCTGTCTCTTTCTCTCTCACATTCTCTGTCCCCTCTCCTTTTCCTCCCTGCTTCCCCCCTCCCTCTACCTCTACCCCCACTTCCCTTTTTCTGCCTTCCGTCTTATCTGAGGGTGTCTCTGTCCCCACATCTCTGCCAACTCCATGATGCCCAAACCGTGCAAACAAGCAAGTTCAGCCCATTTCCCTGAGACCACAGAGTGCCGGCTGCGTGCTGGTAGTGTCCTCTGCTCGCTTCTGCTCCCTTTCTGACACCTCGCCCTAAACATCCTCCTGATGGATGAGCACCAACGTAAGAAACTTGTCGATATCCCAGGTTCCATTAGGCTGACCTGTCACAGCTACAGTGTGACATCCTTAGGATGACAATACAGAGTCCTGGAGTGCTTTCTAAAATACGACGGATAAAATGATCAGAGTTTGAGGGGTTTGGGGGAGGTATTATTTTATTATTGTGATTTTTAGAAAACTGGTAATTTGTGTGTAGTCTAATTGCTGTGTGCAGTCTACATGCTGACTTTTTTTTTTAAGATTTTATTTATTTGAGAGAGAGTGAGAGAGAGCACAACCAGAGCGGGAGAGGAAGAAGCAGACTCTCCACTGAGCAGGGAACCCGACATGGGTCTCTATCCTGGAACTCCAGGATCATGACCTGAGCCGAAGTCGGACGCTTAACCGACTGAGCCACCCAGGTGCCCTACATGCTAACATATAATTAACCAGAACATTTGATTGACCTAAGGGCCGTTTTTCCTAATTGTGTCACATGTGAGTCACCAAGGAAATAGCAGTATAAACTCCTTGTGGAACTTATTGGAAGATAATACAGCAGAGTGTCTAAATGTCTCAGAATGTCATTTTGGAATATGACCCAGAAGTGCGTACAAATGTCAAGAGACCTCAAATGACATTCGTTTCTATCCTTGGGGTTCTGATGGCAGTTAGCGGTTGGCTCCAACAAACCCTGGTTGTGAATCTGCCCCCACCACCCCGTGCCTTGCGGTGCCTTTGCTGGGGGAGGGTCACTCAGTCCTGTGTGCTGTCTCCGCCTGGCCTGCTAGCCTCCGTGCTGACCAGGGCTCCAGCCTCTAAGCTGACTGTGTTTGCCTTTTTAGTTTCCCTGAGCCTAGATGACCTAAACAACTCTGTCCTGCCTGCATTTGCAATGAAAACATATTTTGCGCTTGTCCCAGTGGTCATGAATTATAGAATCGTAAATCTGAAAGGGACCTCAGAGTTGTCTACTCCAGTCTTTCATTTGGCTAATGAGTAGGGTGACCGGTTCGTCCGGACAGTTTCAATTTATGCCTCTTGTTCTGCTATAGTTATTAATGGCTCCCTCTTCTACTCTCAAATGTATCCTAATGTGGACAATAAATTATATGATCTCTCTACTAATGAGAGAAGCAACTTAGCTGGGGCCAGAACCTGTACACAGGTATCCAGAGTTTATATTTTTTAATAATTTTTCAACTGTGCTGCCTATTTCACTTTAAAGGTATTTCTTTAGAGCAATGCTTCTTAACCAAAATCACCTGGAAAGCTATTCCAAAGCACAAATGACTCTAATAAACTCTTAGGGTGCGATCTGGACATACTGTCTTATGACAAAATTCCCAAGGTGACTTTTTTTTAAAGGTTTTGTTTATTTATTTGAGAGAGAGAGAGACAGAGAGAGAACATGTGCGAGAGGGAGCATGGGCACACACTTGTGCGTGTGAGCTGGGGGAGGGGCAGAGAGAGAGAGAGAGGGATTCTCGAGCGGACTCTGTGCTGAGCACAGAACCGATGCAGGGCTTGATTCTCATGACCTGAGCTGAAATCAAGAGTCAGACGTTTAACTGACTGAGCCACCCATGCACCCCCCAAGGCGATCTTGATGCACGTCTGTGATTCAGAACCATTGCATAGAGAAAAGAGCTGAGAGAGGTTACTCCACCACCAAAACCATGTGCCAAAACGTACTATTTCAGCACTAACAAATCTAACCAACCAATTGCCAGACTCTAATGCTTCATCGTTGATGACTCCATTTTGGTTTCTAATGTGCCATGTGACTTAGAAATAAGGCTGAAAAGGGAGCTAAAAAGCTTAGAGGTGCCTTCCTTCTTGTATCCAGCTCTAGAAGACATACAGAAAGCCTTCTCAGACCCATGGAGGGCTCCTTTATTTTGACTTTCTGCTTGCTGTTGGCCACGCCATTCCCATCAGAGGCCAAAGAGCTAGACAAGAATAGATTTTCCTCATGCCATAGAAGAAGATTATAGCCTACGGAGGAGGGCTCTGAGATAAGCCCCCAAACAGTGCTGACCATGGGCAACATGGAGCTGGTGGCCAGAAGAGATTTAGTAAAAGACAGGAGTGCTTCTTACATTTTCCCTGGAAGAAAAGGAACCAGCAGAAATGATTCCACGGCAGGAAGGAGAAAGTGAAGCACAGCTGGAAAGCTACGTGAAGGAAGAGCAGTGATTAATCAGGGCTCGAAAACCATCTGCTCTCCTTGGCTCTCGCATCCATGCTGGCAACACAGGCTACAGATGCTTGAAAGGGAGCTGGGCGCTGGGGAAGAGACAGCGCTTTCCTGTTCGGTGAAGGCGTAAAGATTCATCTTCTGCAAGACTGGAGCTGGAAAAGGGCACGCTCATTTGGGGCAACCTCATTAGGTTCCCCTGTTTCCCCAAGTCTGGGGTGTTTATAGGTTGGCTTCCTTTTGTTTTGAGCTTTTGTGCCACAGTTTTTGTTTTACGAGTTGGAATCCTCTGCTTGACTTATGGTTACACATGGAGAAATGACCAAATGTGTTCAGCTTTGTTTCGTTTCTAAAACCTCAATTAAAACAATAGTAAAGAAATTGAAAGGCGGGCACTTGATGGAATGAGCACTGGCTGTTATATGCAGTGGATGAATCGCTAAATTCTACCCCCAAATTAATAATATACTACATTAACTAACTTGAATTTAAATAAAACAAACAAACAAGAAAAGCAATTGAAAATAGACATTAACCCATAGGCAAAAAGAATAAAAATGAAAGGGTAAAAATAAAAAGCTACAAGATTTCTATAAATTGAGGGGATAAAGAAAGCAGATGGGGTGCTATGGATTGAATTGTGTCCCCCCCCCAAAATGCATATGCTGAAGTATAACTTCCAGTGAGGTGGCATTTGGAGACGGGGCCTCTGGGGAGGTAATTAGGGTTAAATGAGGTCCTAAGAGTATGCCTTGATCGGATATCTCATAATAAGAAGAGGAAGAGAGACCAGAGATCTCTCTCTCCTCAGTGTGTGCATACAAAGAAGAGATCATATGAGCACACGGCATGGCAGCCACCTATAAACCAGGAAGGTTTTCACCAAAACCTAATCATGCTGGCACCTTCATCTTGGACTTCCAGCCTCCAGAACCATGAGAAATAAATGTCTACTATGTAAGCCACCCAGTCTATAGTAGTTAGTTGTGGCAGCCTGAGCAGACTGACCCATGAGGGACTGAATTAGCTTGGAAGAGGAACGTAGGTGTAGAAGGTTGCAGCCAGGTTGGCGATGGGGCCTGGTGAACAGGTGAGCTCTTTAAAAGGGTCAACATTGAGGTGTTGAACCAACAGGACCCATCCTACTCTGAAGAGTCATATAACCCCATCTCTACTCACTCTCCAATGAGAAAAGGGGGGATTCTGCTTTGTTTTCTGGAGAAATTGAGCTGGAGATGGGTGGCCCAAGGCACAGTTTAGGGCAGGGGAAGCTTGGTGCTACAAGTGGGATGACTATGGGCCTATTTATAGTACATGTGAAGCCCTCAGTTCTTTGCCTTGGCCCTGCTCCCAGAATGCAGCAGTCAGGGGTACATGCCCCCTTCTACCCCAGGGAGGAGGTTGGAGTACTCTTCTCTGGAGAACCTGAGTGGCCCCAGAGGCGTGATGTCTGCACAGTGGAAAATGAGAATCTAGCAATGGAAAACAAAAGCCCACTTGCTCCCTGACACCCACCAAAGGAGCCTACAATTTGACAAACTCCACCCACATGAGCCAAGGTCATAGTCATCATTTTACCTCTTCAGTGTTGTTGTTGTGTTGTGTTGGCTTTTTTTAGAGGGGGGTAGGGGCAGAGGGAGAGGGAAAGAGAATCTTAAGCAGACTCCATGCCCAGAGCCTGACTCGAGGCTCTATCTCACGATCCCAAGATCATGAGCTGAGCCAAGATCAAGTGTCAGATGCTTAACCCGACTGAGCCACCCAGGTGCCCCTAGTTCTTTGATGTTAAGTAGGAGTGGATAGGCAAGGACTGAGTGAGGGTAGAACAGAGACAGTTTCAAACACACAGAACTCAAAAACTTTCTCACGTACTGTTTCCCAAACTCCTGGAGCCTGTGCTCTGGTGAAATGAAAGAGAAACTCAACAAAGAGAAAGACCTGGGATCCAGAAAACAAGAGTTGCAACGTAGAATAATGGTGAAGGGAAGTCTTAGGAGGAAAACTGTGCATCAAGCCTAGGAAAGAACTAGCCCAGATGGAGCCAAAAGATAGAGGGATGTGGAAGGGAGATGTCCATATTAGAAAAAAAAGGTAAGTGGTACATAATCTGATATATTTTGAAGTTTGGAAAAAAAATTCCTAGGTGTTTGAAAGATGTTGAAACATTTGGGGAAAAATAGAGATTAATACATATAAAATTAAACAAACAAATTAGGTAATTATTAATTACAGGAAAAAAATAGTAATAGCCACCTTCCAAGAGGTACACATTGATCCCCACTTCTTGGTTTTCATGCCCCTTATATAATCTCCTCCCTCATTCATTAGGAATAATCATGTAACAACCATGATTTTGCAAAAATAATGGCAAGTGAGTTTGAGACTAACTCATAAAAGACACTGAGACTTTTAGCCTACTCTCTGAAATCAGTTGCTCTGCAGGAAGCCAGCTTCCATGACGCTTAAGCAGCCTGAGAACAAAGAGACAGCCAACAGCCCGCAAAACTTGCCAATCACGTGAGTGAGCCTTCACTGATATAGCTCCCCCAGCTCCAGTCAAGCCTTCAGATGACTTCATTACCCGGTCAACACCTTGACTGCAAGTTCATGAGACCCTGAGCCCAAACTTCCGGCCTAAGTTCTTTCTGAATTCCTGACCCACAGAAACTATATAAGATAATAAATGCATATCACTGCTTTAAGGCACTAGGTTTTAGGATAAATCTGGCTTATGAAGGTTTTGGTACCTGCAAGTGGGGTGCAGCTATAATAAAAACCTTAAAAATGTGGGTGTGGATCTAGACTTTGGCTGAAGCTGGAAGGACCTTCAGGGGAATGTTAGTGAAAGCCTAGACGATATGAAAGATACTGTTAGTAGAAGCATGATTGCCTTTGAGGAGGATAGTGGGGAAAACCTAAAAGAAAGTGGGGGAACTATAATTGGAAATTGGAGGAAAGGCAGCTCTTGTTACACAGGAACAGAAAGTTTTTTTTTTTTTTTAATTTTTTTTATTCTTATGTTAATCCCCATACATTACATCATTAGTTTTAGATGAAGTGTTCCATGATTCATTGTTTGTGCATAACACCCAGTGCTCCATGCAGAATGTGCCCTCCTCAATACCCACCACCAGGCTAACCCATCCTCCCACCCCCCTCCCCTCTAGAACCCTGTTTGTTTTTCAGAGTCCATCGTCTCTCATGGTTCGTCTACCCCTCCGATTTCCCCCGCTTCATTCTTCCCCTCCCGCTACCTTCTTCTTCTTCTTTTTTTTTTTCCTTAACATATATTGCATTATTTGTTTCAGAGGTACAGATCTGAGATTCAACACTCCTGCACAATTCACAGCGCTTACCAGAGCACATACCCTCCCCAGTGTCTATCACCCAGTCAACCCATCCCTCCCCCCCCCCCCACTCCAGCAACCCTCAGTTTGTTTCCTGCAATTAAGAACTCCTCATATCAGTGAGATCATATGATACATGTCTTTCTCTGTTTGACTTATTTCACTCAACATAATACCCTCCAGTTCCATCCACGTCGTTGCAAATGGCAAGATCTCATTCCTTTTGATGGCTGCATAATATTCCATTGTATATATATACCACATCTTCTTTATCCATTCATCTGTCAATGGACATCTTGGCTCTTTCCACAGTTTGGCTATTGTGGACATTGCTGCTATAAACATCGGGGTGCACGTACCCCTTCGGGTCCCTATTTTTGTATCTTTGGGGTAAATACCCAGTAGTGCAATTGTTGGATCATATGGTAGCTCTATTTTCAACTTTTTGAGGAACCTCCATACAGTTTTCCAGAGTGGCTGCACCAGCTTGCATTCCCACCAACAGTGTAGGAGGGTTCCCCTTTCTCCGCATCCCCGCCAACATCTGTCGTTTAGGAACAGAAAGTTTAACAATGCTGTTGCCTGGGGCAACATGGAAAATGGATCTAATGAAGTATGCAGTCTAGCTCAGGAGTGACATGTGAGAGTAGAGAGATAGCTTTTGTTTTGTTTAAACCAAAAAGAGATGGTATTCGCTAGTCCAGAAATTCCCAGCATCTCCAGATGGCTAATGATTTTAAAATTATGAAATGGTTCCCAAGCAAAGATCAAATCCAGGCAAAGTCAGGAAAGCAAAGTAAGTCAGCATAAATGTGAAGCTGAATATGTGGTTGTAAAACAAACAAACAAACAAACAAACAAACAAACAGAAAAGGAGTAAAACTTCAGAAATATGTAAGGCAATGCCTCATAAAACTGTTCAGTAAAAGAAGGCCTCCAAGCAACATAGTGATTCTGTCCCTCAGTTATCTCACCAAAATCTCAAGGTAGAAAAGAGCTAATCCCAAAGGGATTTCTGGAGGTGGCTTTTGTCCCATGGCATGAATCTCCAGTAAGGTTCACAGGAGATCTATAAAGTTTTTATGAGAACTGTATTGGCAAAAACACCTCCAGCTTGGACTGAGGAATAGAAGGAATAGAAATAGAACAAATCATAAAGACGGCTTCTCACCTGCAAACAAAGTCTACCTATCATGGAAATGGAAGAGTGACACAGTAGCTAGAAAGAAATGCTCAGGCCAAGAGCCAAGGAGAATTCTTCCCAGGCTCTGAGTCTTAATCAAGGAATGGTCAAGTGCATCTTGTCAAGTGCTAAATTTAAGAATTGCTATGGACCATTGACTCCTGTCTCCTCTTCCCTCACTTTTTGACAGTGGAGTTATTATATACCTGTCCCACCAATGTATGTTGGGTGTATGGCTTGCAGACAACTTGTCTCTTTAGTTCACAGGTCTTCAGATTGAGAGGAGCTGTATTTGAAGAAATACTTTCAAGGAACTACCCCTGAGGAGATTCATCTTCCCTGAGCTTGATTTCAACAATGAGATTCTGGACTTCTACCTGATGGTTAGATGAGACTTTGAGGGACCTTGGGAGAGGAGCCAGTGGATTTTGCATGTGGGACAGACATGAGTCATTGGGTTGACATCTTGACTGAGCTCCCAAGCCATAGCCACCCAGCTAAGCTGTTCCCAAATTTGAGACCCACAAATAAGATAATAAATGTTAAATATTGTTTTATTGCTAGGTTTTTATGTAATTTGTAGCAATTGATAATGAATACAAAAATGAATCACAGTATTTGACTCAGTGGTAAGCTTTATTTATGTATTACATTCATGATAATGTTAAAAAAATATAATAGAACTGTACTGGAGAAAGGGGGAGGGTAAACAGGTGGGGATGTAAGAGAATAAATCCGTACCCACCTTAACAGAGTCATAGATGCCATGCACTAAGAAATAGCAGAAAATGCATAGTTTATAGAAAACATGGGGATATATATCAGATAACTTCCCTACAAGAGATAAAAGGGCTCTTTTCTTTTCTTTTTTTTTTTTTTTATGTTATGTTAGTCACCATACAATACATCATTGGTTTTTGATGTGGTGATCCACGATCCATTGTTTTTATATAACACCCAGTGCTCCATGCAGTACGTGCCCTCCTTCATACCCACCACTGGGCTAACCAATCCCCCCCCCAAAAAACCCTGTTTGTTTCTCAGAGTCCATAATCTCTCATGGTTCATCTCTCCCTCCAATTCCCGCCCCCATTTTTCCCTTCCTTCTCCTAATGTCCTCCATGCTATTCCTTATGTTACACAAATAAGTGAAACCATATGATAATTGACTTTCTCTGCTTGACTTATTTCACTTAGCATAATCTCCTCCAGTCCCATCCAGGTTGAGGTAGAAGTTGGGTGTTCATCCTTTCTGATGGCTGAGTAATATTCCATTGTATATATGGACCACATCTTCTTTATCCATTCATCTGTTGAAGGGCATTTCGGCTCTTTCCACATTTTGGCTATTGCGGACATTGCTGCTATGAACATTGGGGTACATATGGCCCTTCTTTTCACTACATCTGTGTCTTTGGGGTAAATACCCAGGAGTGCAATTGCTGGGTCATAGGGTAGCTCTATTTTTTAATTTTTGAGGAACGTCCACACTGTTGTCCAAAGTGGCTGTACCAGCTTGTATTCCCACCAACAGTGTAAGAGGGTTCCCCTTTCTCCACAACCTCTCCAACATTTATTGTTTCTTTCCCTGTCCATTTTTGCCATTCTAACTGGTGTAGGGTGGTATCTCAATGTGATTTGGATTTGGATTTTTGATTTGGATTTCCCTGATGGCTAATGATGAACATTTTTTCATGTGTCTGTTAGCCATTTGTATGTCTTCTTCAGAGAAGTGTCTTTTCATGTCTTCTGCCCACTTTTTGACTTGATTATTTGTTTTTTGGGTGTTGAGTTTGAGAAGTTCTTTATAGATCTTGGATACCAGCCCTTTTTCCATAGTGTCATTTGCAAAGATCTTCTCCCATTCTGTGGGTTGCCTCTTTGTTTTGTTGATTGTTTCCTTTGCTGTGCAGAAGCTTTTTATCTTGATGAAGTCCTAAAAGTTCATTTTTGCTTTTGTTTCACTAGCTTTTGGAGATGTATCTTGAAAGAAGTTGCTGTGGGCGATGTCAAAGAGGTTACTGCCTATGTTCTCCTCTAGGATTTTGATGGATTCCTGTCTCACATTGAGGTCTTTCATCCACTTTGAGTTTATCTTTGTGAATGGTCGAGTTTCATTCTTCTGCATGTGGCTGTCCAATTTTACCGGCACCATTTATTGAAGCAACTGTCTTTTTTCCATTGCATGTTTTTTCCTGCTTTGTCAAAGATTGTTTGACCATAGAGTTGAGGGTCCATATCTGGGTTCTCTATTCTGTTCCATTGGTCTGTATGTCTGTTTTTGTGCCAGTACCATGCTGTCTTGGTGATCACAGCTTTGTAATACAGTTTGAAATCAGGCAACGTGATGCCCCCAGCTTTGTTTTTCTTTTTCAACACTTCCTTGGCGATTCAGGGTCTTTTCTGATTCCATACAAATTTTAGGATTGTTTGTTCCAGCACTTTGAAAAATGTCATTGGAATTTTGATCGGGATGGCATTGAAGGTGTAGATTGCTCTGGGTAGCATAGACATTTTAACAATGTTTATTTTTCTGATCCATGAGCATGGAATATTTTTCCATCTTTTTGTGTCTTCTTCAATTTCTTTTTTTTTTAAGATTTTATTTATTTATTTGAGAGAGAATGAGAGAGAGAGAGAGAGCATGAGAGGGGGAGGGTCAGAGGGAGAAGCAGACTCCCTGCCGAGCAGAGAGCCCGATGCGGGACTCGATCCCAGGACTCCAGGATCATGACCTGAGCCAAAGGCAGTCGCTTAACCAACTGAGCCACCCAGGCGCCCTCTTCTTCAATTTCTTTCATGAGTGTTTTGTAGTTCCTAGAGTATAGATCCTTTACCTCTTTGGTTAGGTTTATTTTGAGGTATCTTATGGGTTTTGGTGCTATTGTAAATGGAATCGTTTCTCTAATTTCTTTTTCTACAGTTGCATTGTTAGTGTGTAAGAAAGCAACTGATTTCTGTGCATTGATTTTGTATCCTGCCACATTACTGAATTGCTGGATGAGTTCTAGTAATTTGGGGGTGGAGTCTTTTGGGTTTTCCACTTAAAGTATCATGTCATCTGTGAAAAGAGAGAGTTTGACTTCTTCTTTGCCAATTTGAATACTTTTTATTTCTTTTTGTTGTCTGATTGCTGTTGCTAGGACTTCTAGTACTATGTTGAACAATAGTGGCAAGAGTGGGCATCCTTGACGTGTTCCTGATCTTAAGGGAAAGGCTCTCAGCTTTTCCCCATTGAGGATGATATTTGCTGTGGGTTTTTCATAGATGGATTTTATGAACTTGAGGTATGTTCCCTCTATCACTATACTCTGAAGAGTTTTAATCAGGAAAGGATGTTGTATTTTGTCAAATGCTTTTTCTGCATCAACTGAGAGGACCATATGGTTCTTCTCCGTCCTCTTATTAATGTGTTCCATCACATTGATTGATTTGCAAATGTTGAACCACCCTTGCATCCCAGGGATAAATCCCACTTGGTCATGGTGGATGATCCTTTTAATGTATTGTTGGATCCTATTAGCTAGGATTTTGTTGAGGATTTTGGAATCCATATTCATCAGGGATATCGGTCTGAAATTCTCCTTTTTGATGGGGTCTTTGCCTGGTTTGGGGATTAAGGTAATGCTGGCCTCATAGAATGAGTTTGGAAGTTTTCCTTCTGTTTCTATTTTTTGAAACAGCTTCAGTAGAATAGGTATTATTTCTTCTTTGAATGTTTGGTAGAATTCCCCAGGGAATCCATCAGGCCCTGGATTCTTGTTTTGGGGGAGGTTTTTGATCACTGCTTCAATCTCGTTACTGGTTATTGGCCTGTTCAGGTTGTCAATTTCTTCCTGTTTCAGTCTTGGCAGCTTATAGGTTTTCAGGAAGGCCTCCATTTCATCCAGATTGCTCAGTTTATTGGCATATAGTTGTTGATAATAATTTCTAATAATTGTTTCTATTTCCTTGGTGTTAGTCATGATCTCTCCCCTTTCATTCATAATTGTATTAATTTGGGTCCTTTCTCTTTTCTTTTGGATAAGTCTGGCCAGTGGTTTATCGATCTTATAAATTCTTTCAAAGAACCAACTTCTAGTTTCGTTGATCTGATCTACTGTGTTTCTGGTTTCTAATTCATTGATTTCTGCTCTAATTTTAATTATTTCTCTTCTAATGCGTGGCTTAGGCATCATTTATTGCTTTTTCTCTAGTTCTTTAAGGTGTAGAGTTAGTTGGTGAATTCGGGACTTTTCTATTTTTTTTGAGTGAGGCTTGGATGGCTATGTATTTCCGCCTTAGGTGGTCCTAATACATTGCAGTATCCCATAGGTTTTGGACCGATGTGTTTTTGTTCTCATTGATTTCCATGAATTGTTTAAGTTCTTCTTTGATTTCCTGGTTGACCCAAACATTCTTGAGCAGAGTGGTCTTTAGCTTCCAAGTGTTTGAATTTCTGCCAAATTTTTCTCGTGATTGAGTTCCAGTTTTAGAGCATTGTGGTCTGAGAATATGCAGGGAATAATCTCAATCTTTTGGTATCGGTTGAGACCTGATTTGTGACCCAGTATATGGTCTATCCTGGAGAAAGTTCCATGTGCACTCAAGAAGAATGAGTATTCTGTTGTTTTAGGGTGGAATGTTCTGTAAATATCTATGAGGTTCATCTGGTCCAATGTATCATTCAAAGCTCTTGTTTCCTTGTTGATTTTCTGCTTAGATGATCTGTCCATTGCTGAGAGTGGAGTGTTGAGGTCTCCTACAATTAACATATTGTTATCAATATGACTCTTTATTTTGGTTAACAGTTGGCTTATGTAGATGGCTGCTCCCATGTTGGGGGCATAGATATTTACAATTGTTAGATCTTCTTGTTGGATAGACCCTTTAAGAATGATATAGTGTCCTTCTGTGTCTCTTATTACAGACTTCAGTTTAAAATCTAATTTGTCTGATATAAGAATTGCCACCCCAGCTTTCTTTTGAGGTCCGCTGGCATGGAAGATGGATCTCCATCCCTTCACTTTCAGTCTGGATGTATCTTTAGGTTCAAAATGAGTCTCTTGTAGACAGCATATGGATGGGTCCTGTCTTTTTATCCAAACTGCAACCCTGTGCCGTTTTATGGGAGCGTTAGGCCATTCACGTTGAGAGTGATTATTGAAAGATATGAATTAATTGTCATCATGTTGCCTGTGAAGACATTGTTTTTATAGATTGTCCCTGTAAATTTCTGTTGTAGATCACTCTTGGGGTCTTTCTCCTTTTATAGAACCCCCCCTTAATATTTTTTGCAGGGCTGGCTTAGTGGTCACATATTCTTTCAGTTTCTCCTGGTCATGGAAGCTGTGCATCTCTCCATCCATTCTAAATGAAAGCCTTGCCGGATAAAGTATTCTTGGCTGCATGTTCTTCTCATTTAGTACCCTGAATATGTTTTTCCAGGCCTTTCTGGCTTGCCAGGTCTCTGTGGATAGGTCTGACATTATTCTGATGTTCCTCCCTCTGTACGTAAGGAATCTCTTCCCCCTAACTGCCCTTAAGATGGTTTCCTTTGTTCTAAGATTTGCAAGTTTTACTATTACATGCTGGGGTGTTGACCTGTTTTCCTTGATCTTAGGAGGGATCCTCTCTGCCTCTAGGACTTGAATGTTTGTTTCATTCCCCAGATTAGGGAAGTTCTCAGCTACGATTTGCTCAAATACATCTTCTAGTCCTCTCTCTCTCTCCACTCCCTCCGGGATTCCAATTACTCTGACATTGGAACGCTTCATGGTGTCACTTATTTCTCTGGTTCTATTTTCATGGATTCTGAGTTGTTTTTCCCTGGCCTCCTTTTTTCCCTTTTTATCTATTATATTGTCTTCCAGGTCGCTTATTCGCTCTTTTGCCTCAGTTACCCTAGCTGTTAGATTATCTAGATTGGATTGGATCTCATTGATAGCATTTTTAAGTTCTGCCAATTCACCTTTCATTTCTGCCCTTAGAGACTCTCTGTTGCCATTAATTGATTTCTCCATTGTAGCCATTGTCTTCACAGTTGCTAGCCTGAATTCCATCTCTGACATCTTGGTTATATCTGCATCCATTTGTAAATCTGCAGCATAAGTCATAATCTCTGAGTCTTTTCTAGTTTGGGGGCTCATCCTCCTAGTCATTCTGTTGATGGGTGTTTGAGGGAAGGTATAGAGTCCAAATTATTAACCAGAACCCAAGCAAGATGCACCTGTTTTCTTGGGACCTTAGGGTTGCTGGCCTTTTGTTTTCCCAGCCTGTCTTCTGCGGGAGGGGCCTGCCGTGCTGTTACTCAGGCAACCCTATTTGGGTGGAGTTGCCCTGCCCCCCTGTGGTGGGGGATGGGCTCAGCGGGAATCATTTTTGGGGGGTTTGGTTCTCTGGCGGCTTTTCCTGGTGGCTTTCTGCGTCTCTTCCGCAAGTCAGAGCAGAAGAGACCGCTTCCAACCCTCTGCCTCAGAGCAGAGAGACCGCAGTCTGTTCTTCAGTGCACTCTCCAGGCCACACTGTCTCCGTTTCTGTCCTTGCTGCTATAAACTGCAGCATCCTGGGTTGTGCGTCCCTCCGCAGCACTCCCAGTCCTGCCTCCAGGTCGGGGCTCGTCTCTGCCCTTTGTGCTTCTAAAACCGCCAGCCGCTCCCAGTTCACAGGTGGGACCCCGCCGCTCCGGGTTTCCGACCCGGGGGCTGTAGTTCGCAGGCGCGACCCCGCGGCTCCAGGTTTACGCCCCAGGGCCTGCCCTAAAGTCCTTTCCTGATGCTACCGGTGTGCGAGTCTGTGCCCGTCCGCAGCGCGCGAGGCTGTCACTCACCGGCGGTGTAGGATCCCCACGGCCAGGCACCCTCCCACTGCCGTTTATCCTCGGATATCTGCCTGCAGAATCATGGCTCTCCGCTTCATACCTCAAAACCAACCGCCTGCGATATTCTGTTTGTAGAGATCCAGATCTTCTTACATCTCAGGCTGGTTTCATGGGTGCTTAGAGTGGTCTGGTGGATATCCAGCTCAATTACGGGGACCAGTTGAAATAGGGTCCCCTACTCCTCCGCCATCGTTCCCCCCTCGAAAGGGCTCATTTCTAGAAAAGAAAACTAGAGAGGGAGGGGGTGGGACCAGAAACTGATCCCCCCTCCCAAGGTGATCCTCTTAGTGATCTATGGTTATTTTAAAAGCCAATGAGCATAATAATTGAATAAAACCAGAATTTTTATTCAGAGAAAGAAGGACTCACCATATACCTCAGAGACTCAGCGGGTGATGTTGGTGAAGATGTGGGCTTAGTAAAGCGATAAGCATGACAAAAAGTAGAGTATTCACTTGAGGGCTGAGCTGCACCTAGCTCCCAAAGTCCCAAAGTGAGCCTGGGCGGTAGAGGGGCAGCTCCCAGACTGCTGGTTGTGGGGAGCACACATATGAAAGGAGCCAACTCTTGACCCATAGTCCCTTGCAGTTGCATGGTCTTGCCTTTCCTTTGCAGTCCTACCCGCCATCACACCTTCATACCACCCTAGCAAGAAGCAAAGGGAACTTGTTAGGGAAATAAGCCTGGAGAGCAGGCTGAGCAGGACGGCTGGGTTGGGAAACCTGCCTTCAGGCCCCCTCTGCCCCTCATGCACCCCTCATGAGGCCCCAGCAAAGTCGCTCTCTTCCCTCTTCCATAAAACAGGCAGACTTCATGTGGCGCCTCTCTCACAGGGCCTCCAGGAGAAAGAAATCATAAAGTGGGAAAGCCCCTTTAAACTGTAAAGTGTTGAGCAATGATGGGTCCCCGGTCCCCCGACTTCAGTAACTATATGTCCACCTCCTCCTGGCATGTTGACTAGAGAACATAATGCAGCTTTCTGGATTATGAAGAAAAATGGCCCGTTATGCCCATGACCTAGAAAATTTTCTTAAGAATCAGAATTACCTGGAAAAATTGTGCAGAGCAGGGACACTACCTCTTCTGAGCCAAGTGAAGCCCAAACATAACGAGGGCTGAGAGAACTAATAAATAAAGGTATTAGAGCCCACACTGTGTGAATGGGACAATGTAAGTATCTCACCTCACCCTTCTTCACCTTCACCACTTTCTGCCATAGCTCTGGGTGACACAAGCTTTCAGCTCTTCCTGCCTTCTGTTTCTCCCGCTATCCTTCCGGGGTGGGAGGGGTGGTTATCTTTCTTTTTGCTTTTCTTTTTTTTCCTTTTTTGGGTGCAACCTAAAAGGATTGGGGACGAAGAGCAGACTCCTTGCTTCTCATCTCTGAAAGCTCTTCACATGAGAGAATGGTATATCCTGCGACAGTCCCGTGTGTGCAGGCTGCTGGCACAGTTGTCTCTGTAATCAGGTAGGGTGGGAAGATGCTGGTGGGCATGGAACTCTGGAATGTCTCTTCCCGGTGATTCCTGCGAGGTCAGGTGGCTCTGAGACTGTCTTGAATTTGTGTCCTGTTGAGACGCTTTCTCCATTTCTATAGCTAACGTAGGATCGTGGCCTCACAGCAGTGTCTGGTGCTGCCCGCAATCATACTTTTGGGTAAAACATGGCCAGACTCATTCGAGGTGCTTTAACCACCTTGTGGCCAAAACTAGGAGGGGACTGTGCCAAGAGAGCCCACATATTAGCCCATTTAGTTGGGCACGAGGTGTTTGCCTTCTCGTGTTTCCCAAATTTAGCCTTGAAATCTTCCTAAAGCGTAAAGCAGCACATTTACAGGCATGAAAACCCTGCAATATGGCCCTTAGAGCTGGAATTCCATCAGCGATTCTGCACCTGCTATTGAACATGGCCTGCATTTTTTTTTTTTTTTTTTTTTTTTACAGAATGGAGGCCTTGGGATTTGCCGGGGGGGAAATCCTTTCATTTTGCCGCATAACACAAGGAGCTCTGTGTCTAAGACTGTCAGCTGTTCTCAGGAAAGATGGAATTCTACACATTCTCACTCCATGTGTGCATTGCCCTTGAATGTTTTAGGGGTTGTCTAGAAGACTGATGTAAGGGCAGAGTCCTGAACAGTACCCTCACCTATATGAATCAATAGGAAAGGAAGAAAATGAGCTACAACAGATCCCATTTCTCAGGGATTAAAACATAAAAACAACGCCAGACTTAAGAGTTTGTTAAATTACATCAGGTGACTATTCTTTTCTGTAGCTTTCTCATTGTGTCATGAAAGTATGGCTTACAGAAATTTATAACACAGAGAGTGGTCTCAGATCTAAAAAGAGGATAACGGTGTTTTGGGTAAAAATGACATATTTTTGTGATTCATCCATCTAATCAATCAATATTTTCAAGAGTCTTCTGGATTCTGGGATACAGAGATGGGTAAAGCCATGTAAAATGGTACACTCTCTGCTCTCTGGATTATAACAGAGAGACGTGGAGAAGGAGGATGGAAAGCCAGGGAGAGACAGAGAGACTGAGGGAGAAGCTGCAGAAGATCAGAGACAGAGTAAAGAGACATCTTCTGGCCCCTTGAGTAGAGCTGGAGAGAGGTGACCTGAGGTAATATTCCATTGCTGTACGATATTGGTCAACTCATTCATTCCTTTTAGACTTAGGTTTTCCCATCTGTTAAAAGCTATGTTTTTCAATGGGGCAGAAGAATGATATAATCATATGGATTCTCTCAACTTCTAAACACATGAAAGTTTGATATGCAAGTAAGGGGATTTGTTCTTTCAACAAATATGACTGGTGGGCAAGGCTGTATTGCTATATGTAGTGTGTGCAATCGTAAGAAAAAATACATACCACCATCTCTGACCTTACAGGGCTCATAGTATCATGAGAGTAATCAAACATGGGCTGGCTCACCTAGTAGGATTTTTGTAAGAGAAATTTAAATGTGTAGTAGCATCTAATAATTACAGTGTTCATGTCCAAGGGAGACCCCGGGGTCTGACCTGCTTCCTGATTCCAGGTCCACCACTTCCCAGCTATAAGACTTGGAGCATTTACTTCTCTAAGCCTTAGGTTCCTTATCTGTAAGCCTGGAGCTAATCATACTGACTTTGTAGGGTTGCTCTGAGAATTAAATGAGATAATGCATGTGGAGTGCTTTCCACAGTGACGGGAACAGAGGAAGCACTCAGTAAATGGTAGCTTTTGTAATAATCTTTAAAGATCCTTCCAATTCTAAAATGTCTACATCTAGACCATTTTAGTCTCTAGGGTCTACATACAAATACCTAACAAAGAGAAGAGACGATAGCGCAGAGCTGCCTGGGCCCTGAGGAGGCCATGTTTGGCACACATGTCTGGTGTGGACTCAAAAATTGTTGTTCACTCCTTTCAAACCTTGTACAGGGACCATGAGATACATAAATGCTTAAAATTCACATTTCTACATGTTAGTGGCTCATTTTCTTCTTAGGTGATTAGAGCAAGGGTATGAATCAATAAGTAATGAGATTTATTTATTGTAACTGCTTTTGTTCTATCCCAACCTGAGAAAATATATATTTGGACCCCATCATTTCCTATTCCATGAACTCTGACAGTCCAACATTTCATTGGCTCATCTCCAAAGAGAACAGTTCTCTTTTCTAATATATTATCTTGCTTGAAAAATGAACTTGGCTGACTCATTGTAACTAACACATTTTAGCTGAAATAAGAACTCTCACAAATAACCTAGAAAACAGGTAAGCAAGATATATCAATGAGAAATATTTTTGGTGTGACTTTACCTAAAACAATTAATCCTAAATTGCTATTCTAAGTGTATGCTATTTTCCTTTAAATTATGAAATATTTTTTTCCATGGATTTACTCAAAAAGATTTTCTTAAGCATAATCTGCTCAGACTAGAGGGCTTTTTTGGTAAGATTAACTTTTAAGGCACTCGAGATTTGCATAAATCTTTCTTAATGACAAATTTCTGTTCAGCTATTCTGCTTCCTTCTATAATATTTGGAACCATTTCCCTCATGTACATCTTTGTCTTTCCAGTCATTTGTATAGAGGGTTAGGTAATGAAATCACAAAGAACTTATTCCATTGGAATTTTCCTGAAACATTTGCCACTCTCAGAACAGATTGTTTTATGAGCATATTTTACCTGCTCGCATAAAACAGCAAGACAAATTTTCTTTCAAAAGAAAATAGGTTGCATGCTTCTTTAACTTTTGCCTTCCAATTAGAATAGGCAATAGCGTGTCTCCAAGATACTAGACAAATAGCCCTGTGTGCTGCTTATATCATTCTGATCATTTTATGGTGACTAACACATGGACTTACGTTGATGTGTATATCCACCCAACGTGCACTGATAAGTAACTACACCAAGCTCTATGCTAGTGATAGAGAGTGCAGATACGGTGAGGAAGACACTGTCTCTGTCCCCAGGGGCTCACAGCTAGTCAAGGAGACAGAGGAGACTTCAGAAGAGGGGATGCCACTTGAGCTGAGCCTTGGAAGAAGAATAGGAGTTTGCCAGGTAGAGGAGAGGCGAAATGATATTCCAAGCAGTGGAACAGGCTTTTCAAAGGTCCAAAGGTATGAAATTGCATGATAGGCTCAGGAAATGATGACTTCAGTACATAACAAGAGGACAGTTGTCATTCCTTAAACAAAGGCGTTCAGTGGGTGAAAGCATGGATTTGCTAATGCACATTTTGGCCCATTTCCTAATCCTACATCATAGGCCACTTGAGCTCAGGTTTCCTGGTCCCTTGGCACCAGCTGGCTCGTTCCTGTCACCATCCACTAGACCCTTGGGGGTCACCTTCTTCCAAAAGTCTCCCATGCTCATAAAGATAGCGGTGACTGACCCACTCTCTAGGCAGTGAGGGCAGCATGACTCAAGGGGGAAGAGCATGTGCTCTGAAATCAGTTCTGCCACCTCCTCTGTGACCTTCGGCAATTGGCTTAGCTTCTTTTCCTCACCTGTAAAATGAAGATTAAAGGTACTAACTCATAAAGTCGTTGGCAAGGACTAAATGTGATAAAGCATGTAATGAATGGATAAGTGGCTGACCCATCATAAGTCCTCAATGAGATTTAGCTATCTTTTATCAATATAATACACTTCCCCCAACAAATGCCTCATTGTCTGCAAAAATAAAATTCTAATAACAGTTCCCTTGTTTGCTTCATCTTTTCTGAGGAAGGTCAGAAGCTGGTTGTTCCTGCTGCTTTCAGCCTAATGAGGAACCTCCAATGTTCTGGAAGTTAAAGTGATTTCCGTTTCTTCACTTGTTCCCACTATTCTCTTTATCCTAGCTGACCTTTGCTAAAGACAACCAAATACCCTTTGTTCATCTAATCATATGATGTAAATAAAACTCAGTAAGAATGCCCTCTGTGTCTCTCTTCTTTGACCTCTTCCCACAGGTTCTCCACCAACTTCCCCGGGGTGTGGGAAGCCCAGTAGGTAAATATTCCTGGATACATAGAGTCACTCCATACGTCTTCCACATAAGCTGGTTCCCTTTGAAAAAAGCATGTCCGCCCCTCCCCCACTAAGATTCTGAGTTCCGGTTGAGGCAATCGACTCCTGAGATTATATCTTTATGTTATGTCCACTTTGTTCCAAGGCTCTGCAACATGTAGATGTCAAAGCCCCACGTAGTATTTTGTGTCGCCCCCCCCTCCCTTCCTTCAGCTTTGTCCCGTGTGAATTCCCTGACAAAGCCCCTCATTGCTCTGTGGTTGGGAACTTTATCGCACCCCTCCTTTATACTCAGTTTAATGTCATCTCAAATGAACTGGCTGTTCTTCAGGCAAATAGGCTCTTCTCTTTCCTGGTGAAATACAATCCATGCCTACCCAAAGGGTCATTAACATATCTTAAACTTGCTTCATAAATCAAACTTTAAACCTCACAGCCTTTGCAAAGCCCATCTTCATCTCGCTTCTAAAGTCCCTAAAGAAAAATAGTGCCTGTATTTGTAAGCTGTATCACAGCAATAATAATGTAACAGGTAACGCTGATCGGCCCCTACTACATGTCAGCTGAAACACTTCACCAACATCAGTTCACGTAACCTTAACAAGAGTCCTGTGAGACAGGCAGTATTAATTTTCTCATTTTACAAATAAAGGAAATGATGCTTGGAGGTTAAGTAATTTGCCTGAGATCACACCAGTAGGAAGTGCCAGAATGAGGATGCAGGCCCAAAACTTTCTTCATACAAGACCCACACCGATAATCATTAGACGCTACCACCTTGCTTCAAGATACTTCAGAATACAAGGGTTTCTGAATCTTATGGGTGCTAGATTAAATAGTTACCCCAAAACTCCCCCCTGTCATGGCCTCATAATGCTTCAGCATCTTCTTTCTGCCCCTTGACTTTTGGCTTGGCCCTGTGACCTGCTTTGGCCAATAAAGTGTGGATAGAAATGACAAGCTGGGGCCTTGTATTCGTCTCCTGGGGCTGCCATAATGAATTCCTACAAACTTGGTGGCTCACAGCAACAGAAATTTATTCTCTCAAGAGTTTTGCAGGCCAGAAGTCCAAAATCGAGGTAAGCACAGGATTGATTAGTTCCTTCTTGCCAGCCCAAAGGGTGAATGTGCCCCAGGTCTCTCCACTAGCTTTTGGCAGTTGCCAGCAATCCTTGGAGTTAACTCCAGTTCCCGTCTCCATCATCCTATGGTCTTCTCCCTGTGTGTCTGTGTCCAGATTTTTCTTGTCTTTAGGACACCCCTCATTGGACCAGGATCTATCTCAAACCAGTATAACCTCATCTTAACTTGATGACATCCGCAAAGACCTGATTTCCAAATAAGGCCACATTCATAGGTAGGAGAGGGGGAGCATGAGGATTTCAACACATCTTTGGGGGGCACATAATTCAACCTACCACAGGCCTTAGAAAGCATGTGGTTTTTCTGCTGGGCTCCTAGTACTTCTGCCATCACCAGGGAAAGAGCTGCTCCCCCAGATCACTGCTGCCCTTCACCCCAGGCCCAAGGATGAATAACTGTAGAGCTGCCCCAGGCAGATGGGCCCTCAGCTCAAAGAAGGGCCAAGTCCAGCCGATGTGAGCCACCCCCATGTGACCCACAGACCATGAGAAAACATGAGTGTTGTAATTCACGGTATTTGAGGTGCTTTATTATGCAGCAGTTTTGCAGCAAAACCTGAACATGCATTGTTTCCTACCCATTGGAAATAACTAATTAAAAGATACAATGTGGGGAAAAACCCATTTCTAAGAGCAACAAAAGCCATACAATACCTAGACATATTACCCCTCGGCAGATCTTGGTCCTCTGAACTTAAACTTTCTGTTATTTATGGAAAACAGACTATTTTCTTTTTTTTTTTTTTTAAAGATTTTATTTATTTATTTGACAGAGAGAGACACAGCGAGAGAGGGAACACAAGCAGGGGGAGTGGGAGAGGGAGAAGCAGGCTTCCCGCTGAGCAGGGAGCCCGATGTGGGGCTCGATCCCAGGACCCTGGAATCATGACCTGAGCCGAAGGCAGTTGCCCAACAACTGAGCCACCCAGGTGCCCCAAAACAGACTATTTTCTAATTAAAAAAATTATTTGGACCGCACTGGAGGTTCATTGAAGAAACAATGTGAACCTGCCTGTAGATAGGAAGGAGGACAGAGGGGAGGAGAGAAAAAGAGCTTGAGATGTAAAACAAAATATCCCTGCCCTCCAGTTGCTCCTGATCCATTGGATGAGTATGACAACTTCTGCAGGTGAATGGATAAACAATATCCTATCATAATTATGTCTATATATTTGTTTCTTGTTCCTCCATGGCATTGCTGAAAAAGAACAGGAGCTGCAGAGGAGCCTAGCTATTTCACGAGGAAGAAAGGCAAGCATGCATGCTCCCAGAGCCAGACGTATGTCGAGGCTCCTCATTTGGCCATCCAAATGGATGGGCCATGGGAGTTCAAGCTGCACATTTGCTTTTCAGCCAGTGACTCTGACTTCCTCGTCTCATTCAGCCCCTTCCTCTTGCCATACGTTTCCCAATCCTGACTACACTCAAGCTTCTCCAAGGAAGATTCGCCACATTGATAATTAGAATTGATGTATTTATGGGACTCTATTTTTGCGGTGGATCATCCCATCTGAAGCCAATATTTCTTTTTGAAGCCTGGAGAATTGGAGGAACCTTGGAGGAACCAAACAGCTCCCAGAGAACAGAGCCTCAGGGAATAAAACTTGAGCCTGATCTTCAGATCATTAGCACTCCTTTCCCCTCGTGCTCAAAGAGTAACTCTCTGGAAAACCTTTGGTGGCAAAAGTCATTAATGATCACATATAAAACCCTAATTAATCAAAGTGTGAATCCAACTCTTGACAAGCTGTTTTCATCTCCATTAGATTTGTGGTTTGCAGAAATTGGGACTATTTTGCCCATAACACGGAGCGATCATACTCTACAATGTTGAAGTCTGAGTCACTCAGTTTAAACTCCTGGGTGATTTTGTGTGAGTCATTGTTCCACACGAGGATTTCTAATTCAGTCAGCAAAAAGCATTCAAGTATTCATCTTTTGTTACCAATTACTCAATTTCAAAATGACATGTGCCTACAGTATTCACTGGATCCATTGCTCTACAAAACCCACCTTAGGACAATTTGTTTTCTTAAATGAGTAGCTAGAAAAGTTACTTTATGCCAAGCACAATCTTCTTATTTCTCAGGCAGACAGTGGCCTAGGAAATGCCCCCTAGACTGTTGTTTATTACTTGAGAATCTGCTCCTGTAAGAGGACAGGTGCATTTACAACACCATTGTGGGATGGATGGAAACAAGGAAGGGCACAGGGTGAACTCTGTGATTTGGGGTCATTTATTAAAGCTCTCTAAACTTCAGTTTCTGTAAAGTAAAGATGATAATGTTGCCTGCCCATCTTTCAGGACGATTATGAAAATCAGTTCAAGGGGCACCTGGGTGGCTCAGTTGGTTGAGCGTCTGCCTTCAGCTCAGGTCATGATCCCAGGGTCCTGAGACTGAGCTTCATGTCAGGCTCCCTGCTCAGCGGGGAGTCTGCTTCTCCCTCTCCCTCTGCTGCTCCCCCTGCTGTGTGCTCTCTCTCTCTCTGACAAATAAATAAATAAAATCTTTAAAAAAAAAGAAAATCAGTTCAAGCTAGTAAATGTATAAACAGTACCTACAATGCCCAACCCTGTCATAGCTATTTCTGGAAATACAAAGGTAAACGAGTATTACTTCTTGACTCAGTGGTCGTTTAATGGAAAAAGAAAATAATTTAGATAGATTGTTAAAATCCTTACAAATACAAAGCAGTGGTGGTAGCAATGGTGGTAAACTCAGAAAGTCAGCATTGGAAGGAAGCAGAGAGATTCTGAAGCCTACCCCTTCTCATCTTAAATTAACTGAATGCCACAGAGATAAGTGACTTCTTTTTTTTTTTAAAAGATTTTATTTATTTATTCATGAGAGACACAGAGAGAGACAGAGGGAGAGGGAGAAGCAGGCTCCCTGCAGAGCAGGGAGCCCGATGCGGGACTCGATCCCAGGACCCTGGGATCATGACCTGAGCCGAAGGCAGACGCTTAACCGACTGAGCCACCCAGGCGTCCCGAGATAAGTGACTTCTGCCGGGATGTACGACTAGTAGAATTAAATATCGGTCGTTAAGATACTTCAAGGTTTTTTTTTTTTTAGATTTTATTTATTTGTTTGACAGAGAGAGAGACAGTGAGAGCAGGAACACAAGCAGGGGGAGTGGGAGAGGGAGAAGCAGGTCTCCTGCTAAGCAGGGAGCCCGATGCGGGGCTCGACCCCAGGACCCCAGGATCATGACCTGAACCGAAGGCAGATGCTTAATGACTGAGCCACCCAGGCGCTCCAAGATACTTCAAGTTTTAAGCAGATTCCTAGAAACTCAGATAGTAAGAGCTAGTATATCGGCTGCAATGTAAACAATTCTATAGGGAGGGTTGACTTTTAGAGAAACCTTTATGTTCTGGTTGACACTGCAGATGAACGGGCAGGCTGGGAATCAGACTCACCAGTTTGGATTCTGAGGCTGCCACTTACTAGCTAGTGACCTTGGGCACTGTGTCTCATTTCCTCCTCTGCGACCTGAAGATAATAATCATACCCAACCCCAGAGGATTGTTGTAAAGATGAAATGAATTAATAGGTAAAGGGCTTAGAACAGAGTCTGGCACAGGACAAGCTCTCAGTAACTGTTACCTATTCAATGGGATTTAAGTAAAGGGGAGACTCCCATGGGTCATTCTGTTTGTGAGAGAGGTCCCTACAGAAGGGACAATGGGGGGGCTGGACCCAAGGGTAGCAGCCAAGGCAGTGAATGCAGTGAAGGTCTCTTACCCCACAAACCGAACCAGAGCTGTTACCTGTAGGCTAGTCCTTTCCTTTCACAAAAGTGTCAGCTAACGTCCTGAGCATTTTGCACCTGCTGATGGAGACCACGAGCCTCTGATTCTAGGACTGCAGCCGACTCTCATCTACGGCTCCCACCAGCAGCTTCCTCAGGGTTCAACGAAGGCAGCAGATGGTTTGCCCAGGAGAGGCAGCCCCTGTTCCCGGGATAAAGGCATTGATCACCCTTCATTAACAATTCATTAGCATCCTCTGCCCCACTGGATCTGGCCTGAAGGTTGACAGGCAAAGCCCAGAGGGGCGGTTTGGCTTCCACACTGATCACGCCTGACTATCTGAGGCTTCCTCCCCTCCGCAGAACGTGACGTGCACTGTGGACCCTAGGTTGGGGTCACCCTGGGACAATGGTCCATTTCGCGGACCCCCTGGGTCGGCAGGGGTACAAGCAAAGGCTGAGAAGAGAAAGAACCGGGCTGTAACCGAGTCCGTGGAAGAGACGCGGCTGGAGAAAGCGGGTCAAACCAGAGTCTGGCCAGCACGGGACATGCAGGGTCCAATAGGAAGAAGGAGTTGTACACGCCCGGCTCTTGTGCACGCCCAAAGCGGGTGACCTGTCCCGAGATCGAGATCTGTCTGGTCCCCTCTAGAGTCATCCCTTTGGTGCAGAGTGAAGCACTGGGCTTCATTTTACATTCCAAGCAGGCAGCCAGCTCCCTCTTCCTGCTGCGATCCCAGCCTCGCCTGGCTGTCTTCCGATGATAATTTGACTTCCCACGTAGATTTCACCACGGGGAGAGGATGTGCTTGAGACGGAATGTGTGTCTGATCTCCTGGCTGATTTTACTTGTCACTGTAAATTAATAAAATGGCGTTTTGATTTGCACATCTGTCTCTTATGAACTTGGTTTGGATGACTGAGGGCCCGATAAACTGATCTTACCTCCATGTGCTGACAGAACCAATTTTCTCAGTTTTCTGAACCTGAAACGCTAAAGGCCAGACCAGAGGCTGTGGTTGAATCACCAGGGTAAATTCCCCGTTGAAGTGTCTGGCAGTGGGACTGCCAAGACTTCCTTCCCTACCTCCTCTCAAACACATTTTTCCTCCGGGACTTTAATCTTTCGAGGTGAACACTCCATGTCCAATGCCCACTCGGATGATCGATTCCATGCTGACAAACACAGGAAATGGGAAGTTTGCCCCTACCCTGAGCTACCCAGTCCATGCTTTGACATGGCTACAAAACCACCTAATCACATCCTCATCCTGGCCAGCAGGTGATTTTTCACATTTTATACATGTCCTCTATTCAAGACTATTTAGTTATTATGTCTTTATAACCCAAGCTTTCCTAAGCCTATCAGACAATACAAATTAGGTTCTATGTTATCATTCAACCCAATGGTGCCGGCTGGGCAGCCCCACCTGCAGGCAGGCAGGCCCTCAGCCTCCGTCCCCAAGTCCCCAGTCTGTCCTGGGAGCCCTGGGAGGGGATCTCCCCTGTGCTCAGAGTCCTCTCCTCCAACCTCTTTTTTAGTGTTTGCTGCCTCCCAGTCATTTTCAAGAAAGCCTGGCCTCTGCCACACCCCTGCTTTTGGGGTACCGATCCGATCTGTGAGATTTCTTCTTCTAAGAGCACTGTCTCTGGGAGGCTGCATCTCAGGGGGACAAATGGCATGATGTTCCCTGCAGTCATCTCTGTGCCCTTAGTGTAGAAGTGGGTGACGCCCCCCCCGGCCTGTGCTGCACAATGCCCTCTAGGTCCCAGGCTAACACACCCGTGCCCAGGATCTTACAGTGTCCTCAGGGAACGGCTCTTTCCTTTTCAACCTGCAGCTCCTCTCTGAACAGTGACCAAGCCTAGAACTAGGGGAACAGACACCTTTCTCTCCTCCCCGCCGTCTGCACCTGCCTCCGATCTGGAGCATGCTCAGAAAATCTCCTTCTCTAAAGTCGTACCATTCATTCACGCAAATTGACGCAGGCAACCCTGGGTCTCGGGGTCAACAATCTCCATTCAGGATCAGGGAGGAAAACCCCTGGGCCACGTAGTCAGACAGCCACTCAACAAACATCTGTGAGCAAATGCTCAGTATGCCAACTTCAGAGCCAGCTCGTGGTGATAAAGTGAAGAACGAGACAGCTATAGAAGTTCAGAATCTGGGAAGCAAGAAGACAGGACTCGTTTACAGTTAACCATGATACACTGTGATAAGGACTATAATAACGGTATGTACAAAACATGCTAAAACATGGAATAAAAGAGGCTTCCTAATGCAGGGGTTAGGCAGTAGCAGACAGGAGCCGAGTAAAGGAAAGGAAGTTTCCTTAAAGGCTTGCTGGAGATGACAGGCTGTGGCCCCTCCGAGCCTGAGTTTACCTGGCAAACTACAGAAGGCATTCCAGGTAAGGGAAAAAGATGTGAACAAAATGCTAAAGGAATTTTATTCTCTAGGTTTGATAATTCCGTACGAGGGATTTTGCTACATCTGACTGGCAGCTTTTCAGCAAAACCTTCTGAAAAAAAACAGATGTTGTGACGGAATTTGATCCCTTTTCTCTCTCTTGATTGCTGAGACTGAAAAACAGCAAAAGGAAGGGGGGAGAGGAATATGATAGCAAAAGCATTTCACCCCCATCCACCAGGTGTGATTTAGCTGCAGAAATGGTGATGAATCTGAGTAGCATCAGCAGTCCTTTGATGAGTCGGACATCAAGCACTGATTTCCATCGGACATGTGCTCGTAAATTAACTAGGAAGAAAAGTCCAGCATTGGTCAAGGCATGCTGAGGTCCTAGCCTCCTCCCAGCTCTCCTAGACCAGTGAGACTGGCCAAACCTGGAAGCTGTCCAAAAAACACCGGGGACAGAGGGACAGACTCTGGGCTCCCCCAGCCTCTCATTTACTTTCCCATTTAGGGAGGAATCTCAGGATACATTAACCCATTCATCACCTTCACTTATTTTAGATACTCCGCTAGTATTTAACCTAGATGTTCTAAGAAACAGTATTCTCGCGCCGGAAAAGGAGCTGCAGAGAAAGCCAAAGCAAATGGTAGTCAAGTTTCCCCATGTGTACCTCCCCGGGGGCCCAGGATGCTGAGTCAACCTCGTTCGCAGATGAAGATGTCTGTCATGAGGTAGGAGCAGTTGCCTCCTCCTAAGAGATGGGGGCCCCCTCAGGGATGAGGAAATTGACCTCAACTCAACAAGCCTGGCAAGTTCTGCTTCCTTAGAAGGATCCCTATCAACGTCTGCCTTACTTGATATATCAAAAGTGGCATCTTTACACAACAAGAATTATACAAAAATATCTTCCAGAACTACACAACAGAGGCTCTCATCTCAAGTCCCTCTCGGTGTGAAACTTGTGTCTTGTCTATGGTGAGAAAATGAAGACAGTGGACAGCAGATGGTTCACATCTCAATACGACCTGCTTGTTATGCGGGCAAACTCTTCTTACCTTTTCTGAACATTTCAACAAAAATCCAAGATATTCTGGAAGATAATTTTTGAAGTCAGGTCCATCTACAGAAAATAGGCATTTTCTGTCTTCCTTGTCAGGTCAGACAAGGCAATCTTGCATCTGAGCATTGGCCTCTAGTCTTGACACATAAGAGAACTTTGGTTCACATAGCACTCCTAAACGGCAGGAAAATTCATGTGCCTGAAGCATTTGCATCCCTGCTGACAGAGCAACAACAGCTCTGGCGAAGTGTTCAGTATTTCCAATGGCCAGGAGTGTTAGTATTTAGGACCCTCTGGATAAGGAAGATATTACAAGACAGAAGCTCCTTCCTACAGGCAGCCCACCAGCTACTTGACAAGGGGTTACAGAGTCTTTAGGATTAGAATGTCACCTCCCGAGCCCAGATCCTATCCCTGTTCCATATCTTCATCCATTGATAGCATGGAACAAACTTGAAAGCTTATTGGAGAATGAAGGCTATCATGCAAGAACAGTGGCAGACTTCATGGATCATCATCCAATTGTTTCTTTGGAACCTGGTGTGGTGTTTTGGACATCTTGACTCGCTCAATAACTTACTTGGATAGATCCTGACTTCTGAGCATTATAGGAAGTATTTGAAGCTTCGCCACCATTGTATGTTCGAAGATGGTAAATATGTTTTAATACAAATGTTATGGGGCAATATGAAATTACTTCAGGATCTGAAACTTCCCTGCTATATCCCAACACCCCAAATCGTCCAAAGGTCTCCTTATTATCCAAAGGTCCCTTACTTAACCATGAACCACTGAAAAGCATGATAAAAAGCATTAAAATGAATATTTACGGAACAATGAGTCAGATTTTAGAGACAATGAATAAGTGTTCACATTTTAAAAGACAGCAGAGCTTATACGGAGAAATACTATTTCTCTTGCTTACTCTATATTTAGAGTAACAAGATGGCATACGATCTTCTCATACCTGACCAAGAGTCCACACAATTGTGATAGCGTGTAAGTACAGGAGTGATGCGATGTGGAAAAACCTCCAAATGTGTGTGCATGCATGTGTGTACTTTTGATATGTAGCATACAGTCAGTGTGTAAAATAACAATTCTATAAAAAATACAAGAAAAAAACTAAAGACATAGCAACAGCAAACTGTCATTTCTTTTGGATAAAAAAGAAAAAAAGCAGTAACAAAAGACCTAGAGCAAAACCATGAGAATGAAAGGAGATATTGCAACCATTTTTATAAGCCACAACAGCTGATGAGAGAGCAAACAGGTGCCCCTGAAATTTAACAATGTATTTGAGTAATATAACTTTAAAAATAATATTGAATATATTTACATAAATGTATATGCAAACATGTATGTATTTATCATCTTTCCAAGGATGGGATCCTTGGTGTGGTCCTGCAATGGCTCGTGTGTGTGTCTTTAGGAAGGAAGCATCATAGCATAAAAGGTAAGGTTCTAGAATCAGTCTTCAGTTCTCAGCTCTTCGGTTATCTTAAGAAGATAAATACTTCATTTATTTGAGCCTCCGTTCCCTCATCTGTAAAATGGGATAATAAAGACAGCTGTCTGTGATAATGCATGCAAAGTGCCGACCACAGGGTCTGCTCCAAGGTAGGTGCTCAATGCACATCAGCCCTGACCACCTTGACCATCAGCATCCCAACATTGCCTCCTCCGCGGATGGCCAGTGCTTGGGTCTCTCCTCTGACGGAGGAGGGGCGTTGCCTTGAGTACAGTTCATGCCCTTGTTCTATAACTTTACTGATTTCTGTTAGTTATGTGTCTGCCCTATTGCAGTACTGAGCCTCCCTTTAGATGTCCTTTCTGCAGAGGAGAGAAGAAGAAAAGGAAACAGATGCATTTCTTTGACTCAGGTGACAATATTTTAACCTCCGCTTCCCAGACCATGGAGCCATAGAAGGAGCTCCGAGGAACATTATCTAAATTCTCGGGCACTCCAGCATCCCTGGGCGCCTGCACCTGGTAGCACCTGCTCTAAAGGGCAGTTCCCTGGTCAGAGTCTGATGCCAAATCCAGCCCACATGCCTGATGCTGTTCTCTTGTAGAGCGCTTTTCTTGAACTAATTCCACCCAGCAATCTGGATGGACCTCAATCCTGTAAGCGTGCCTGCATATGACTGGAGCCCATTATGGACGGATTTCAGGCTGCCCACAGGCTTCTTGCCACACACACGGCTGGTGGCTGGTATTGCCTAACTTCCCGCTCTGGCGTTATTGAACCTGAATTTTCATCTCACTGGGACCCCTGCTACTGTTCTCTTCTACAGAAAGTAGATCTTTGTGAGAGATCATAGAACATATCCCAAGTACTAATCATATTGTTGTAAACGAAGACCATCTCAATAAATTCAAAAGAGTAGAAACTGGGTAGGCCACATTCCCTAATCACAATGCAATAAAACTAAAAGCAATTTGTTTATAACAACAACAACAACAAAACCCAGCCATTTGGAACTTTTAAAAAAATCTTCTAGTGACCATTGGACGAAGGAGTAAATCGGTAATACAATAACGTATCATTGAGAAAATAATGAATACATATCGAAGCATGAAATGAGGCCAAGCGGGACTTAGAAATAAATTCATAAACACTAATTGTTTAATTAAAGAAGAAAAAATGCATGACGCTCTTCAGATTTTTGAGAAAAAAAAATTGTCCCAAGGAAAGAAATAATAAAGTTAAGAGCAGAAATAATGAAATCTTTCTCATAATAAGTGACTACTATAAGTCAGGTTCTTTTATGTACTTTCTCTAATCTCTACAAGGTTACAAATGGGGTTTTATTATTTTATTTTACAGATGAGGAAACTGAGTATAAGAGAAGATGGAGAACTGGTCCCAGTCTTCACAGCTTTTAAGTTGTGAAAGGAATTTGAGGCCAGGTCTGTCTGACTCCAGACATTGCCCTATTTCCACTATATTCCATTCCCTGAAGTATGCTCTTTCTAATATCCTGCACTCATATAAACATACATGAATAAATAAGCCACAGGCTGGGTCATTGAAAAAAAAATTGTATAATGGATACAACTCAGAAAAATTTCATGAACAAAAAATATAACAATAAATATAATCTTATGCCTGACACAGAGATTTTAAAATAGAAGCTATACTATGTAAAAATACATAATACTTGAGAAGATCTTAACAGAATAATTTTATAAAAATATATAATGACTAAATTGGCACAATAAATAGTCTATCAGTTAAGATTTGGTATGGTTTCAAGTGACTGGAAATCCAAAATAAGAGTGAAGTGTTTTCTGTTTCTCTCTCTCACACACACACAGACACACACACATTTAAAAATCCAGGGTTAATTCTATTGTTACGTTGTTCTGCCATCCTCAATATGAAGTTACCTCTTTGTGGTACAAAATAGCTACTTAGGCTCCCGCCATCAAATGCATATTTTAGCAAGTATGGAGAAAGGCACACACTCTCCTCTTAAGGACAATTTCCTGAAATTGAGCATGTCACTTTTGCGCCTACTCTGTGATGGACAGACTCTAAAATGGTCCCCAAATACCCCCACCTTTTGGTATTCACACCTTTATGTAAATTCTTTTCCCTCAGTGTGAGTAGAACTTATCATTTATTTCTAACAAATAGAACATGCCAAAGGTAATGGGATATGATTTCTGTTATAGAAGATCATAACTTCATACTCTTTAGTGGCACTCCCCCTTACTGGTTTTGATGAAGAAGCTGGCATTCAAAGAGGTCTACCAGACAAGGAACCAAGGGTAGCTTTTGGTCAACAGTTGGCAAGGATCGGAGGCCCTCAAGTCCACAGGGAACTGAATCCTGCCAAAAACTACATGAACTTGAACATGGATCCTTCCCCAATCAAGCCTCAGAAGAGACCCTAGCCCTAACTGTCACCTTGATTGCAGCTTTGTGAGAGATGCTGAAGCAGCTGCAAAGAAAACTGGGAAGTATCATCTTTATTCTCATCGGCCATATGCCAGGCTAAAATTCAGAAACTCTGTTACCAAGGAGGAAGAGGAGAATGAATATCAGGGCCCAATCAGTAGTCTCTGCCACTAAGTAGAAAAGTAACCAAGAGAAAAATGAGAAATGCTATCAGACGGCTAGATGTAATATACTATCTCAAACTATAGTGCTCTTATTATTAATTTTTTTCAAACATTTAAGAACCAAAGAAAGAAAGAAACCCTCTGTCATAAAAAAACAATTCCAAATTATCTGTGGCTGGTGACATTGCAAATTGGAATAATCTTTTCAGTGAAACTATTTATAATGTATATTAAGAGCCAAGAAAAGTCTGTATCTTTTGACTCAGTAATTCTACTTGTGAAAGTGTATCTTAAGGAATTATCCAAAACACCAAGAAAGAAGACTGAAAAATACTGGTCATTGCAGAGATATTACTAACAGTAGAACTTTAAAATCACCTCAATATTCATTGATAGGTCAGCCAATGAGCAAATCACATTTCATCTTGTCAATGAAATTATCGCAGTCATTAAAAATAGTAATTACAAAGCTATTTTGTAGCATTAACAAGTTCAATGCAAAAATGCAAAGGAATGAAAGTAGAGTTCAAAAACATATTTTTAAAAAAAGAATGAATAGAAACACAACAATGACCAAAGTGGATTGTTTTGGCTAATGGGATCATTGCTGGTTGTTTTCATCATGTTTCCCAAATTTACTCTAACAACTTGTGTCACTGACAAATTTAAAAATAGCGAGTTTGAATAATAAAAACAGCTTCTTTAATAGGCTTCACGATCAAGACAGCAAACACTTTGGACTGCTCTTTACATGTGTTGTGTCATCTTCATATGAAGTCGCTACCAATAGCGTCCGCATTTTGCGGTCAAGGAACCAGGGGCACCAGGTACACCCCTAGGACATGGCAGGGAAGGATTTAAATCCATGTACGTCTGATTCTAGGCCCAGCATTGAAACCACTGGGCAAAAGAGCAAAGAATAAGAAAAAGAAGTGGAGATAGCAAGTAGAATTTCTTGAGAGGAATGAGTGGATAAGGCAATCACTCAAAACCCACAGTGGAGGGGAGAAATTACTACCGCTCATGAATTCAAAGCCAAGATCCACAGCCCTCGGGTGTCACAGGGCTTGTAGAACCTTTGTTTTAAACCCTGGACATCCAACATTTCAAGAGCTCACTCCTTTGTGACCAAGCCCCTGATCCCTTGGAATGATGCACATAGGTTCCTTTTGTACCTAATGATCCATGGTGGGAGAAGTTACTGACCTCATGACCTCCATTGCCTGGCAACAGTGGGGTTTCCATGGTCTCCCTCACCAGCCCACTGGTTATGTCATAATCCATCAAATGCCCACAAGAGTCATAGTGAAGCACTACTGAGTTACAGTGATTTCAAATCAAAGTCAAAGAAATAAGTGCTTTAAAAACTCTTCTGAGGAGTCAGACGGTGACAGTGGGGTTTTTGTGAGCTGCAGGGCGCCTCTCTTATACCCCTGAGTTTTCATATGTGATAATAATTTACTTAGAGTTGCTGACATCCCCATGTAGAAATTTACACAGTTCCTGCCTTTCTTTAAAAATAGTGATTTTTTAACTGCATCAGCCCGGCCAACCAATAAATGTGTGGGGAGTTTTGGGGTTGAAAACCACTGTTTTGCAACGATCACAATAAAGATTACTTCAGGCAAGAATCATCAATAGATGTGAAATCTGAGGGGTAGAAAGGGAATGTGATGAGATCAGGATATGTATTTGGTGTTAATATGTCTGCCCACAGAATATTGATTCATCATGAGAGGAAAAATAATAATTACACCGTGGAGAAACTGGATTGGTGACCTTGGTAATGAGGGGCAGAGGGGCCTCGTGGGCCTCCGGATACAACCCCTGAGGATGACTCAGTCTCAGTTTTGTGGTATTCTGGCCTTCAGTGCATAAACCGAATCTAATGGTGAAGAACTTCAGACCAATCCATATTGAAAACCATTCTATAAAATAACTGGCCTTGGGGCGCCTGGGTGGTTCAGTCGGTTAAGCATCCAACTCTTGATTTTGGCTCAGGTCGTGATCTCAGGGTCATGAGATCGGGCCCGGTGTCTGGTTCTGTGCTGGGCGTGGAGACTGCTTAAGATTCTCTCTCCCTCTGCCCCTCCCCGTCCCCCCTCAAAATAAATAAATCTTTAAAAAAAAATAAAATGTATTTTTAAAAAATAAAAAATAAAATAAAATAACTGGCCTTTTCTCTACAAAAATGCCAGTGTTATGAAAATGAAAGATAAAGTCTTGAGAAACAATTCAGATTGAAGGAGAGTAAAGAGACATGACAATTTAACATGATACCTGATCCTAGACCATGTATCTTAAATTGGAGGGAAAAACTTGTATAAAGCTCATTATTGGAACAACTGACCACCTTGGAATATGGATCTGATAAAGTAGTAGTCAATGTTGCATTTCCAAATTGTGTAACTGTATTATGGTTACATGAAAGGATAACTGTGTTCCCGGAGAATACATGTTGAAGTAATAGGCACAGTGATGTCATCCCCGTGACATGTGTGTGTGGTGTGTGCGGAGAGAGAGAGAGAGTAAATGAGGCACCACATTAACAAACTGGTGAATTTGGGGAAAGAGTATATGAGAATCCTCTGAATTGCTCTTGAGCTTTCTGGTAGCTGTGAAATTCTTTCAAAATAATAAATTAAATTGAAAATATATATATATATTTTTTTTTAATTTTAGGAATACATATATTCCTGAGTGAATTAAGATCTTTCCCTTCTTTCTTCTCGTTCTCATCTGCTTAGGACAATTCTCTTAAATGAAAGAGCAATACCTTATATTCTTATTCTCATTTTCATCCTTAGTGAGATAACTCTCTTCCCTCACTGGTAGCTTTGTATGTTGTTTCATAGTCTAGTTTTCTTTTGAGGTAGGTAAGAAATGAGAATTTTCCTTCCCAGTTGACAAGTCCCATCCTTATGAATGAAAGAAAAGGAAAAACTGGAGGTAGAGAGCATCCTTGCTGGGAGAGGGCAGGCCCCATTTGGATTTTGCACTAGGGCCCCGTGGCTCCCTGGTGACCACGGGGACCACAGTGCGAGCCCAAGACCAGAGGTGACTCCCGGGCCTTTGAGAACAGCCCTGCTGTTGTGGGCTCACCACTTCCTGGCCTGTTCCCAGGAGCACCGGTGATCCCATTAAAGAGGCAGAGCCCAGAGCTCAGCCTTTAGGCTCCTATTCTGACCCAGAGACCATCCTCCCTCTTCTCCCCAGCAAAGCTATCATGATTTTTCCCCCATTCCTCTTAAACTCATTTCCATTTAGTTAGAAATGCACTTCCCTGATGATTCACTTGTCGGCTGCTCCTGTATTTAATCATGCCTCCCCCCTCCCCAAACTATTTGAAATTAATTGTTATCTGACAGGGCCCAAACCTCTCCTACCCTTGTCTTATTGCATGGCACTTCATTTCCTTAAGTTATAGCAATAATTAAACTGTGCCTTAATTAAGTAAGCCCTACCCTCCCGTTAGAGCAGTCCCATTCAGGCAATTTCCTTCAGGTAATTTCTTTCATTTAGATATTATGACTCACATCCACTGGGGTTAGAGGGATATATGCGCAGACACAGGATGAGATTTTATGTTGGCTTTACTTGTTGATTAACTACCTTGGCAACGTTTGTAATTTCTACAACTCTATAAAACCTACATCCTTGTTTTCTCCCTCCCAAATCTCTTCTTCTGGGGAAATAGGAAAGCAAACCCTTCTGCTGTTTTCTGACTGAAATGCAGTCAGCATGTAAATCTCCAGGCCCAGGGAAACATTGATATTTATAGCTGTGGCTATTATTCACATCAGAAAACATGACAGACTGGAGGATCCGAGTTCTGAGTGCCTTACACAAAGCACCATATTGTGGAATTCCTCAGATGCCTATCATGTCACAGAAAATATGAAGCATTCATTACCATTCTGCTCTATGTCAGCCTTGCAAACAGATAGTGCTAGTGTGTTTTCCACACCTTGGTGCTCTAAACCAACACAGTCACGAGGCCCTCCTGTCTTGAGCTTTATACTTCTGAAGTTTAGTATGGCTGGACCCAGGCCCCAGTTAAGCCCCTGCCTCACAGCTGGGAGTCCAACTGAGCATTTCTATGTAGTTTCCTGGAGACCCAACCTACTATCTATGGGACACAGGGGGACCAACCATATTGGTTTATCCTGGACAGAGGGGTTTCCTGAGATCTGGGACTTTCAGTGTTAGAACCAGGATAGTCCAGGAGAAAGTGGGACAGCTGGTCACCCAAAGGGCAAGTGTTTAAGAGAAGGGTCCTTTTTCTAATGTGCGTGTCCAAACTAGCCTCGTAGCTTCCGCAAGGATTGAATGGTTATCAACACTGAATTATACTGAACAACTAGGAACTTCCACTTCTATAGTTGGGCCCCAGTGACAGAAAATTCCTTTCTCCCCATATGGAGAGTAGGCACTCCTCGGGCAATCAGCAGCATCCCTCCACTCAATGACCAGCCCATTATGCCTGAAGGACAGGCAGCAACCAGGTCAGACACCTGTTCCTGGTACCCAATGAAGGCTTGGAATGACAGGAGTTGAGAGGGTCTATGTTTGAGGAAAACAGGTTGGGGGAACAACACAAAGCTCCAAATCTAGGTCGATTCTGTAGGGCTGAGCAAAAACAGATTGTGCTTGTTATATAATAGTAGTAACAACTAGCATGTATTAAACATTCTTATGTAGCTGGCACTGTTCTAGGCATGTTAAATGGACTTACTAATTAAATCCTTCTTTGAGGTGGGTATTAAGGCCATTTTCACCACTTGACAGATGATGCAGAGGGAAGTTAAGTAATTTCCCCCAAGATCACACAAATATCAAGGGAAGGAACAGGTAATCACCAGAGCTTGAGTTCTTTTTTTTTATTATTATGTTAATCACCATACATTACATCATTAGTTTTTGATGTAGTGTTCCATGATTCATTGTTTGTGCATAACACCCAGTGCTCCCTGCAGAACGTGCCCTCTTTAATACCCATCACCAGGCTAGCCCATCCCCCACCCCCCTCCCCTTTAGAACCCTCAGTTTGTTTCTCAGAGTCCATAGTCTCTCCTGATTCGTCTCCCCCTCCGATTTCCCCACCAGAGCTTGAGTTCTTAATCATTATTAGACTCCTTCTCCTAGGTTATTCTCTTTCTGTTAGCATACAGATTTCTAGTCCCATCCTTATGGCATGAGAAGTTTCTTCTGGGTAATTTATCTGGGTAATAAAGCTGAGGTGAGATCCAAGGATCTGCATTCAAAACAACAGCCTAGGGGTGCCTGGGTGGCTCAGTAGGTTGAGCATTGGCCTTCTGCTCTGGTCATGATCCCAGGGTCTTGGGATCGAGTCCCACATGGGGCCCTCTGCTCAGCAGGGAGCCTGCTTCTCCCTCTCCCTCTGCTGCTCCCCATTTGTGCTCACTCTCTCTGTCAAATAAATAAATAAAATCTTTAAACAAACAAACAAAACAGCCTACAAGTTTCTGACATAGGGAAAGTCAGCATCTCGGGAATTAAGGGATGTCTTCAACCCAGCAGGCACGCAGGTGCCTGGGGCTCTGGGGAGCGAATGGGTTTATAGCAGCAGTTCTCATCCTGGACCCCACCAACCAATGTGCCCACTCTAGCAATGGACTCTTGTCTCCCCATCATGACTGACTAGTGAGGGAGGTAGAACTGAGAGTGCATGATCTTCACCAGGCCAGCAGAGGCAGCGGATAACGCCTTCCTTCCCCCAGCCAATGACTTTGCCCCGTGAAAATCAAGTGCAAGACCAGAGCCCTAAGGCGCATTGCTAGCTAAGCTTGAGCTACTGAACGGCCAGAAGGGACCTGGGGCCATGACGTTTAACCCTTGGAGAGGAGGTGGTTGTCTGGGCTGAAAAGTGGTGGTAGCATGTGCGAGCTGTCTAAAACAGGGAAATGCTGGTATGCATGACGTAATTTTCAGTCAAACACTTAAAAGGGCCCCAAAGGCAGCTGGTTGGGCCAGATATGTGGTCAGAACAGTTCTAGCTGGTAAAAGCAAAAAAATGTGGGTGGACCACTCTTTCTGTCTTCCTAGGGAGATTGGATGTTCCCAGAAAAATGAACTCTCTGCCTTTTGCTTTAAAAAGGGAATTCTCAGGGCACCTGGGTGGCAGCTCCATTGGTTGAAGTGCCCGATTCTTGGCTTCAGCGCCAGTCATGATCTTGCGGTCGTGGGATCAAGCCCCACATGGGGCTCTATGCTCTGCGCTCACTCTCATTCTCTCTCTCTCTCAAATAAATGAATAAATAAAATCTTTTTTAAAAATAAAATAAACAGGAATTCTCATTCCCTGGTTCTTCCCCAATGTCATCATTTGCATTTCAGGAGTGGCAGATCAGAATCTCTGTGCTTTGAGCATGATTCATGGTCCTCTGTGCATGTGCGTGCGTGCATGTGTGTGTGTGTGTGTGCACGCGTGCGTGTCACAGACTGGCAGAGAGAGAGACAAGTACAATAGCTTGTGCAAAGACCTCCCTTGCTACAGATATTGATGAAAGTACAGCTTGAAGCCTGTTTTCTTCCCCAGAAGTAATCACAGTACATGTTTCAGTTTCTCTTTAATGTGCCTGTATTCTGGAAGCTGAACGTCCCCAGTTGAGGAGAGCAGAGCTGTTATCTTGCCCCTATCTACTGGCAAGCCATTGCCATGGAGAATTGATGGAAATAATACAGGCTTTTGTTTCTTTCTCCTATCCTTGCTCATGGAGATTTTTAGGTAATATGGCCTCACCAGACAGACTGCTATTCCTGATCAAAACTTCCCAGATTTTCTGGGCAGAGTGTTCACCTGCCAGCCAGCCGTTTGTAGAGGGAGAGATAATGAAGCAAAATTAATATCATATCCATGCTCTTTCTTCTCCTAACAGGCTCAGCAGCTGGCTCTTCCTGCTGTGCTTTTTTCCCCCTTCTTCTTTGTGATTTGCGAAAGAAAAAAAGAAAAGGAAGAACAATTAGGAACATGATTTTAAGGTGTGTGTGCCTGGTGGAGCCCTTTTAAGTGATATTCAGAAACATTGGATTCCCACAATTCCTTGTGCCCTGGGCTGGTCTGGCCCAGATTTCTTATTTCAATGACATCCTTTCTTCAGCACGGTTGTATTTTGGTCTCTTCTCAAATGACAATACCCAGGGAATAAAACATTTCCCTTCTTTTTTTCTTTTTGTCTTTATTTTAAGGGCAATTCCCTTCCTCCTTTTATTCAACCACCAAAAGGAATTCTTGTTCTCATCAATGACTCTGCTTGACTAAGACTAAACACAGGCAGATGTATGGACAGATCTTAAAGCTGGTAGCCTGATACATTTTACCCATTGTAGGTGAGCCCCTGTCTAAAAATACTCACTCTGTGGAAGCCTGAATTTTCAAACGGATTATGATAGCATTTAAAGGGATTGCTTACAAAAAGAATTCTCCCAAGACTGATTCCTGTACGCAATTGCTTACAGATCATTCACTACAATTAAAGATGGGCGGAAATTTTACTGAAGAAGAAAATCTAATTTTGAGAGAAATTTAAAGTAAAATTTAAACTGTATTTTTGTTTTTAAAAAACTAGATGTTGATGAAATTTGATGGATCAAACGATACAATCAGAGGCTCATCAGCAATTACAAGAAACAAAGTAATATGACCATCTTATCACTACTTTCCAATAAAGATGTAAATGTAGATTAGCTCATTATCAGGTGGAAGGGGGAAAGAATGCTCCTTTCTGTTGGAAAAAAGGCAGCCACAGAAAGAATCACACAAAAGTTCCACAATGCTTTTTCTCCCTTAAACTCCTTGATAATCTAGTAAATGAAAAAGAGTATCTTATTGTTCTAATTTGTATTTCTCTATCCCTGGAAGAAAAACATCTTTCCATATGTTTATGGTCATTCAGATTTTCTCCTTTCTGAATGGCCTGAAATTATCATTTTGGTTGGCTTTTTAAAATTTGTTCATAGGAGTAACTTTTATATTATAAATCTATGCTGTCCAATATAGTAGCTGCTAATCCCTGTTGACCACCTGAACTGTGGTTAGTCTAAATTGAGATGTGCTCCAAGTGTAAAATAGACACGGGGTTTCAAAAACTTGGTACAAAATACAGAACGTAAAATATCTTATAATAATTTTCTATTGATTACCTGTTGAAATAATACTATTTAGGATATAGTGGTTTCACTAAACCACATTATTAAAACTAATTTCACTTGTTTCTTCTTTTTTCTTTTTGTAGTTCACTTTATTTTTTTTATTATGTTATGTTAATCACCATACATTACATCATTAGTTTTTGATGTAGTGTTCCATGATTCATTGTTTCCGTATAACACCCAGTGCTCCATGCAGAACGTGCCCTCTTTAATACCCATCACCAGGCTAACCCATTCCCCCCACACCCCCTCCCCTCTAGAGACCTCAGCTTGTTTCTCAGAGTCCATAGTCTCTCATGGTTCATCTCCCCCTCCGATTTCCCCCCTTCATTCTTCCCCTCCTGCTATCTTCTTCCCCTCCTGCTATCTTCTTCTTCTCCTTCTTCTTCTTCTCCTTCTTCTTCTTCTTCTCCTTCTCCTTCTTCTTCTTCTTCTTCTAACATATAATGTATTATTTGTTACAGAGGTACAGATCTGTGATTCAACAGTCTTGCACAATTCACAGCGCTCACCATAGCACATACCCTCCCCAATGTCTATCACCCAGCTGCCCCATCCCTCCCACACCCCACCACTCCAGCAACCTCAGTTTGTTTCCTGAGATTAAGAATTCCTCATATCAGTGAGGTCATATGATACGTGTCTTTCTCTGATTGACTTATTTCACTCAGCATAACACCCTCCAGTTCCATCCACGTCGTAGCAAATGGCAAGATCTCATTCCTTTTGATGGCTGCATAATATTCCATTGTTTATATATATACCACATCTTCTTTATCCATTCATCTGTCAATGGACATCTTGGCTCTTTCCACAGTTTGGCTATTGTGGACATTGCTGCTATAAACATCGGGGTGCATGTACCCCTTTGGATCCCTACATTTGTATCTTTGGGGTAAATACCCAGTAGTCCAATTGCTGGGTCATATGGTAGCTCTATTTTCAACTTTTTGAGGAACCTCCATACTGTTTTCCAGAGTGGCTGCACCAGCTTGCATTCCCACCAGCAGTGTAGGAGGGTTCCCTTTTCTCCGCATCCCTGCCAACGTCTGTTGTTTCCTGACTTGTTAATTTTAGCCATTCTGACTGGTGTGAGGTGGTATCTCATTGAGGTTTTGATTTGGATTTCCCTGATGCCGAATGATGTTGAGCACTTTTTCATGTTTCTGTTGGCCATTTGGATGTCTTCTTTGGAAAAATGTCTGTTCATGTCTTCTGCCCATTTCTTGATTGGATTCTTTGTTCTTTGGGTGTTGAGTTTGAGAAGTTCTTTATAGATTTTGGATACTAGCCCTTTATCTGATATGTCATTTGCAAATATCTTCTCCCATTCTGTCGGTTGTCTTTTGGTTTTGTTGACTGTTTCTTTTGCTTTGCAAAAGCTTTTTATCTTGATGAAGTCCCAATAGTTCATTTTTGCCCTTGCTTCCCTTGCCTTTGGCGATGTTTCTAAGAAGAAGTTGCTGCGGCTGAGGTTGAAGAGGTTGCTGCCTGTGTTCTCCTTTAGGATGTTGATGGACTCCTGTCTCACATTTAGGTCTTTCAACCATTTTGAGTCTATTTTTGTGTGTGGTGTAAGGAAATGGTCCAGGTTCATTCTTCTGCATGTGGCTGTCCAATTTTCCCAACACCATTTGTTGAAGAGACTGTCTTTTTACCATTGGACATTCTCTTTTGCTTTGTCGAAGATTAGTTGACCATAGAGTTGAGGGTCCATTTCTGGGCTCTCTATTCTGTTCCATTGATCTATGTGTCTGTTTTTGTGCCAGTACCATATTGTCTTGATGATGACAGCTTTGTAATAGAGCTGGAAGTCCGGAATTGTGATGCCGCCAGCTTTGCTTTTCTTTTTCAACATTCCTCTGGCTATTCGGGGTCTTTTCTGGTTCCATACAAATTTTAGGATTATTTGTTCCATTTCTTTGAAAAAAGTGGATGGTATTTTGATGGGGATTGCATTGAATGTGTAGATTGCTCTAGGTAGCATTGACATCTTCACAATATTTGTTCTTCCAATCCGTGAGCATGGAAAGTTTTTCCATTCCTTTGTGTCTTTCTCAATTTCTTTCATGAGTATTTTATAGTTTTCTGAGTACAGATCCTTTGCCTCTTTGGTTAGATTTATTCCTAGGTATCTTATGGTTTTGGGTGCAATTGTAAATGGGATTGACTCCTTAATTTCTCTTTCTTCTGTCTTGTTGTTGGTGTATAGGAATGCCACTGATTTCTGTGCATTGATTTTATATCCTGCCACTTTACTGAATTCCTGTATGAGTTCTAGCAGGTTTGGGGTGGAGTCTTTTGGGTTTTCCACATAAAGTATCATATCATCTGCAAACAGTGAGAGTTTAACTTCTTCTTTGCCAATTTGGATGCCTTTTATTTCTTTTTGTTGTCTGATTGCTGTCACTAGGACTTCTAATACTATGTTGAAGAGCAGTGGTGATAGTGGACATCCCTGCCATGTTCCTGACCTTAGGGGGAAAGCTCCTAGTTTTTTCCCCATTGAGAGTGATATTGGCTGTGGGTTTTTCATAGATGGCTTTTATGATATTGAGTTATGTACCCTCTATCCCTATACTCTGAAGAGTTTTGATCAAGAAAGGGTGCTTTACTTTGTCAAATGCTTTTTCTGCATTTATTGAGAGGATCATATGATTCTTGTTCTTTCTTTTATTAATGTATCACATTGATTGATTTGCGGATGTTGAACCAACCTTGCAGCCCAGGGATAAATCCCACTTGGTCGTGGTGAATAATCCTTCTAACATACTGTTGTATCTTATTGGCTAGTATTTTGGTGAGGATTTTTGCCTCCATGTTCATCAAGTATATTGGTCTGTAATTCTCCTTTTTGATGGGGTCTTTGTCTGGTTTGGGGATCAAGGTAATGGTGGCCTCATAAAACGAGTTTGGAAGTTTTCTTCCATTTCTATTTTTTGGAATAGTTTCAGAAGGATAGGTATTAATTCTTCTTTAAATGTTTGGTAGAATTCCCCTGGGAAGCCATCTGGCCCTGGGCTCTTGTTTGTTGGAAGATTTTTGATTACTGCTTCAATTTCCTTAGTGGTTATGGGTCTGTTCAGGCTTCCTATTTCTTCCTGGTTCAGTTTTGGTAGTTGATACATCTCTAGGAATGCATCCATTTCTTCCAGATTATCTAATTTGCTGGCATATAGTTGCTCATAATATGTTCTTATAATTTTTGTATTTCTTTGGTGTTGGTTGTGATCTCTCCTCTTTCATTCATGATTTTGTTGATTTGGGTCATTTCTCTTTTCTTTTTGATAAGTCTGGCCAGGGGTTTATCAATCTTGTTAATTCTTTCAAAGAACCAGCTCCTAGTTTTGTTGATCTGTTCTACTGTTCTTTTAGTTTCTATTTCATTGATTTCTTCTCTGATCTTTATTATTTCTCTTCCCCTGTTGGGTTTAGGCTTTATTTGCTGTTCTTTCTCCAGCTCCTTTACGTGCAGGGTTAGGTTGTATATTTGAGACCTTTCTTGTTTCTTGAGAAAGGCTTGTATTGCTATATACTTTCCTCTTAGGACTGCCTTTGCTGTATCCCAAAGATTTTGAACAGTTGTGTATTCATTTTCATTTGTTTCCATGAATTTTTAAATTCCTCTTTAATTTCCTGGTTGACCCGTTCATTCTTTAGTAGGATGCTCTTTAGCCTCCATGTATTTGAGTTGTTTCCAACTTTCCTCTTGTGATTGAGTTCTAGTTTCAAAGCATTGTGGTCTGAAAATAGGCAGGGAATGATCCCAATCTTTTGGTACCAGTTGAGACCTGATTTGTGACCTAGAATGTGATCAATTCTGGAGAATGTTCCATGGGCACTAGAGAAGAATGTGTATTCTGTTGCTTTGGGATGGAATGTTCTGAATATATCTATGAAGTCCATTTGGTCCAGTGTATCATTTAAAGTCTTTATTTCCTTGTGGATCTTTTGCTTAGATGATCTGTCTATTTCAGTGAGGGGGTTGTTAAAGTCCCCCACTATTATTGTATTGTTGTCAATGTGTTTCTTTGCCTTTGTTATTAATTGCCTTATATAATTGGCTGCTCCCATGTTAGGGGCATAGATATTTACAATTGTTAGATCTTCTTGTTGGATAGACCCTTTAAGTAGGATATAATGTCCTTCCTCATCTCTTATTACAGTCTTTGGTTTAAAATCTAATTTGTCTGATATAAGGATTGCCACCCCAGCTTTCTTTTGGTGTCCATTAGCATGGTAAATAGTTTTCCACCCCCTCACTTTCAATCTGGGGGTGTCTTTGGGTCTAAAATGAGTCTCTTGCATATCGATAGGTCTTGTTTTTTAATCCAATCTGATAGCCCGTGTTTTTTGATTGGGGCATTTAGCCCATTTACATTCAGGGTAACTATTGAAAGATACGAATTTAGTGCCATTGTATTGCCTGTAAGGTGACTGTTACTGTATATTGTCTGTGTTCCTTTCTGGTCTATGTTGCTTTTAGCTTCTCTCTTTGCTTAGAGAACCCCTTTCAAGATTTCTTGTAGGGCTGGTTTTGTGTTTGCAAATTCCTTTTTGTTTGTCCTGGAAGCTTTTTATCTCTCCTTCTATTTTCAATGACAGCCTAGCTGGCTATAGTATTCTTGGCTGCATATTTTTCTCATTTAGTGCTCTGAATATGTCATGCCAGTCCTTTCTGGCCTGCCAGGTCTCTGTGGATAGGTCTGTTGCCAATCTAATGTTTCTACCATTGTAGGTTACAGATCTCTGCTCCTGAGCTGCTTTCAGGATTTTCTCTTTGTCTCTGAGACTCATAAGTTTTACTATTAGATGTCGGAGTGTTGACCTATTTTTATTGATTTTGAGAGGGGTTCTCTGTGCCTCCTGGATTTTGATGTCTGTTTCCTTCCCCAAATTAGGGAAGTTCTCTGCTCTTATTTCCTCCAATATACCTTCTGCCCCTCTCTCCCTTTTTGTTCTGGGATCCCAATTAGTCTAATGTTGTTTTGTCTTATGGTATCACTTATCTCTCAAATTCTGCCCTCATGATCCAGTAGTTGTTTATCTCTCTTTTTCTCAGCTTCTTAATTTTCCATCATTTGGTCTTCTATATCACTAATTCTCTCTTCTGCCTCACTTATCCTAGCAGTTAGAGCCTCCATTTTTTATTGCACCTCATTAAGAGCCTTTTTGATTTCAACTTGGTTAGATTTTAGTTCTTTTATTTCTCCAGAAAGGGTTTCTCTAATAACTTCCATGCTTTTTTCAAGCCCAGCTAGTATCTTTAAAATCATCATTCTGAACTCTAGTTCCAACATTGTACTAATGTCCATATTGATTAGGTCCCTGGCAGTTGGTACTGCCTCTTGTTCTTTTTGTTGAGGTGATTTTTTCCATCTTGTCATTTTGTCCAGAGAAGAATAGATGAATGAGAGAACAAAATGCTAACAGGGTAAAAACGTCCCCAGAAAATATACACTAAACAAATCAGAAAAGACCTGAAGCAGTGGAAAAAGAAATGGAAAGAGAGAAAACAGAAAAAGAAAAAAAGAAAAAGAAAAAGAAAAAGATAAAAACAAACAAAAACAAAACAAAACAAAAAACCAGAATATGATCAAATATGATCAGGCTGGTGCATAGATCAGTGCCACACACTAGATTTTGGGCATATTTTGGTCTGTTAGAAGAAATTGCCTCCCAAACTTTTAAAGAAAGAAAAACTTATATATGCACAAAAATAAGGGTTAATATGATGAAGGGATGGAATATGACTCTAAAGATGAAAATTATAAAAGATTTTATAAAAGGAATTTAAGATAAGAAGTTGGTTGAAAAAAGAAAGAAGAGGATTTAAAAAAAAAGGGAGAGAATGTGATCAGGCAGGAGACTAGAACAAAGCCATACACTAGAGATTTAGGGTATATTTTTATCTGTTAGAAGAAACTGTATCTCAAAATTTTAAAGAGAGAACAACTTATATATATATATACCAAAAATAAGGGTAACTACTATGAAGGGATAGGGATAGAATATGACTCTAAAAATGAAAAATGAAAAATATTTTTTAAAAAAGGGATTGATAAGGTGTTGGTTGAAGAAGGGAAAAAGAAAAATTAAAAAAAAAAAGGACAGTTAAAAAAAAATTAACTTTGAAAGACTACAGAATCATGGTAAAAAAAACCATGGATTCTATGTGCATTATTCCCCTAGCACTGGAGTTCTGCCGTTCTCATTGATCGGTAAACTTGGTCTTGGCTGGTTGTTCTCGCTGATCTTCTGGGGGAGGGGCCTGTTGCCGTGGTTCCCAAATGTCTTTGCTGGAGGAGGAATTGCCCCGCCCTTGCCGTCCGGGCTAAGTAATCTGCTCGGGTATGCTCTCGGGAGCTTTTGTTCCCCGCAAGCTTTCTGTACAGCTTTGGAGGTCAAGAGTGAAAATGTCGGCCTCCCAATCTCCGCCCCAGAGGAGCCGAGAGCGCGGGGCCCCGCTCCTCAGTGAGCCCCCAGAGAAAAGCAGTCAGTCACTCCCGTCTCCCCGGTCTCCGGCCACACTCCGTGCTCACCTGGCCTGTGACTGAGTGTTTCTATCTCTGGCACCCGAACCCGTGCGGAGTCTCCAAACCCAGCAGAAACCTGTGGTGCGCTCCCATGCCACTCCTCCCCAGGAGAGGAAGGGGAGTGTCCCCGGATCTGCTGCTTGTTGGGTCCCTGCTGGAGGAGCAGGGGCCCGACTGTGCCGCGGATCACGGTTTATGGCAACCCCGAGCTGAGAGCCTGCGCCTGGGCTCCGCCTCTGCAGCCGGCTTCCCTGCTCCATTACCTGGGAGCTCTGCCACACTCAGGCACCCCCGGTCTTTCTGTGACCCCGAGGGTCCTGAGACCACACTGTCCCGGAGGGTTCCACCCCCCGCTTAGCCACTGGAGTGACGTCCTGCAGCAGAGCCGACTTCTAAAAGTTCCGATTTTGTGCTCCGTGGCTCTATCACTTGCCAGAAGCGGCCGAGGGAGGCCCCCTCCCAAGCCGTCTATCCTCCCAAATATCGCCTCAGATTCACTTCTCAGCACGTCCTACCTTCCAGAAAGTGGTCGCTTTTCTGTTCAGATAGTTGCTGCTGTTCTTTTCTTCGATCTCCTGTTGAGTTTGTAGGTGTTCAGAATGGTTTGATCCCTATCCAGCTGAATTCCTGAGACCACACGAAATCCAGGTCTCCTACTCCTCTGCCATCTTTCACTTGTTTCTTCTCACAAGGGACTGCTAGAATAATTTTTTTTTAAAGCTACTTTTTCACATGGTTACTAGAAAATTTTAAAATATACATGGTGAGCAAATGGGGGGAAGAGGAGCCCCATCCCCTCCTGCCTCCCAAGGAGACACTAATTCAACAATACATGGACCAATTCCTTTTGTGAGGAATCTAGAAAATAGCTCAGAGACCCCTGCATCTCAGGCAAATGTGAAAATAGTTACACCAAAGCCGGGAGGAAAATGCGGGGCACTCACTTACCATATTCCCTCCCACCCAGCTCAGCCTAGTGCAAACAGGAGAAACTCCCAGCTCCTGGCTTCTCCTGGGGAAGGGAAATAGAAGACTGGAACATGTACGTATCTAACGTTCCAACTTTCCAGGGGCTGCCTAAGGAACTGGTTCCTGTTTTGCCTGAATCCAAGCATGTAACAGGAAATGGTGCTAAGTTGGTGGTAGCTGCGAACAAAAGCAAAGGTTTGGGCTATCACTCCCTCACTTGCCATTGCCCCTCTCTTCAGATCAGCACAGAGTAAGTGGAAGAAACCTCTAAACTGTAGCTTGTCCTTGGGGAGAGAAAGAGTGGGAGCACCCATTTAATGCCCCACCTGTTCAGAGGGCTTCCCAAAGGACTGCTTTCTGATACACCTGTTTCAGAGCACAGATGGAATCCTACATACTCTAGATGCCTGGGGGCTGTGGGAAACAAAGGAGATCTGGGTAGCCTGCTGCAGCTCCAAAGGACCCATTGTACAGCAGACAGAGACTGCTACAGCTCAGGGGCCTCTCTCTGGAGTGGAAGGAGGGGAGAAGAGAGTGGAGCATGTGTCCAACATTCTGGCTTCTCACAGGCTACTTGAGGGACTGATTTCTGTGTCATCTGACCCAGAGTACTGACAGAGTTGGAATGCTACAGAAGCTGGAGGACTGCTGAGAACAATAGAAAGCTGGGCAGTGTGTGGCAGCTCCAGAGAACCTCCAGAGAACCAGAGTAAGGGATTATGAGCTCCTAAAAAAAGAGACTGGCAAATCCTTATAATTGAAAATTAACTAATTGGAATTGGACATAAGTCCAGAAAGGATGCATTCACAGAAAAGATCTGAGAGGCCTCCAGAATCTCTAGTTGGACTGACTGGTGAAGGTCTTTTTCTGTATGAAGTAAATCCATAAAGACTAAGAGAGGTGGCTGTTTTTTCAAATACAAACACAAAGTTACAAGGCACCTAAAGAAACAGGAAACCATGATCCAATCAAAGGAACAAAATAAATCTCTGAAAACCAACCCTAAAAAAATGGAGGTATTTAAATTCCCTGAAAAATAATTCAAAATAACTGTTGTAAAGAAGCTCAATGAGCTCAGGAGAATGATGCATCAACAAAAATGAGAATATCAACAAAAATACAGAAAGTATATTTTTAAAAAAGAATCAAATTCTGGAGCTGAAAAATACAGCAACTGAATTAAAAACATTCACTAGAGGGGTTCAACAGACTTGATCAAACAGAAGAAAGAATCAGTAAATTCAAAAGTTGGTCGTTTGCAATTAATCAGTCAGAGAAGGAGTAGAAAGAAAAACAAGAGGAAAAGAGTGAAGGAAATCTATGGGACTTTTAGGACACCATCATGTGGATAAACACATACATTATGAAAGTTCCAGAAGAAGAGGAAAGGGTAGAAACCTATTTGAAGAAATAGTGGCTGAAAACTTTTCAAATTTAGTAAAAGAACTGGACATTCAGATCCAAGAAGTCCAAAGAACTCTAAGTATAATTTACCCCAAATTGTTCACATAGAATCACATCATAATCAAATTCTTAAAAGTCAAAGACAAAGAGAAATTTTAAAAGCAGCAAGAGAAAACCAACTTGCCACATACAAGGAAACCACATAAGACTGCCAGTTTCTCAGCAGAAACAATGTAGGCCAGAAGGGAATGGGATGATATATTCAAAGTGCTAAAAGAAACAAAACAAAACAAAACAAACAAACAAACAAAAACCTTCACAAAAAACCTGCCAACAAAGAATGCTTTATCTAGCAAAGCAGTCCTTCAAAAATGAAGGAGAAATACTTTCCCAGAGATACAAAACCGGAAGGAATTCATCACCATTAGACATGCCTTATGAGAAATGCTTAAAATGGGCCCTTCAAGTTGAAATGAAAGGATGCTAGACATCAACATGAAAGCATATGAAAACACAAAGCTCACAGGCAAAGGTAAATATCTCAACAAATACAGAATACCGTAATACTATAATGGTGGTACATACATCACTTTTAATTGTGGTATAGAGTTAAATACAAAAATAACCATAACTATAAAAATATGTTAATGGATGCACAATATAAGAAGTAATTTGTAACATCAATAACAAAAGGGCAGGGTAAAGAAGTAGAGTTTTTGTAAGCAATTGAAGTTAATTTGTTATCAGCTTAAAATAGATCCTTATAACTATGAGATGTTTTATGTTAGCCCAGGGGAACCACAAAGAAAAAAAGTATGGAAATACATAAAAGAAATTGAGAAAGAAATCAAAACATGTCGCTACAAAAAAAAAAAATTAACAGAATGCAAAGGAGGACAGCAAGAGACAAAAAGAAGGACAAAAAAGCTACAAGTAGACAGAAAATTAACAAAATGGCAATATTAAGCCCTTCCCTATCAATAATTACTTTAAATGTAAATGGGTTAAACACCCCAGTCAAAAAAATATATAATGGCTGAATGGATAGAAGAACATCCAAACATACAAGAAGATCTAACTATATACCGTCTATAAGAGATTCGTTTTAGATCTAAGGACACACATGGGTTGAATGTGTGAGGATGGAGAAAAGTATTCTATATGAATGTTAACTGAAGGAGAGCAGGAGTGGCTATACTATATCAGACAAAATAGACTTTACATCAAAAATTGTCACAAGAGACAAAGAAGGACATTATATAATCATAAAAGGGTCAATTCACCGGGAAGATATAACACTTATAAATGCATATACACCCAACATCAGAGCACCCAAATATGAGAAGCAAACATTGACGGAACTGGAGGGATAAATAGACAGCAACACAGTAGAAATTTCCACACCCCCACCTTCAATAATGGATAGAATCTCCATTCCGAAGATCAATAAGGAAACAAAACTTGAACAACACTGTAGACCCAACGGATCTAACACAGAGAACATACCATACAATAGCAGCAGAATACACATTCTTAAGCATGCAAGGAACATTCCTCAGGATAGATCACATAGATCATAAGCAAGTCTTAACAAATTTAAGAAGATTGAAATCATGCCAAGCACCTTTTCTGACCACAATAGAATGATACTAGAAATCAATAGCAGAAGGCAAGTCAGAAAATCCACAAAAATGTGGAAATTAAACAACACATTCTTTTTTCTTTCTTTTTTTTTAAGATTTCATTTATTTTCTTGTCAGAGAGAGAGAGGGAAGAAGGGATGGGGGAGGGAGAGAGCACAAGCATGGGGAACTGCAGGCAGAGGGAAAAGCAGGCTCCCTGCTGAGCAAGGAGCCTGATGTGGGACTTGATGCCAGGACCCTGGGATCATGACCCGAGCCAAATGCAGATGCTTAACCAACTGAGCCACCCAGGCATCCCTAAACAACACATTCTTGAACAACCCCTGGGTCAAAGAAGAAATCAAAAGGTAAATTTAAAAATATCTTGAGACAAATGAAAATGAAAACACCAAAACTTGTTGGATGTAGCAAAAAGCAGTACTAAAAGGGAAGATTATAGTTGTAAATGTCTGCATTAAAAAAGAAGAAAGTTCTCAAATAAACAACCTACCTTTACACCTCAAGTGACTAGAACAGTAAGAACAAACTAAGCCCAAATTAGCTGAAGAAAGGAAATAATAAATATTACAGCAGACATAAACAAAACAGGGACTAGAAAAACGATAGAAAAAATAAATAAAACTAAGAGTGGGGTTTTTTAAAAAGATCAACGAAATTGACAAATCTTTAGCTAGACTAAGAAAAAAAGAAAAAGTTCAAATAAATAAAACCAGAAATGAAAGAGAAGATATTACAACTGATGCTTCAGAAATAAAAATGATTATAAGAAATTATTATGAATAATTATATGCCAACAAATTGGATAACCTAGAAGAAATAGATAAATTTCTAGAACATAGAACCCACCAACACTGAGTCATGAAGAAATAGAAAGTCTGAACAGACCCATATTGAGTAAGAAGATTGAATCAGTAATCGAAAATTTCCCAACAAAGAAACACCAGGGCCGAGATGGCTTCAGTGGAGAAGTCTACCAAACATTGTTTTAAAAAAGATGTCAATCCTTCTCAAACATTCCCCCAAATTTGAAGATGAAGGAACACTTTCAAACTCATTTTATGAGGCCTTCATTGCTCTGATACCAAAGCCGAACAAAGACACTACAAGAAAAGAAAAATACAGGCCAATATCCCTAATGAATATAGATGCGAAAATCCTCGACAAAAGACTATCAAGTGTAATTCAACAGCATATTAATCATAGACTATGACCACGTGGGATTTATCCCTGGGATGCAAAGATTGGTCAACATCTGCAAGACAACCAATTAACGAGATAACACCACATTAACAGAACAAAGAATAAAAATTACATGGTCAACTTAATAGGTGCAGTAAAAGCATTTGGAAAAATTCAACATCCAGTCATTATAAAAATAAAAACACTCAACAAAATAGAAATAGAAGGAAATTACTTTAACATAATAAAAATAATATATGTAAAGTTCACAAGTAACATCACGTTCAGTGGTGAAAATTGAAAGGTTTTCCTCTAAGATCAGAAACAAAGGGTGGACGCCCATTCTCACGTCTTCTATTCAACATCGTACTACAAGTCCTACAAGAGCAATGAGGCAAAAGAAGCAAAGTCATCCAAATCCAAAAGAAAGAAGTAGATGTTTCTCTGCAGATGACATAATCCTATATAAAGACAACCCTAAAGATTCCACAAAAATGCTAGTAGAACTAGTCAACAAATTCAGCAAAGTTGCAGGATACAAAACCAACATACAGTCATGTTTCTATACACTAATAATGAATAACCCAAGAAGTAAAGTAAGAAAACAATCTCATTTACGATAGCATCCCAAAAATAATAAAATACTTAGGATAAAGTTAACCAAGGAGGTGAAAGACTTACACACTGAAAACTGCACATTACTGAAAGAAATTAAAGAAGATGTAAAGAAATGGAAAGATATCCTGTGTTCATTGTTCTGAAGATTTAATATTGCTAAAATGTCCATACTTCCCAAAGCAATCTATAGATTCAATCTACATCAAAACCCCAGTGGCATTTTTTGTAGAAATAAGAAACAGTGACAAGAAAGAGATAATCCAATTTAAAAATGGGCAAAGACTTGATTAGACATTTCTCCAAAGAGTACATAGAGATAGCTAACAGGTAATATGAAAAGATGCTCCATATCACTCACCATCAGGGAAATGTAAATCAAACCCACAATGAGATATATCACCTCACACCTGTCAAAATGGCTAAAATCAAAAACAAGAAACAACAAGTGTTGGCAAGGATGTGGAGAAATTAGAATGCTTGTGCATTGTTGGCGGGAATATAAATTTGGTACAGCCACCACGGGGGAAACACCGTCGAGTTCCTTCCCAAAATTAAAAAAAAATAGAACTACCATTTGAACAGCAACCCCACTTCTGGGTATTTATCCAAAGGAATTGAAGACAAGATCTTGAAGGATATTTGTGCTCCTGTGCTCATTGCAGGCATTATTTACAACAGTCAAGAGGTGGAAACAAGCTGAATGTCCATTGACAGATATATGCAGAAACAAAATGTGATTTATACATACAATTAAATACTTTTCAGCCTTCAAAAAGAAGTAACTCCTGTCCTATACTACAACATGGATGAACTGTGAGGACACTATGCTGAGTGAAATAAGCCAGTCACAGGAGGACAAATAATGCATGATCCTATTGATATGAGGTATCTAAAGTAGTCAAATTCATAGGAACAGAAAGTAGACTGGAGGTTGACAGGGGGTGGGAGGAGGAGAAATGGGGAGTTCTTATTCAGTGAGTACAGAGTTTCAGCCACACAAGATGAAAAAGTTCTAGAGATCTGCTGTACAAAAATGTACATATTGTTAACAATACTGTCCTACACACTTAAAAATTTGGTAAGTGAGTAGATCTCATGTTACATGATCTTTTATCACAATGAAAAAGTATGCATGGCTTTCCTTAGCTTTCTGTTGGGCAGTGGTCCTCCAGATGCTAATATTTTGTCTAACTGTAAATATTTCCTTCTAATTTATGTCTTGCCTTTTCACTTTATGATGATGTCTTTGATACCAAAATATTTCTACAGTATTGATGCAGTCAAATTTTAAAAGTTTTTTTTAGAGCTTATGCTTTTAATATTACATACTGTATTAATTATTCCTCATATTATTTATTACAAAAAATATTCTACATTTTATTCCAATTGCCTTAAATTTATTTTTTTCTCTTGTTTAAAACCTTATTCTATCTGCAATTATGTATGTATGTATGTTGTGAGGTTTGGATAATTTCTTTTTCTAGACTGAGAGAGAGAGAGAGAGGTAGGTAGGGGCAGAGGGAGAGGGGGAGAGGGAATCTTAAGCAGGCTCCACACTCAGTGTGGAGCCCAACCCGGGGCTCGATCTCACAATCCTGAGATCATAACTTGAGCAGAAATCAAGAGCTGGACATTTAACCAACTGAGCCATCCAGACACCCCAAGTTTTTGTTTGTTTTGAAAACCAAGTGTCCCTATACTATTTATTCAACAATAGATCCTTTCCTCCACTGATTTATAAAGCCATCTCTATCATAAATCTAGTTTCCATGGTGTGCACGGATGTGCTTCTGAGCTCTTTGCCCTCTATCATTGATCTATTTGCTCTTTTACTGCCATGCCACACTGTTTGATTTGCTATGGTTTTGTAATACATCTTGTCCCTGGTAAGAAGTTCCCTGCTTTGTATTATCAGTTGTTGTTAGAAATTTTCAGTTTCAGGATTGGCTCCCTCCAGCCCTACTGAGGGTATGGTGCTGAGCAGCTGACTACTCTGGGCCCTCCCCACAGAGATGGTGTATTTCCAAGCCTAGACCTGAAGTCACATGGGTCGGGTCCCCATCTTGAGAGAATCTGTTTCCTCTCCAGGAGCCTGGCAACAGGTCCATTTCACACCGTCCGCCAGGCTACTTCCCAGCCTCTGTCTACTATGAAGTATGTTCTCCGCTTCCAACTTCACATAGCTTTCCAGCTTCCCTCTATATATGGTATATATTGGCAGCTCCCAGTGGACCACAAAGTGTCAGCCTCCCCTTGCTGCTATTTATGCTCCTTTCCCAGAATGCTTTGGGTTCCTTTAGTTTCTGTTCACAATGATTTACTTTTCCTATTGTATTGTTTTTTAAGATTTATTTATTTATTTGAGAGAGAGAGAGCATGCACGCACGCACGAGGCGGGGGTGGGCAGAGGGAGAGAGAAACTAAAACAGACTCCCCGCTGAGTGTGGAGCCAACACGGGGCCGATCTCACTACCCTGAAAATCATCACCTAAGCAGAAACCAAGAAGCGAAGGCTTAACCGACTTTGCCCCCCAGGGGCCCCTTCTTTCCTATTTTTAAGCACACCTATATAGTTTTCATATCCTTTCATGATTTCATCTGTCATTTCTCTGTATATTAGGCAAGAAGAGGAAGTTTTCTGCACACATTGGATCCACCATTAAAACTGAGAGAAGTATATTTATTAATATGGGAAGATATTTATGATATATGTGAGGGGGGAAATTACCAAACAGGACAAATGGATCCTCTCATTTAAAATATTCACAAGTAACCTATGAGCACATGTAAATATATCAATGGAGACTATATTAGCACTTTGCAGGCTGATTGGGCGGAGGTAGTTTACACCAGATGATAGACAATAAGAAATACAAGAGGAAGAATGAACAGGAATCTCTGAATGCTGCTCATTCAGTCCCTTTTGGAACTGCAGGGACCTCGGCGCTGATCAGAACACATCAGTGGCTCTCTGCTCTAGTCTGACAAACCTGGAATAAATGTGACAACTCATGTGACAATCATGGGACAACTTGCCTTGTCATCTCCTCACTGATCGCTGCTTTACTCTGTCATTCACAGGACCTGGCTCCTGTCTATCCTTCACTTCGGCCACTGCCAAGTGCTGCAACCATGTCTCTCTGCTCTCTCTCTCTCTCTCTCTCTGTTTCCGCTTCCTCATGGCTCTGACTGTCCCTGGCTTCTGTTCACTGCTTTTTCTCTTTGTACTTCTTCTCTGGGCCTCTCTGTTATCCTATCCATCTCTGGCTTTTCTCCTGTTCCAGCTGCAAAAGAAGGATCTGATGATTCAGATCATCACTGGGTTCTGCGCTATTCAATATGGAACACCTTTTTTGCTCGAAGTTCTGGGAATAGTAAGGATCGTTTCTCTTGAATGCAATCAAGGGCAGACACATACCAATATTTGTCTAAAGGAGCCTTGTGGAGGGAGAGCCAGAGAATCCACGCATCAACATCTATCTTGTGGGAGATCACTCAACCTGGAAGAGGCTACTTCAACGGAAATAAACCAAAGATTTGTCTTCAAAACCAAATTGATAGGATGGTAATTATGATCACATCTGTTTTGTAAAACTTGGAATGTGATTATGATGATGTTGATGGCATCTCACATTTGCATAGCAAATATAGTATAAAATGGGATTTTGTACATTTCATCTTACTTGATTTCTACAGCAATTCTGTGTAGACGAGACATAGTTATTATCCCCATTTTATAGTTGAGAAACTGCCACTCAAGAGAGACTGAGTAAGATTGTGGAGTATAAATAGGATTCAGAAATGTTGACTAAGGTCCATTGTTTTTTCAGGTATACTTTAAAACCCAATAATAAAAAATGTGAATTATTTCCTTTGGGAAGTACCATTATACCTTCTTTAGTCACTTGAATAATATGACATATGTACAACTCAACTCACAACTATATTCCCATATGTTCAGTTCAATTCAATTTCATCCATTTGTTTTCTTTTCTTCTCCCAGCTGTATCATTTTCCTATGGAAGTGATACCTTGGGGATGTCCAGTCCTGACATTTTTACATTCCTATCATATGACACTTTGGCTCCTTGAAGCCCATCTGGGGCAATGGCAGAGGCTACTCTATCCAGATAAGCTCGATGCAGCCAAATCTCCACCAGCTGGAGAAGGAAGGAGTGTTTCACATATAAAAACTTTAAAATGTTACTGTTAAGTTCACTACACTATAGTGCTGTGGGCAATATTCTCATGCCAAAATTTCCAAGACCCACCCTCCAGAGTTATATCTTCAGTTTAGCATAAAACATGATAATATCAGGCAAGTTTATACCTGATGGTAAATAACAAAAAATTTTACTACAATGATTTAAGCAAATAAAGGTTGATTTTTTATTTTTTTATTTTTATTTTTTTTTAAAGATTTTATTTATTTATTTATTTATTTGAGAGAGAGAGAGAGAAACAGCATGAGAGGGGAGAGGGTCAGAGGGAGAAGCAGGCTCCCCACTGAGCCGGGAGCCCGATGTGGGACTCGATCCCAGGACTCCGGGACCATGACCTGAGCCGAAGGCAGTCGCTTAACCAACTGAGCCACCCAGGCACCCAAGGTTGATTTTTTAAATTTTTTTTAATACATTCCAAGAAGTCCTGAGTTGAGCAGATAGGTCTAGACAGACACGTTAAGATGCCATAGGGAGGCAGGCTATTTGGATCATTCTGCCCCACCTCATGGTCACCTCATGGCTGCTCTGTCTCCAGGCATCATGTTTTGTTTTTTCATACAAGGAGCTTTCCTAGAAAGCCCTACAAAGGAATTCCCTCTAGGTCAAGATCTCATCACCATAACTAGTGAACATGGCAACTCTTCTCTGCAAAAAAAAGCTGGGCAACTGGGGACCAGGCTTGTCACGACTGATCATGATCAGTCACAATCCATTACCCGAGGCTGGACTCATGGCTGCTCCAAACAAAATCGAGGTTTTGTTGGGGTAGTGGAGCTGACCATGTGTGGATCAAACATGTGGTGATGTTAATGGATACTCAAGCCCAGAGAAAATGAGGAAATGAGGCTAAGTAGCCTTAAAAAGTGGGCAAGAAAGAACCCCCACCGGTGTTCCTAGCCCCAATCCCAAATGTGGGAGGAGTAGGTTGCTTTACCTATTTTTCAATGGAATGAAATGGGAGTTGGATTTCAAAACTTTGCTTTGGTCAGTAACAACATTTGTGTGTATGCCTATATTTTAAAATAGATTTTATTGTCTTTAAAAAGCTTTGGAGGGGGGCGCCTGGGTGGCTCAGTTGGTTAAGCAACTGCCTTCAGCTCAGGTCATGATCCTAGAGTCCCGGGATCGAGTCCTGCATCGGGCTCCCTGCTCAGTGAGGAGCCTGCTTCTCCCTCTGACCCTCCCCCCTCTCATGTACTCTCTCTCATTCTCGCTCTCTCAAGTGAATAAATAAATCTTTAAATAAATAAATAAATAAATAAATAAATAAATAAATAAATAAAAAGCTTTGGAGGGGCACCTGGGTGGCTCAGTCGGTTAAGCGTCTGCCTTTGGCTCAGGTCATGATCCCAGGGTCCTGGGATCGAGTTCCGCGTCTGGCTCCCTGCTTAGTGGGGAACCTGCTTCTCCCTCTCCCTCTGCCCCTCCCGCTCATGCTCTGTCTCTCTCTCAAATAAATAAATAAAATCTTTTAAATAAATAAATCAAAAGCTTCAGAACCCTATTATCTCACAAGGCACAAAGGGCTACAAGTGGGATGCATTCTGAACAGCAATAGAACTGGCCTGGGATGGCTCTGTTAACTAGCATCTTTTTTTAAAAAATTTTTTAATTGTTATGTTAATCACCATACATTACATCATTAGTTTTTGATGTAGTGTTCCATGATTCACTGTTTGTGCATAACACCCAGTGCTCCATGCAGAACGTGCCCCTTTAATACCCATCACCAGGCTAACCCATCCTCCCACACCCCTCCCCTCTAGAACCCTCAGTTTGTTTTTCAGAATCCATCATCTCTCATGGTTCGTCTACCCCTCCGATTTCCTCCCCTTCATTCTTCCCCTTCTGCTATCTTCTTCTTCTTCCTTTTTTTTTTCTTAACATATATCGCATTATTTATTTCAGAGGTACAGATCTGTGATTCAACAGTCTTGCACAATTCACAGCGTTCACCATAGCACATACCCTCCCCAATGTCTATCACCCAGCCGCCCCATCCCTCCCACCCCACCCCCCACTCCAGCAACCCTCAGTTTGTTTCCTGAGATTAAGAATTCCTTATATCAGTGAGATCATATGATATGTGTCTTTCTCTGATTGACTTATTTCGCTCAGCATAACACCCTCCAGTTCCATCCACATCACTGCAAATGGCAAGATCTCATTCCTTTTGATGGCTGCCTAATATTCCATTGTGTATATATATATATATATATATATATATATATATATACCACATTTTCTTTATCCATTCATCTGTCAATGGACATCTTAGCTCTTTCCATAGTTTGGCTATTGTGGACATTGCTGCTATAAACATTGGGGTGCACGTACCCCTTTGGATCCCTACATTTGTATCTTTGGGGTAAATACCCAGTAGTCCAATTGCTGGGTCGTATGGTAGCTCTATTTTCAACTTTTTGAGGAACCTCCATACTGTTTTCCAGAGTGGCTGCACCAGCTTGCATTCCCACCAACAGTGTAGGAGGGTTCCCCTTTCTCCACATCCCCGCCAACATCTGTCGTTTCCTGACTTATTAATTTCAGCCATTCTGACTGGTGTGAGGTGGTATCTCATTGAGGTTTTCATTTGGATTTCCCTGATGCCGAGCGATGTGGAGCACTTTTTCATGTGTCTTCAACTAGAATTTTTTTACCAAGAGGCTTATGATGATTCAAATTACTAAAATGTCTCAGAGTCATTTTCATTATCCTTATTGACAATTAGCTTTAATGGCGACATGAAATCATTAGGCAGCACTAAGTCTGGAGCATATATAGCTCTCCTGTTACGAAAGAAACTCAGTGGTATAAAGGCAAGTTTACCAAGTCTTGGGCACTTTTTCATAGGATCCAAAGTGGTATGAAGCTAAGATCATGGTAAGAAGCTTGGGAACATACAGTCACTGAATTCATTAGCAGAATTAATGTTCCATGTGGCTTTCGAGCTATTGCCTTAGAAACCGTCTACGATAATTAATAGAAAATGTGCTACAGTAATGAATGGTATTTTAGCAACTTCTTTGCCAGCGTGCATTGCAAAGAGCACTAGTAATGAATACTCCCATTTTGTTGTTGTTGTTTCTGCTTGTTGGAAGGCATTTTGCCAGTAGCTAGCCTACATTTAACATCCTTGCTTGTTGACTTTGTCGAAGTTAACAGAACTGTAATTTGCCTCTCAGTCACTGTCTTAAAATTAGACAACACAAAAACTGGGGAGGATTTCAATCCGTGTTTCTCAATGGAGAGACAGTTCCAATCTTGGTTAGAATATGTGTTCTTGTGGCAGGAGACTGACCCCCGCATTGCATGGCATTTATCATCCCTCGTCTCTAAGGGCTAAATGCCAGTGGCATCCCCTCAATCATTTTGATGACCCCATACACTCCCACACATTCCTGAATATCCCATAAGGACACAATTAGGCCATAGACAGATCCAGAGAATGTCTTAGACTTGCAGATGTCCAGGGTAAGATGCTCAGTAGCCTGGTTCATACAGACAGTGATTAGTGGGCAGAACCAGAACCCAGGACCAAAACCCTTGGGTGTGGAGACCGTCACACAACAGCGGGTTTTCTCTGCCATCTAATGGAAAGTTCATAATGTCCTCTCTTGTGCAGAATAACTATTTAATCAAGTTTGCTGCAAAACTGAGAATCCAATCAAAGCCAATGTGATCCGGTCATCTATGACAAATGGCATCTCAATAAATAAATAAGGAAAGGTATTTTGTATTGGGGCGCTAGTCTAGATATTATTTGGAGAGACCTTGCAATTCTTGCAGAGTCAGACAATGGGCAAGGGTGTTTTGTTTAAGGATGTTGGGGGTAAGGGCAAAGTCAGAGCCCTTCTATAAAGGCAGTTGGGGGCCCAGAGAAGCACTTGAACGCCATGCTTATGGACTCTGAGTATAGAACTCAGCTATATTTGCAATAATACTTTTGCTACTTCTTTTTTCCAGATGAGCTTTTATTTGGTAGTATTTCACTCCCCTGGCCTTACCTTCTCCCATAGCAGTGGACCAACTCCCCTCCACTACTGTTAATATTCCTGTTGCCTTCCTTGCTAGTCACCGAAGGACACAGTCTATGATCACTTAGGCGTTCCACAAAAGAGGGCATAAAAGAACACCCCCAGTGTGATGGACACTATGCTGTCAGGATACAGCTGGAAAATATAGGTAGCTCACAGGAATGTGCAGGACGATGTGTGGCTTTGGAAAACGGGGCTCACATGCGAACCCAGCCATGTTACACTCTTCCCCATGGTCCTATTGCTTCTCTCAGCTTCAGTTTTCCCATTTCCAAAAGTAGGGGAGACACCTACATTCCAGGGCTATTCTAGAAATTAAATAGAAATTGGGTGAAAATTCCAAGCAAGTGCCTGGCTCATAAATTTCCTTGTGCTTCTGAAACTGCTGTGTCCTCATGATAATTTCGCCACTGCCCTCAGCTAAGACTTTGAGCGAGTTACGGAACCACAGTTCTTCGTCTATAAAGTGAAGATGCTACCCACCTTACCAATAACAGGTAACAGGGACATTCACAGGGGTATTATGAAGCTTGAGTGATGTGACAGAAAATAAAAAGGGGGTCACATGGATCTTAATCCAATTTTTTACACTTAATTGAAATTTTAATTTAAGTGCACATACACACAGATACGCCTAACTTGGTTTAGAGTCATAGCATAGGGCACAGAATTAAAATAACACAAAGTCAACTCTGATAATGGCATATGCTTTGCATTATTTTTCAGACCTAATCCATATACACTTTTTGGCCAAAATAGTCATATTCTCACGGATGCCGTTTACATCGCTACAACCTCGAATCACACACAGAAAGATTCCTTTCTTGTTCTTTTCAAGTAAGTCCCCAAAACATTCATATGTAAATTATATCTCAGTTCAATCTTAAGATTCTATGATGTCTTGGTGATCAATAGAATTGCTCTGTGGTGAATGCAAATATTACTGGGAACTATGTAAAATTAGGTTGGCCCGATAAAAGACCAAATATTTCAAAGTCTGACCTGGATTCAAATCCCAACCGCTCCCTTGACTAGCAGTAGAACGTTAGAAAAATTGGCCCAAAATCTCTTTAGTTCTTTATTTCTAAAATATGTATCTCACAAGGTTAGTGTGAAAATGAAATTAAATACTGTCTGTGGAACTTGTAATGGGATTAAGTACTCAGGAAAGACTTTCCAAAAGCAGGTTTGACTCTTAGGATAAGAAAGACCATGTGTTCCTTCTCAGTCTGGCTAACTGGTCACCTTCCAAGACTTGACCCCGGGATACCTTCTCTGGCAGCTTCTGCCCACTACCAACCCATTCACGGATTCCCAGACGGGCTAGGCATCTTTTCTTGCACTCCCTTGACACTCCATGTTTACCCATCTCAAATTACCAACCATCCAAGGTAGCTGCCATGTTTTACCTGTTTGCCTCGCCACTAGTCTAGAAGAGCTTAGAACGCTCCAGGGACTGTTCTCACCCAAATGCCCTAGTTCCTCACATGTCTTAGGTGTTAAACATATACTTACTTCGTATCTGAGAGTTGAACGAGATAAAGACACAGAGTTCTATAAAACCACACTCCAAAAGTGCGGAACCACTTTTCCTCCCCCATCTCCTTTCACCAGCCACAAGAACTGCAGTCTAATCGCCAGAGCACAGAACATTGAAGTCATTTGATCATGGTGTTAGCAGTGCCAAAAAAGCAAAAGAAAAGAATCTCTAAGGGGCTGTTTTTCTCTTGAACTTGGAAGCCAGTGTGCACACTGTGAGAACTTGTGGCAAGAAATGATAGTCCCTTTAGGAGAAGCAAGAGATAATTTCTGGTTGCTTCCCCCTTTCTAGGGCACTCTATGAGGTCATCCCTCCCCCCAAAATGCATATAGGAGATAAAAGCAATGATATGGTATATTTAAGATCATTATTTATTTGGGATCCTTGTGGAAATGGTACAAGCGATAGATAATCCTGCCTCCACCTGCCATCCCATTGGATATTTATCTCTGGAGCTCCTGCTTGGTTTCCTCTCTGGTCAGAGCAGCCAGATAGGCCTCTGAGGACAACCCACTGTCTTCATGGAACAGGTGAGGAGGGAAAAGAGAAGACAAAGTATCTCTTACTAACTTATTCTGGCGCCCTTTATGTCTTTTGCATACATTATTTTCTTTAATCCTCTCAAAAGCCCTGTGAGGTAGTTGAGCAGTTCATTATCTTAGTTTTACAGATGTAAGCCCAAAGACTCAGAGATATCTGATAACTCGCCCAAGGTCACACATACTGTAAGAAGCTCTTGGTGCCATATGGACCTCCCACACAAGGAAATTTTGCTGCAAGAAGTCACCGGGTAGCACGCAGCTCTTTCACTCATTCAGAAGCTCTGGAGTCCCACAAAGGGATTGAGTCCCAGGCACAGGATATACTGAGTGAATATCCAATCGGTGTGCAAGTTAATTACTTAATCTTTTTAAGGCTCCATTTCTTATCTGAAAACGAAGATTATAAAAATGCCTGCCACACAGGATTGTGCGGAGGATAACACGAGATGGTGTGTGTGCTCAGCAGAGGACAGCTCTGCTGGTTCAACATGGTTCCACCGACAAAGCATCCCAGTCCAGCGCCAGAACCAGTGTCGGAATCAACCCATGTTGATACCTACATACTCATTAATCCAAAACAGACTCCAAATGAAAAATAACAAAAATAGTAAAATAAAACAGTTTTAAATGTTTTTTTCAAAAAAATTTATGATTTTGAAATAGGAAAGATAATCCCAAGCATAAAAATTACTAAAAGCCATAGTGGAAAAAATATTGATAAATTTGACCACATAAAAACTTTGGCAAATATTTGTAATATAAATATATATTAATAAAATCAAAAGCAATCTGAATATTGTATATGACCACCCTTCACCTGGCCTCAACATTCCTAACAGCAGGAGTTAAAAGTTACCTTAAAACTTTTTATGCTCATGACAAAGTTCCCTTTTCCCAGTTTCAGTCCCCCATACCCCCTTGCCCCACTCTCAGAGCTGCACCCCCATTAACCTCTTTGAGATCATTAACACTAATTTCCATTATTATCTTTAACCCCATTTATCTGGATCACCTCAAGAAGCCCAGATTTCCCTCATTATCTAAACCTTCATTCCCATTTCTGGCCCCACTTCTCACCCATCTCTAATTCCTAAAACTGTCCCACCATGCTGTCAGTCAAATGCAGAGCTCCGATATGCTTAGTTTTTTCTCTGAGTATTTCAATCAACTTCCTGCTCTCACTGCAACCTGGTTGACCTTGAGCACAGCGCTTCCTCTCAGCCCTGCCCAGGGGCATCTGTTTTCCCTCTTCCCCTTCTTAATCTCTAGACCCGGAAATCAGGCGGGTGTCCTCCTGCCTCTCATTGTCATGACTGGTTATTTCTCCCCAACTTCAGAACTCATGTCCTAAAACTGACCTTCTTTGTCACAGTCATTCATTGGCCCAGACCACCTCCCTCCATTTCCCAAAGACTTTTGAGGTCCCAGTTGGCTTCTTTTCCTCTTTTTAACACTATGCTTGTCATAATTCTTTGTGATTTCAACATATGCAGAGGTGATCCTTGTAACCTTCTGACATCTGTGTTCTTTGACCTCTTTTCCTCCAACGATCTTGTCCTTCACCTTATCCCAGCTCCTGACTCTCCCATGGTCAAACATCTCATTACCAATAACTGCAACCCCTCCACGGTCCAATAACAGGCATTATGCTTTTTTACTACCTGTTCCTTTGTTTCCACCTGGCTCTCTCTAGTTTCCCACCTCCAACATTTCCTTGACTTTTACTACAGAGATAAGGAGGAACATTAAGCTTACTGTCTTTTACTTACCTATAGTTTTTGATTCCCTTTTTACTTACCTTAAATTCCATATTTCATCATTCCTTTGCATCTTGTCTTCAACTCACTTGTCCCTCTTATTTCTTCAAACTATTTCTGGTGTTGTGGACTAAATTATGTACCCCCCCCCCAAATTCATATGTTGAAGCCCTCACCCCAATGTGACTATATTTGGAGATAGGGTCATTACAGAGATAATTAAGGTTAAAGAGGTCATAAGGGTGGGGTCCTAATCCGATAGAATTTGTGTCCTCAAAAGAAGAGGACAAGATACCAGGGATGCATGTGCACAGAGGTAAGGCTATGTGGGGTACAGAGAGAAGGTGGCTATCTGCAAGTCAAAGACAAAGGTCTCACGAAAAACCAACCTGCTGGCATCTTCCTCTTGGATTTCTAACTCCCACAACTGGGAGAAAATCAATTTCCGTTTAAGCCACCCACTTGTGGTATTTTGTATAGTACCTATACCAAAATACATGTGGCAAGATCCCTCTTTCCACTAACTCCCCATGTGTAGCTGTGCAGTTGAACTTGACTCCAACAACAACAGCAACAACAACACCTAAATGTGGTGACTGGTGTCACATTACACTCAAGACTAATCACATCATTTTCCTGGTGTTTCAGGGTAATCATTCTCCATGTCCCTAGTCCATTTCCTCTCCCTCTGTCATATGCAACTATTTCATGCCTTGTCCTCTCTCCTCAAACCTCCAACATCCCCCTGACCCTCACCTTCAGTAAATGATGTTGTCTTCTACCTTGCTGAGAGAATAGAAGCAATCACAAGAGACCTTTCTCAAGCTCTCGCCACATCATCTCACTTAGCCTACATACTAGCTACATTGCTTATTTACCTTGTTTATTTTTTGTCTCTTCCCAATAAATGTAAGTTCGATGAGAGCAAGGATTGTATTTATTTTGTTCATTGCACTATCTCTAATGTCTGCAACACAATAGCCACTCAATAAATAGTTTTTTAATAATGAACAAATGAATATCACGGTGGACTAATTTCCTTATTATACACAAAAACTCTTACAAATCCATAAGACAAGAATTAAAATGGGTAAAAAGTATGAACAGGAAGCTCATAGACCAAAGAAATATAAGTGGCCAATAAATATAAAAAATGCATTCGACATTGTTCATAATTAAAGAAAGACATCTCAAAACAGTAGAGACGTCAAATTCTGTATCAGATTGGCAAAAAATTTTAAATCTTGATAAAACTCAGCATTGGTAAGGATATAAGGAAACAAACACTTTCAAATACTATTGGTGGAAATGTAAATTGGCATTCTCTTTTAACAGTATCTGCCAAAATTTAAAATAAATATACTTTATGGAAGTGTGCAAGGTTATGGATGTTCATACATGGCTTTGTTCATAATAACAAGTATTAGATTTAAAATAATATGAGACTGTTTAAATTTGATACATTACCAGGAACTACTTTACAGCCATGAAAATGAAAAAGATAGAAGTACATTTGCTGATATGAAAAGATGTTCATTATTGTCAACATTCAAGCAATGAACAGTCTATAGAATGTGTGTATGTGTGTGTGCATCCATTAAACATCTCTGGAAGGCTGTACAAGGAGCAGTTAATACTTATTTTTTCTGAAAAGTAGTTCCACGGGGTTAAAGAAAATGAGTTTTTTGGTTATTTTATTATTTTCTATAGTGTTTACTTTTCATAACATGTATGACTATTTTATTTTTTTCAAAAGAGAGAAAAGCACCTTAAAAAACAATGGTCAAGTTCTTTTCCCTCTTATAATTTCAATATTGTGTGCATGTGAAAACACACACATACCACATTTTATGCAGTGCGTGGGGTTAAAGCAATTTCGTATCAGCTAATAGATCCAGGTGTTTTTTTTTTTATTATTATTTATTTAAAACTGTTTTCAGAAGGCAAAAACAACCTGTCAGGATAGTTGATTAAATGCCTACCTCCCTACCCCCACATACACATATATAAATTCAATAATGAGAAAAAATCATTCAGACCATTTGTTTGGCATTTTGAAAACAAAGCAACCAATCAATAAACCACTTCTCAGGTGTGTGTGTGTGTGTGTGTGTGTGTGTGTGTATTCTTTGGACAAGTACTGTGTTTCTGGGTTTAGATAGAAAAGTCTATTTAATCTGTTATGCACATACTAATTGTGCATACTGGGATTGGATCCTTTAAGTAAACTAAGTCTCTCCATCAAGACACTCATACTCTTGAAAAAGATGGAAAAAATATATATATAAACACAAAGGAAATTACCAGAAAAGACTTTATGAAAAAACGAAGACTTGAGAGACCACAAGCAGAAATCAAGCCACAAATCCAACCATCAATGCCTTTCTTCCAAGAGTTGGCCTCTGAAATCCCAGTTTTAATAGTTCATGTATTCCAGTAAATTATGACAAATCAGAAATGCCACTACTAAAATGGGCCCCTGGGGCAAAACTCCTTGCCAAGCCAATCTGAATTCAAACTGACAGCAGAATATACAAAGAGAACAAAATTGCTGACACTGTCTCTAACACTGTTTTATAAAGATAATTAACTTTTATTTATTCAAATATACGAAGACACCATGTAGTGGAAAATAGTGACTCTTTGGGGATGTTGCTAAAGATACAAGCCTTTCAGGATATTCCCTCCCCTCAACTCACCCTTCCTGAATTATTATGCCCATTACCAACCACATGTCTAAATCAGAAAATTACTGAAATGCATATTGAACAGAGCAATTTATCTGTGACTGAAAATATCTCCGTGTTAATAGAGCTCCACTGATGAGATCTAAACAAGACCAGGGAATGGCGGTACCTAATTTACAACGGTATTATTTAGCAACACAAATTTAACTACAAGCAATGTATATCGTGAACGTCATAAATAAACACAAGAGGAAAATGGAGGAAAAACGGAGAGTGACACAGAATGCACTTTTTTTCAAAGAGAAAGGGATCACCGAGCCGTCACATCGGTGTCTGACACACAGTCAACATTTCAAACTGGTGGAAGTAATTAAGCTAGCAAATTAAAAATCATGTTTCCCTTTCTTTCCCCACTCTGGATTTTCAAATCAATAAATCATTTTTGTGTGTGTGATTTAAGGGTGTCTTGAAAGATTGCCACAGAAAAACCATGGTGCCTGAAATTATCATCGTTAAAAATTTAAGGATTTGAACATTTTCTGGTTTCCAAGATTTCCCTGTTAAGTCTCTGAGAGAAAAATGACTCTTCATCAGCTAACATACTAGTGGGAATGATATATCCTAAAACTACTGAAATGTGCACCCAAAAGAGATCTTACTGGTGCAACTACTCCTTTTCCTGAAATTTATTAGATAAGTTAAATTGAGACCCAAAGATGCCATCCAAGGTCACAGCGCTAACTGTTGGCTGAACTGGAACTAAAGTCCAATGTGTTGAACTCCCCATCTAGTGCCTTTCCCCTACACTGTGCCTGTTTCTTTCTAAGGGTCTACATGAACAAGACATAGGAGAGATACCCAAAGAAAGAAAAAGGAATTGTGTAAGAAAAAGGAAAAGCACCATAAAGTAACTTCGCTAACTTCACAGTTTTGCCGAGGTAGGCTCTAAGAACAATTGAGCTTGTTTGTTTGTTTTCCATCAAATGTACAGCTGACCAAAGTAGACCAGAATTGAAGCTTGGCATTGGAAGAGTTATTTAAGACTCTGTATGCAATTGTTAATCATGTTATTGGTTGCTCATGATTTTAGTTGATGGTCCTTACTGTAAAATCCAAAAATTAACACTATTTATTGTCCTCCAGGCCAAAGTCACTATTCCTCAAACTGATCATCTCACCAATTACCAGGATTAGGGTACTATTATACAAGACCTGTATATACTTACCCACTTGTGGTGGCGCCATATTGGGTCACCTCATTGGTGAAACCAGCAAAGTGGAGACAGCAAAGAAAATGGAAAGAACTTGAGGGTTGATATTCTCCCCCCTCCGAAAAAACAAAGTAGTCTTCATTTTAGAAAATCAGAACATCTTTTTGGCACCTATTTTATAGATGGTTTTGCACCTATTTGATAGCTTAATAGTATTTTCATTTTCTTCTTTTTCCAAAGATTTTATTTATTTATGAGAAAAGAGAGTGTGGGGAGAAGCAGAGGGAGAGGGACAAGCAGACTCTATGCTGAGCACCAAGTCTGACACGAGGCTCCATCTCAGGACCCTGAGATCATGACCTGAGCCGAAACCAAGAGTTGAACACTTAATCCACTGAGCCACCAGGCGCCCTAGTAGTATTTTCATTTTAAAGTCTATGGCTGAGAGGCTCCCTAGTCTTTTAGAGCTAGTGTTGTTAAAGTTTTTGAACCAGAACTTCTTGGACACAGTATCTTCATGCTTTGCCATATTCCCTATTTCTCATCCTCAACCCCTGATCAAAACCAACAGCAATGAAAAAAAATCCAACAGCAATGAGAGATAACCAAATAGGTGTAGTCAATATGAAAAAAACAAGATAGATATCTTTGTGGACCAGAAGCAAAACAGGACTTCGGAATAGTGGGAGTCAGAGGCTGAAGCCCAGCTGGGATCGGGGTCAGGAAGCCAGCGGTGTTGCCTGAAGAGTCACCATTTCAGAATGACAAGAATGAGCAGTGCTTTCCCTAGATGGGCCTGCAGCCAGGTGGATGGAGAGCACAGGGATCAGTGTGGGCTCCTCTGTTCTTTTTTTTTTTTTTAAGATTTTATTTATTTATTTGTCAGACAGAGAGAGAGAGAGCACAAGCAGGGGGAGCAGCAGGCAGAGGGAGAAGCAAGATCCCCACTGGGCAGGGAGCCCGATGCGGGGCTCGATCCCAGGACCCCAGGATCATGACCTGAGCCAAAGGCAAACGCTTAACCCACTGAGCCACCCAGGCATCCCGGGCTCCTCTGTTCTTGAAATGATGCTGAACACATTGCTGCCCAGCCTCTCTGCCTGGAGCCATGGCTTATGGACACTCGGGGCCCTGGGAGAGGGGAGAATAAACTAGTCCTCAAATGGGGCCTGAATTTAGTTTTCCCTCTGTCTCAGTGAACAGATCTGCAATATCTCCCAGGGTCACTGTGTGCCAGTATTCCCCAAAGTCCATTATAATAAGATCTGGTTTCCCAGACAGAGAAGAGTGACTACTTTCATAGTCCCATCAACCAAAGTTCACCAGGGACCAACATAGTCTGATAAAGTCAGGTTTATTGTCTTATCGCTATGAGGTGGCGGCATCCCAGAATAATGGTGAGTGTCTCACCAAACAAAAGGGAAAAATAGAATTAGTACAAGCCTGGGGAAGGGTGGAGGTCAAATGGCATTTAAATAAAGAGGTTTTTTGTTTGTTTTTTAGCTATCTTCACCATTTAGAAGTGTATTAGGCGTTCAACGGCATTAGGTCCATTCACATTTTGTACAACCATCCCCACCATCCATTCATTCCCACGACTCTTCATTTTGCACAACTGAAACTCCATATCTCTTCAAAATTAACTCCTCCTCTCCCTACTTCCCCCCCCAACACCCGTCCTAGTCCCTGGCAACCACTCTCCTACTTTCTGTCTCTGTGACTACTCTAGGATCTCATGGAAGTGGGATCATTCAGTATCTGTCCTTCTGGGACTGCCTTGTTTTACTTAGCATAATGTCCTCAAGGTTCATCCATGTTGTGACATGTCTCAGAATTTCTTTCCTTTTTCAGGCTCAATAATATTCCATTGTATGTCTATATCACATTTTGTTTTTTCATTCATTGATCAATGGACACTTGGGTTGTTTCCACATTTTGGCTATCAGGAGTAATGCTCCTATGAACACTGGTATACAAATACCTGTTTGAGTTCCTGCTTTCCATCCTTTTGGGCATATATGCAGAAGTGGAACTGCTGGGCCATATGGTAATTTTGCCTTGAGCTTTTTGAAGAACCGCCAAGCTGTTTTCCCAGTAGCTGCATGATTTTACATTCCCGCTAGCAATGCACGAGGACTACCATTTCTCCCCATCCTCACCGACACTTGCTATTTGCCATGCTTTTGAGGATAGCCATCCTGGCAGGTATGAAATGTATCTTTCTGTGCAATGAACCAGTGTTGAGATAGGCTCAGCGTTAAGCAGGACTGTGTGTAGACAGTTGGCACCAGGAAGTGGACTCAGGGTCTTATTTTCTTGGAAACTGCAGAGTTAAGTTAACGTGAAATGTGTGTAGAAACCCTTGATCTGAACCTCTGTGCCTGGATTGGTCAATGAGGCTGCAAACTGACTCATCTTCCAGGCAAAAGTGGAAAGTTCATTCTTGCTGATATAATTACATACCACAAAATTTTAGACAATCTCTGATTTTAGGAAACAAGTGAAAGAAAGACGGCTTACAACCTGGGGTTGTTGTGACATTTTACAATGTCAGGGTGTCCTTGGGAGAAATACTGGTCCCTCTTAACTTTGCAGTTGGCTTTATTGGTTCTCTGTTATCCCAGAGTGATAATTAGCAGGGCAGATATTTTACTTTCCTATTCTGAGCTAATGTTTACTTTCTCAGCATCAAGGACACACTAGAAAGGAAGAAAAACAAGTCATAAATAAAAACCTCCCCATTCAAAATGAACCTACAAACCCAAATTCCAAATCCCATAAAAATAATGCTAAGGAACATAGTCACCTGGCTGTGGCCATAGCAGCACGAGACAGATGACAAATGTGATGTTGGGATCTGCCTCCATTACCATCAGCTAGCAGGGTGACTTAGTTGCATCATTAGCTTTTCTTGTTTTTTGTTTTTTGGTTTATTTTCAGATTTTATTTATTTATTTGTCAGAGAAAAAGAGGCAGAGAGAGAGCACACGCAGGGGGAGCAGCAGAAGGAGAAGCAGGCTCCCCGCTGAACAAGGAGCCCGACGTGGGGCTCGATCCCAGGACCCTGGGATTATGACCTGAGCCGAAGGCAGATGCTTAACTGACTGAGCCACCCAGGCATCGCAGGTTTTTAATGTAATCTGTACAAAATGGAGTTAACAACACGACTCCCTCAATAATCTTGTCATTAGACAATTCAAGGAGGTAGTGAAAAAAGCTTAAAATTCAACACGCATTTCAAAGGCATAGTATTACTGACGTGGTGTGAAGTGGTAGGGTTCAGAACTGACGGCCCAGAAAGAATCCTTGAGACGTCTTTGGTGCAAAAACGTGGTTTTATTAAAGCACCGGGATAGGACCAGTGGCACAAAGAGCTGCACTGGGGTTGTGAGGAGCAACTGATTATATACTTTGGAGTTGGGGCAAGCAAAGACAGAGGCAAGTTTCCAAAATGACTTTCATATGCTAAAGAAGACTCACAGGTTCAGGAGGACTAGCTATTGTCAAACTAAGGTTGTTTTTCCCTCTAGCAAAGCATGAAGACAGTTGGGAGTTTCCTGGAGGAAGGTTCACTTGCCTCAAGTATTTGTCCATGGGCTGCAGGTTATAAGGAAATTTAATTTTATCTCATTTCGCTTTTGCCTTTGCTCCCCACAACATTGCTAGTACTACATTTCTTCCTCTCTGAACAAAACATTTGGAGACTAGGGTTGTTGGAGCACCCATTGCTCCTTCCATGTTGACTGAGACTCACAGCACATTTTCCCCATAATCCTCTGCTGTAAAATCAGGGCAGAGTCTGAGTGGGACCCACCTCTGGTATCTTCCTTCCCCAAGCCTCTTCTGCTCTTCCAAAGGGTTATTCCACCCAGTTAGACTTTATTTTCATGCATAAAGATATGGTTGGTAATCTCCTAATATTTAGCCTTTCTCCTTTAAGTAGAAGAAATGGATTGGGAGACCGTGAGCCTGAAATACCAACTGCGTGATCTACATCCATCACTACATAATTAGCAATTAGCTGAGCACAACAAAGGGAGATCCTGCTATGAATACCTCTCCTTGCAATCCAGACAGGAAGATCATGTTTATTTCTTCCTTGCAAACTGCAAATTGGGAACCATCCAAGTATTCAGCAAGAATAAAGTACAACATTTAAATGAACAGTTTAGAGAGATGATGGGGAGGCTTTGTGCAAAATAGTCAGGGCTTCTTTGGGATTTCATTTTCACTGAGATCCAGCTTCCTGAGCTCAGGTTGACTCTCCAATGAAGAATTTAAGAGATTTTTTTTTTTTTTCAATGAAGATGGAGCATTGTTCTGGGTAATGACTTCAGACCCTAGACTCTAGCAGCCAATGAGGATTCAAGCTGAAAGATAATATCTAAGAGAGAAACTGATGGGCTCTTTCCACTTTGTTCCTTCAATGCTGAAAACCAAGTAGAGCAGTCCCTGCAAGCATGAAAGGCAAAGTAGACCAGTATGACCAATGCATCTTTCAGCTCTGCGATTAGACTAATAATCACTCTGCCCCCTAATTTTCCTGCCACTGCAGGGACTATAAGTGGCATTCTGTGAGGCCACAAATTGCTATGGAACACTTTGTGCATGAGGGAAATTCTCTCATTGTGTAAATGGATCAGTTCCCACCCTAAAATTACTGGCCTCTCTCTGACAAAATGATGCAGGAGCCTTATTACTGCCTGCTGGGTTGTGTAAAATTGACTAATTTTACAGGTTTTCCTTTTTAGCTTTTTCTCTCTTATGATCCCTGAAAGATGGGGGTAGCCAATTTTGGTCCAGCCAGTGGGCTGAAGGAGTGGTCATCCCCAGAACTGTAATGGTCCAAGAAAAGAAAGTAGCTCCCCTCAGCGTGACCAGCCGAGAGTACATTTCTGTACTCTTTCCCCACCCCCATGATTCTAGACCTAGACACTCTAAAAGGTCCCCCCACCCATCTACCTCCTGGTCTCCCATCCCAACCCAACCCCTTGCCAGCCCTCCCCACAAAGATTCACCGTTAAGAGTTTGCCTAAATTCTCCTAATCTTGCCAGGCAGTCTTTCCGGGAATACCCAGGAGAGGTAAACGCATCCTTCTTTGCTCCCACACTGCCTTGTACCTGCTTCTAAAGTAGCTCAACTCGCTTCTCTCTAGTTCTGTGAGTCTCCCCACTAAACTATAACACCCTGGAGACTAGAAACTATTTTCCATTCATCTTTGCATCCCTAACACAGACCACAATGCCTGGCACATACATTACCTGTTCTTTATAGGAGGCAATTTAAGCACAGTTTTAAGATAGTGGTTAACAAAACCAAACAGAGCAATGGGTAGATTTGTTTCATAGGCTTGCATTGTATGGCTGGGCAAGCAGGGGACAGGGAGAAGGAAGGCAGTACCCATGTCCTGAGGAGCTCACAGCCAGGTTGGGGACCAACTTGAAGACACATCATAACACTGCTGAAACAAGAGAAAGCAACTGAGTGCCGAGGAAAAAGGACAGGAGTGACCAGCTTTGCCAGGGACCATCGAGGAGACTGCACAGTGGAAATGACCTTTTAAAATGGTCTTGAAATATGGGTAAAATTTGGCAGGATTGGGATGATGAAAGGCATTCTAGAGGAAAATAGAAATTCCAAGTCTAGGGGCGCCTAGGTGGCTCAGTCCGTTAAGCATCCAACTCTTGATTTCAGCTCAGGTCATGATCTCAGGGTCTTAAGATCAAGTCCCACATTGGGCTCTGTGCTGAGCATGGAGCCTCCTTGAGATTCTCTCTCTCCCCCTCTCCCTCTGCAACCCCCCACCCGCTTGCACTCGCTTGTGGGCTCTCTCTCTCTCTCTCAAAAAAAAAAAAGAAATTCCAAGTCTAAAGGGCGAGAAGAAAGCACATTTGGGGCTCTGCCCCTGTTCTTCTCACCTGTGTGTGCACCCACTCAATCCCCTTCTCCCCATCCCCACCTCCAGCACATCTGGTGGGCTTTCAAAAGGAATCTCTTCCATGGGGAGTAGATGAAATTGGTGAAGGGGGTCAAAAGGTACAACCTTCCAGTTATAAAATAAAGAAGTCCTAGGGATGTGATGTACAGCATGGCAACTATGGTTAATAATACTGTATCGCGTGTTTGAAAGTTGCTAAAAGAGTGGATCTTGCAAGTTCTCATCACAAGAAAAAATAATCAGTAACTATGTGCCATGATGGCTATTATAATAAGACTTACTGTGGTGATCATTTTTTTTTTTTTTTTTTTTAAGATTTTATTTATTTATTTGACAGAGAGAGACACAGCGAGAGAGGGAACACAAGCAGGGGGGAGTGGGAGAGGGAGAAGCAGGCTTCCCGCCGAGCAGAGAGCCCGATGCGGGGCTCGATCCCAGGACCCTGGGACCATGACCTGAGCCGAAGGCAGACGCTTAACGACTGAGCCACCCAGGCGCCCCACTGTGGTGATCATTTTGCAATGTATACAAATACCGAATCTTTATGCTGTACACCTGAAATTAATGTTATGTATCAATTATACCGCAAAAGTACAAAAGAGAATCTCTTCACAACTATTTCAGAGTTTCATTTGTCTTTCCCGTCCTGTATTGGGAACTGCGGGTCCCAGTAGGTAGGGGTAGGCACTCTCTAGAGGGGCAGTTTGTTTAAGGCACTATTCTCAAGGGGAAAGGAGAATTCTCTCCCCTTGGCTTATGCGGGATCCCTGTTGCTTATGGGTAGACTCAAAGATTCTTCTTATCAGAGAAGCCTTTAGAGGTCACCAGCTCCATCCCCACAGGAACATCCTAACCTAGCCCCTCCATACTCCCCCACTCCCTGGTGTGTAGTTGACCCTCTGAGCTTCAAAGACCCTGGGGGAAATGTTTCAGAGCATCACTAGGAAACCTGCTCAAGAGACTCTCACATGAGAAGAGAGAATGTAGCCTAGGTTCCTACCAGTGGTAACCAAGGCATTATTTTTTGTCTTGGTTTCCTCCCTCTATGCCATTTTATGCCCTTCTCCAATAGCGAAATGATCTCCCGCAGGCCCCAAGGATGGATTAGGTACAGGATGATTGTGTGGTGGCCTCGCATGTTTTAAAGTTCTCATTAGGTTATTCTTTTAAATCATGGCCAACTTTAAATATGTTCCCGATTTGCACCTTTTACTGCAGCTATCCGGATTTGAGTGGCCAGGAGGGAATATATTAAGCTGACTTGCACTGTCAAATTAAGATGCAAGAGTTAGCTGTACATCAACTTTAAGAGACTGACCTGTGAAAGCCCTGAGTCATCTCCTAGATTCTGTGTCTCTCTTGCCCCTTGGGGTTCCTTCCTGTCAAGCCCGTCTGCCTTCCAGAGCTCTCGTTCACACCCGTTCCTGTCCAAGGCCTCCCTCTGGGGGACCTCACTGGGGCACTGACCTCCTTGCTCTCCACTCGCGTGATTCTCCAACCCAGATGTGTCATAGAATCAATAGGTTTTTTATTTCAATTGCAGGGCAGACTGTTGGATGTTTTAAAAAGTCCTAGACAATCCTATTGTGCAGGCAGGATTGAGAATCACTGCTGTATATGGTGTTTGGTCGGTTTAACTTTGAAAAGCTGTAGAACTCTTTGTTCAAATGATGCAGAAACCCGAAGTGTAAAGAAACAACGGGAGCAGACTTTTTTTGGTTGATGAAGTGAGTGTGGCAAGATGAAGTGAGTGTGCGTCAGGGACTCCATAGGACTATCTGGAAAGCAACTCTTCACCTTCACAGATAACTCCCCACCCCATCAAACCGTACCTTCCCGGGAAGCCACCGCATTAAGCCCAGGGCTTCACAAACTGTTTCTTATAGGGCCCGTGAGTCAACATTTGGGGCTTTGCAAACCATGGAATTTCCACTGCAACTGCTCAACACTGTTGCTGAGTATGAAAGCAGCCATAGACAACACATAAATTAGTGAGTACGGCTGTGTTCCATGAACACTTTATTTTTTATAATTTTTTTTCAGTAGGCTCCCCACCCAAGGTGGGGCTTGAACTCATGACTCTGAGATCAAGAGTCGAATGCTCCACCAACTGAGCCAACCAGGCACCCCTCACTAAAACTTTATTTATAAAAGCAGACTGTGGGTTGGATTTGACATGCTAACCGTCGCTTGCTGATCCGTGTTTTCAAGTATTGTCCCCTTCTAACGGATTGTTAATCTTACAAGCTAACTATATGTAGGCCCACTTCCAGGTTACATCTGTGCTCGTTAAGTCATATGGGTGTTAACTGGAGTTCTCCGATAATAGCCCCTAATACCAAGGATTGGTTTTCTTTGATGGTTTTGGTAGAACTAATCCAGAGGAGCAATTCTTTGGTGGCAGGTGGAAGGTCTACACGATGGGCTGAACTGGGATGATAGTAACGTACTCGATAGTCTCCTCTTCTGAATTGGAGTTCGAAGAGCATGGAACTGAGGTCCCTCCCACCACCCGGCAGTCCTTGACCGGAGGGCACTGATTTGGGAGAGTGGTAGCTATACTAATTTTGCCCCCCTTGGTCAGGTAATCATGATGTTGTGTTGGGCTAAAAAATGCCTTGCCAAAGCTTGTCAAGTTTGCTTGTGAGAGTCGTACTAGGGCTTCTCCTATCTTTTATTTTATTTTATTTATTTATTTATTTATTTATTTATTTATTTATTTATTTATTTATTTTAGAGAGAGAGAACACAGGTGGGAGGGCCAGAGGGACAGGGAGAGAGAATCTCAAGCAGACTACGCTGAGTGCAGAGCCCAGCGTGGGGTTCGATCTCACGACCCTGAGATCGTGACCTGAGCTGAAACCGAGAGTTGGACGCTAGACCGAATGCACCCCCCAGATGCCCCTGGGCTTCTCCCATCTGAAGGATCACAGCCAGTTCAGCTGAGAACAGGAGCTGAGTACAGTGCTACAGAAGCGCTTTACGTGCTCCTTTGTAAAATCCACATAAACTGACAGGGAGGCTACCCAGAGCTCGGGGCTTTGATTTTGCTTCTCAACAGGTCCTCACGTGCATTTGCCTTTGCACTGCCTAGCTCTGAATTATGTTTCTCTCGGGCCACATTCAGGATCTACTTGTCTTCCTCGGCTGGCAGAACAGCACCCTGTTCCCTGGTCATGCTGCCCCTGAGATGCCCGAGTGCGCTCCCTTAAAAGCATTGTTTTGAAAGCCACATTCTTTTTACTGCTTTCAGCTTCAAATCTACTTGACATTCCCTTTTCTTTCTCACTCCAGAAATGCCTTAATTGTTTTCATCTATAGCCCCTGTGAGTCAGAAATGAAAATAAATGCGGGAACTAGTTAAAGATAAGAATGCTGAAGTATGGGGCGCCTGGGTGGCTCAGTCGGTTAGGCGACTGCCTTCGGCTCAGGTCATGATCCTGGAGTCCCGGGATCGAGTCCCGCATCGGGCTCCCTGCTCGGCGGGGAGTCTGCTTCTCCCTTTGACCCTCCCCCCTCTCATGCTCTCTGTCTCTCATTCTCTCTCTCGCAAATAAATAAAAAAATCTTAAAAAAAAAAAAGGGGGGGGGCGCCTGGGTGGCTCAGTCGGTTAGGCGACTGCCTTCGGCTCAGGTCCTGATCCTGGAGTCCCGGGATCGAGTCCCGCATCGGGCTCCCTGCTCGGCGGGAGCCTGCTTCTGCCTCTGACCCTCCTCCCTCTCATTCTCTCTGTCAAATAAATAAAATCTTATAAAAAAAAACAAAAAAAAAAGAATGCTGAAGTATGGAGGGAGACATATCGGGATGTTTGCAATTTATTTTGAAATACAGCAAAAAAAACCCTGCGATAGATGGATGGATAAAAGGTTGGATGGAGATGTGATAAAATAAGTCGAGTAAAATGTTAATGGCAGAATCTAGGTGGTACATATAAGAATGTTCATTGTAAAATTCTTTCCATATTGCTATATATTTGAAATTTTCGTAATAAAATATTGAAAGAAATAAATGTCGGGATATGCAGAAAAAAGTCATTTCTTCCCGTGAATTATGCCAGTGCTTGATTCGAGACTCAAAAACTTGGACCAGCATGTAAGAATCACTCTGCTTGGAGTACTAATTATGAGTAACGTTATCACCAAGGAGCCTGATTAGATTCAAATATTTTATTCCATCAGCATGGTTATGAAATCCTGTTAAACACCATGTACTGAATGAAGTGTTCTGGGATCAGCATGATTTCTTTTATTTATTTATTTATCCATTCATTTGTTCATTTATTCATTTATTCATTTATTGGTTTTCCCTTTGGATCTCAGGTGACTATAATCGGATTCATCATCATAAACCTTGGTCACACTCTCAACACTGGCCCATGCATGGCCCATTTCTATTTATTTCTTCTTTAGTCATCTGTATAAAGCACCTGCAAACCCAGCACCCAAAGGAAAAGCCAGGACCTTCACAACCCCCATCCCATCACATAGTCCCGCCAGCCTACCCCAAATGGTCCTGAATTCTATGATCATCATTCCCAGGCTTTCCTATATACACATGCGTGTTCTCTGTAGATCTATGTAGTTCTTTAAAAGTATATCATTTTGATTGCTTTTAACTTTACAAAGAGGGTATATTCATTTTGATCAGACTTGAGGTTTTTTTCCACTTGCATAATATATTGCAGAGATTTAACTACCCAGTTGTAAAATTGCTGTCGCTCGTTTGATTACTGTATCATATCCATTATGTGAATCTACCATTTCTTTGTTCTCTTCAGTTAAAAGCATTCGTTCCCAGGTTTTAGCATTGGGAACATCTTACACACATCCCCAGCTGGGTATATGCAAGAGCTTATCATGGTTATATGCTTCAAAGTGGAGCTGCTAGGTATTAGGGTATATTAAGGTTCAACTTTAGGAGATAATACCAACTTTTCCAAAGTGCTGTCCCAATTTGTACTCCCCTGGTAATATGGTCTCTATCTATCGACATTCAATCCAGTGGAATATACGCAAAGCTAATTAAATGATTTATTATTACACATACATAAATAGGGTGAACGATGAGATGTAAGCTTCAAGATATGCCTCTTAGCTCTGAGAAGAAAGCAGTGTATGGATTTGTCTCTTCATCTCAATTGACACTCATTAGAATTACCTCTAAATAAGATATTTATGTTTCTCGCCGTCCACTCCTGTTTTCCTAGTTTTGAAATTGTTTATGCTATGAGTTTTTTGGGCTCTTCCCCATCTTCGAGGCTATGGGAATGGTTAACCTTTTATTCCTTGCCCAAACCGAAAACCCCTCCCTACGACAATTCTGTCCTTTGGCACACACACACACACACACAAAAACATTAGCCCCCTACACACCTCTTCCAAGTCTTGTTTGTCCTTCCCTCTCTGTCAGTTTTCTTCTGTCCAGTGAGTGGCCTTGTGGTTGGAGGTCAGAGGTGCCAAATTAATTTACTTGGTTATTCAGCATCCAGAGATCTTATTTGGGTCTCCGCATCTGTAAAAAAACACCCCCTTTGGGAGCCAAATTGGTGTGATTCATTTTCTAGCTCATCCAAGCACAATCAGGCTGTCAGTGTCCTATGTGTGCTCAGTGTGTCTCATAATATCTGCACAGCCAACCTTGAAAACGAATGGTCTCGAGAAGGGCAATGGATAGGCCCATGACACCCCCACCCCCACCAAGTTTCTCACACATTTATTCCGCCTGTCAATTTGCCCGGACCGGGGAGAAATCTCCCACTTGTGCGGCAGGTGTGGGGGGTCACCTCAGGTCTCCTGAGAGCCCCGTTTTCAGTATGCCGCTTCTGCCTGCCAGCGAGCCTCCTCCAGCAAGGCGGCCTTATCAGATCGTGAATTTCATTATGTGCTGTCCACTGGGAACCCGACTAAAAGCAGTAAATTCATTTTGCTGTGTGCAAGTCTCTGGACTCTTAAAGCATTTTAGTCCTGTTTCTCCTTTAACATCCCATGAGCCAAATATTCACTCTGACAAAATGCTATTCATTACAAAGTTAAGATGACTTTGACTCTATTTCTCTCCCACATAATACAATGAAGACACTCTGTCCTGGATTCATGTACAGCCTGATGGTATTACGGATAAAAACACGCCAAGGCAGGCAGTCTTTTCTCAAAAAATGGATCGAAATTACCTCTAGCTAGCTATGCCTTGCTTAGATAAAGAGTAGCTGGGGGGGAAAAAAAAGGTTTTATGCTCATTTTTAATATCCTGACCAGTATACTGCTTTAGGGAGGATGATTGGGGGGAAAAACATAATGAAGTAGTGAAATGAAATATCACTGGAATATAAAAAAGATCAAATCCCTTTGACTCCTCTTTTATCCACAGGTATTTTCCCCATGCTGAGCATGAGCAAACAGATGAGAGAGCCCGGTGGAATTATGGAATATCTCTGGGGCCGGGCACAAGATGGATCTTAGAAAGATCTTACCAACTGATTGATTTAAGCAGAAATTATAGCTGTATTTTAGATTTATCATCGAAGTCAGCTGCAGGTCCAAACCCTGCATCTGACACATACCAATATCAAGTAAATTTAGAAACCTCTGCCGGCCTCTTTCTCCCTCTAGAAAATGGGGGAAACAGTACCTTCCTCCTATGTTTGTTGTGAGGATCGAAGGAAATACCCTACGCAAATCTCTTAGCCCAGCACTTCACAGACGGTAAGAAAAACATGAATATTTTTTTCCCTTTTCTTTGACCTCCTTCCTGTGCAGAGAGCTAAAGAGAGAAACGGGAGAGATGAAGACCAAGAACACAGTGCTAGATTGTTGGGAGGCTCAGAGACACAGCTTTGTCACACCTATTTGACTTAGAGAATGTGATCTTTCACCTGCCTATATTGAAAGAATTAAACCAAATAACCACAGAAAATCTGATCACTGTGTTTGATGTAGGAATAAGGTAGCAGATATTCCAGATAAAACTGGGCGGCTCAGTCGATTAAACTCTGACTCTTGGTTTCAGCTCAGGTCATGATCTCAGGGTCGTGGGATCGAGCCCCACGTCAGGCTCTGCACTGGACCTGAGATCTGCTTGGAATTCTCTTCTCTCTCTCTCTCTCTCACACACACACACTCTGTCCCTCTCCAGCCTCTCTCTCTCTCTCTCAAATAAAATTAAAACAAAAACAAAAACAAAAACAAAAAACCTGTGAGAGGAATTTCTCTGTGGCTGGAAGATAGAGGACAGCCATCAGCCCCTGAGACCAGGCTTGTTCCTGTCTTAAGTGTCAAGGATCACACTGCCCTCCTGATGCGACCTGGGCTTTATTGCTGTATTTTTGGTACCAGTTTCACCCTTAGCTTCATCTCAATCTCCTCCCCTTCATTTCTTTTCTCCTCCACCCCCGATTCCTCTTGATTTCCCTGTTCTCTCTCTACACTGTTGTATGCTGTGTACCTTTGCAAGCCACCTTGTACCTTACCTAATTACTTTGTTGATTAATTAAAACAGCTCTTCTGCTTTTCCGCAGCTCTGCACCAGGCTTTCCCTTCCCGGGCCTGACGGAAACACTGGGGGCTTGTCAGCTCTCACAGCTACCGTCCTGTGGGGCTCAGGAACAAAGGGAGGCTCTGTTGCTTGCACAGCCCCAACCAGCCCCATCCCAGAATAAGGAGAGATTTGGGCCGAACTTTCCCGAACACAGGAAAAAGCTCCCTATCTGCCAAGAAAATAGGAGTCATTCATCCTCTCGCTTGTCTGTCCAATTAGAGACACTGCTTTATAAATAAAGCAACTATTTTCTAAAAATGTTCCCATCCAGGGGCGCCTGGGTGGCTCAGTCGTTAAGTGTCTGCCTTCAGCTCAGGTCATGATCCCAGAGTCCTGGGATTGAGTCCCACGTCAGGCTCCCGGCTCGGCAGGAAGCCTGCTTCTCCCTCTCCCGCTCCCCCTGCTTGTGTTCCCTCTCTCGCTGTGTCTCTCTCTGTCAAATAAATACAATCTTTAAAAAAAATAAAAACAAAATAAAAATGTTCCCATCCAGTCTCTTTTGAGTAGATTAACTTCAAAATACCTGATCTTGTCAACCCTGAGGAATTCCTTGGATGGTGTGTGGAATCCATCCAAATACTAAAACGTATCTTTGGATATGCTTAGACTCTGGAATTACTTTTGAAGGACACCATTAGAATGCTATGACAACAAATAACGCCATGGGGGCAAAGAAGGGGGTAAACAAGGACAGATAAGAGTTTCCCCACCTGAAGTTGCGTATTTGTGCCTCAGTATGTTCGAATAGCCCATCAATTATTAACTGACTGGGAACATTTCCAAGTACTGCATCAAAACATACAACACCAGAAGGCATTCTCCAAAACAGGTTCTATTTATTGAATATTGTTTACTATCTCTTGGCAGCTTTGTCTTTTTAGATGCTGTTTGGAAGCCTCCCTAATTTATACACTGTCAAGTAGAGAGATCTCTGTTCAGATTTCTCAAATAAAAGACTGGCAGGAACTCAAAGGCAAGCATGTTAACTTCAATTTCTTAGAGAGATCAAAGAAAGCTGCTCTCCAGCAAATCCACCCATGTGGAGTCCCTTCAACCTGTTGAATCAGTTCAGGACTATGATTTAGTGGTAAGGATTAGACTGGAATGCTGTGGTATGATAAGATGAAACTCAGAGCTCAAAATGTTATAAGCCTGGATAGGAGAAGAGATCTTAGTTGAGAAGAAAATGCATTGAATTTAAGATGTGAGTTGGTATTGCCCATTCTGGGCAGCATTGGAAATTTCTTTTTATCCTAAAGTCCTTTGTTATTCCAAAAGGTAGGAGGAGTTGAGGAAGAATGAGAAATATAGGAGATTTTATTCTGTGGATCTGATCATTTTTGTCAACCACATGTAAATATAAAGAGCTGGCTTTCAAAAACATACACAACTGCATAACGTAAGGGAGGGGGCTGGTTATATCTTTGGGGTGTAAAATTGTGAACTTATTGGGTCTAGTCGTTGATTATTTTTTGACATGAGCACTTTGTTTATTCCTTCCTTTCAGAGGGATAAAAAATGAGACAACAAAATGAAGAAAACAGATTGAGAAAAACAGATCCGCCAAGATCTCGTGAGTGACGGGCCATGGCCCTGAATTTGCAACACTGGCTCAGAGAAGGCCCCAAATCTTGGTGTGTTAAAGAGGACATAGCCCTTCCAATGAATCGCATGGGCACCTGCATAGGACACAGCAATTCAATGCCTGCCCACATTTATAGGGGGGCTGCTGCCATTGCTATTTCCACCAAAGTAACTGAGCAGCCCAGATGTCTAATCCTATCTGAGGCTAGAGGTTTGTGGAGGAGCCTGGGGTACCCAAAGTGCGTTATGAAGCCTCCCTCAGCAATCACTTTAAAACAATTATGATTCTCTCCAAACCCTGGAGTTTAGAAAACAGGCACTGAGGATCATAGCTGATCTAGACCCAGCGACTGATTTCTAAATAACGTAAGTATCGAGACAGAGCATTCTACTCTTTGCTGGGGATTAACAGATATTTACTATTAACACGTTTAGGTGACATCATTGTGAGTCGCATGAGGGCAAGGATAGGTGGATTCTTGCCGGGGGTATCCGCCAGCATCTTTTGCATTCCCTCACACCCTGGGAGGAGGCCCATGTGGAACTCTTGGGGCACCGGGTGCCACACCGCACAGGTAATAGTGCTCGCCAAGCAACTGGACACCTTTTCCTACAGTAACCCCCGTTTCCTGCAGAGACAAATGGAAGTCCAGCAAGGTAAAAGTACTTGCCTAAATCCACCTCCAGCAAAGCAACAGCTGGGAATTTACTAAAAGCCATGGATTACAGATTCTAGGACCATGGTTAAGCATTCAAAGGCCTTTCCTTCTCCCTAGAGGAACATCTTAGAGTGAAAAATCCCATAGTGTAGGATCAATAAAATACAAACTATTTTTATTCTAATATACAGAGACATAAATGGAAAATGCTTCCAGGTTTATTTTTTTTATTTTTATTTTTTTAAAGATTGTATTTATTTATTTGACAGAGACAGAGACAGCGAGAGCAGGAACACAAGCAGTGGGAGTGGGAGAAGGAGAAGCAGGCTTCCTGCCGAGCAGGGAGCCCGATGTGGGACTCGATCCCAGGACCCTGGGATCGTGACCTGAGCCGAAGGCAGACGCTTAACGACTGAGCCACCCAGGCGCCCCAGGTTTATTTTTTAAAAGGAGAGAAAGCACATGAAAGCATCTTAAACTATTGAAAAGAAAAATACCTTACAAATCTAGAGTATACTTATTGTTTTATTACAATATTTCATCACTTGTATTTCCAGGAAACATCAAATTACTTAGCCTCAAGGGTACTTGAAAGGGGCACACAGTCCCCGCTCTGATTAGAATAGTTGAGGAATTGGGTTCTATCTTCCTTTGGTGTCAATTCAAAAGGAACTCACTCTATCTTTGCTGTGTCATCTGCAGATTTATATTCCAAATATAACCACCACAATGTATTTGGTTAATGGCAATCACAATCCATAGTAATGCTCAGATGAGCTTATTCAATGCCATCCCTAACGCCCAGTGACAAAACGGACATAAATACTTGTGATATAACCAGCCCCCTCTCCTACCTTATGCCTCATTATGTGAAAACGGTGCCATTTTTCCCTGAACAGTAGACCCAAAGAGAAGACTTACATTTTTCTTTTACGCTTCCCCTGAGGAGCAAATTTCATTTAGAAACAGTTACATCAACCAAAAGCAATTTGTGTACCTAAAGTATTCAGAAATGCTTAGCCTGCCGAACCATCATTAGCATTTGATTGCACACTTTGTTCCTAACACGCACTCCTTGGCCGTCCAAAAGGTAATAATTGTAGTTCTTCTTCATTCGCTTTAAATTAATTTGTCCTTGGGGGTCACAGGACTGCCAGGTTAGCAGCCCTAGAATCTCACCTCATAATTGTACTAAACTAGAGCGTTATGAAGCCTCCCTCAGCAATCACTTTAAAAAAATTATGATTCTCTCCAAACCCTGGAGTTTAGAAAACAGGCACTGAGGATCATAGCTGATCTAGACCCAGCGACTGATTTCTAAATAACGTAAGTATCGAGACAGAGCATTCTACTCTTTGCTGGGGATTAACAGATATTTACTATTAGCACGTTTAGGTGACATCATTGTGAGTCACATGAATTTAAGGAAATCTATAAAAACCAAACTCTTCCCTTGGGTTTGCTAATCTTGGTTGATTTTAATCTGTGGTCTCTTTTCCCCTGTGTCCAGATTAGTAATGCACTTAATGATGATGATAGCAACGTGCAGTCTGAGGTAGACAAAATCCAAACCTTTCGGAGATTTGAGAAGTCCAGCTGATGATGCAGATTTGAAGAAGCAGCTCTAAACATTATAAAGGAACCAGTGTCTGTGAGCACTTACTATATGCCAGGGCTTGTGCTAGTACTTTATACTTGCTTTTTTTTTTTTTTAAGATTTTATTTATTTATTTGAGAGAGAGAGAGAGAGCATGGCTGTGGGGGATGGTGAGGGGCAAAGGGAGAGGCAGAAGCAGACTCTCCCCTAAGCGGGGAGCCTGCCGCAGGGGCGGGGCTCGATCCCAGGACTCTGGGATCAGGATCTGAGCTGAAGGTAGATGCTTACCCACCTGAGCCACCTTATTTAATATTCACAACAACCTGCTGAAATAGATTTTATCTCCCTTGATTACAGAGTTGAATCTGAGGTTCATGGGTGTCAAGTCAGTTGTCCCAAATCACACAGCTAGTAGGTGGTGGAGCCAGATTCCAAACCAATGGTGCCCAGCACTCCTTTCTACTACGTCATGCAACCCTTAAGCCAGCAATCACTGCCCCCTCACCTTGGTGCTAAAACCCAAGCTCCGGTGGCGGCAGGGGGATGGGTCCAGCTGGCGAAGTAGGTTGGAAGTCCGGGCGGTAAGATCTGAATCTCTGGGTGCTAGGATCCCCACACTTGACTGAGCTCCTAAAACGGATTCAACAGGTCAAATGCAAAAAATTGGAGCGTAAAGTACTTCCTTCTGGGGCCTTGGGAAAATCAGACCCAAAAGAAACATTCATGGTTACAGTCAAAGCCCATTACAGAAGCTAGGAACAATTACAGGAATTACAGGATGTGCTGAGCAGGGAAAATCGCCACTTGCGGGGTCAGAGTGTGCTCCGAGGAGAAAGCCGATCCAGCCGATCGCAAGGCAAAGCTAAGAGGAGGCTCAATGAGTCCAGAGTCAGAACAGAGAGATCCAAGCTGCTCAGAGCCAGTGGTCAGCTGCTCTGCTGAGTGCCCAGGGAGCAGCCACTTTCTGAAGTGCTAGCTTCAAACCCTGGCCTTACCTGACCTTATCTTTACATGCATTGCACCTCACAGGCTGCAAAGTAGTGGTGGGTCCCCCCCAGGGATCCACCTAATGTTTGGTGATTCTAGAGACAGCTGCATAGGGATCTGAACGTTATGAAAACCTTCATGTCCCCAGGGTCAAGCACTGTGCTGAGATCAGAGAAGGGACTCAATATTTGTGGCAGGCAGGGAGGAAAGGAAGGAGTGAATAGGCAGATTCAAGTACCACGAACTGGCCATTTCAAACATGTCCAGGTCCAGGGTTGTGTGTCAGGAAGGGGCAGAAAAAGCTGAAGCTGAGCTCTCCGCTGTGGAATAGAAACCATTAGAAAAAGGGTTAGGCCTGAGGACTAGGAGACGTGGCTTGAGGGACTCTTTAATCACAAAGAGGGCCTGGGTCTCAAGATGAAAAATCCAATCTTCGGAAAATGCCCCCGAACTAGGAAGAATCCTGCCTCCAAGGAGCTGGGAGATGAATTAGCACCTTATTCACTAAGACACGGTAAGGAGGAGAAAACAGGGAACCAGGAAGTGGAGGCAGCAAGGACAGTTGGACTAATAACCCAAGGCCTGACGCAGACATTCCTCTAAATAGAGCCATTGTTAGTTTCGGGATGAAGTCGAACCTGCAGGAAAGGTTCCATACTCTTTGCGGAGAATGTTCCAGGTCCAGCAGACAGGGAAACCTAACGGATTATTGCACATTTTTCTGGTGCCCAGTTACCAGTTACTCATTCTGGTCCTAGATAGCTGAGGGGATAGAGTAAGTCCTCCTGGGTCTGGTTAAAGATCAGCCTCTCCTGGTGAGCTTTTTATAAAGAGGAAGGACAAAGGACGTTGATGAAATAAGGCAGTGAGGCAGTTTACCCATTATCCCAGTTCTTTTAAGAAAGCAATGTAGAAGGGAGCAGGATGATCCTCAAGGGAGAGGCTTGGTGTTCCTCCTGAGTGGAAGCCTCTGAATGACAGCTGAATGAAAGAATGAGTGAATGAATGAATATCAAGAATTTATCTCTAATTTCAACTACAGGGAAGAAAGAGAAACATTTTAAAGGCCAGTGATACGGGGATAGTATCTATACAGGGATATACAGTATACCCTGGACACTATACAGGGATTGATTGCTTTTAAGTATTTTTCTTAGAAAGCTCCCTCAGGCTGCAGTGTAGCAACATAAATTTCTCAACACAGAGCTTGGGGCTGGAAATCCGAACATTACACAAAAAGAACGGGTGACAAGATGAATGCTATAACTTAGTAATTTCTAGGTCACTTGCAAACGATTACCGTTAATAATTATAAGCTTTCATTGGGCCCTTTCTATTTTCAGAGTGCTTTACAATCATTCATTGGTTATTTCTCACAACAGCGTTATGAGGTAGATCATCATTATTATCGCATTACAGATGCACTAAGGATGTCAAGTTGGATTTAATTGATCCACGAATGTAGCTATTTTTAGTGGTTCATTGGCCCCGATGCTTTCAGGTCTTAAAAAAATCTATGGATGCTGTCTAGAGGGTGATCATGCTACAGTGTAATTGAGAAACATTGCAGAAAACGACCCAGGATCACAGAAGCAGCGTAGGTACTAAATTTCTGAAAGGTTAAAAGGTGCCGGAGAGAAACTTTGATGTATTCTAGAAATACATACATTAGCTGCTGACCATGTTCTTAAAAACTATTTTTCTCCTAAGGTTACTGCCACCTTGAAAACATGGATTCAGTTTAACATGTATAGGTTTGAAAGCAATTTATACAATCTGGCCTCACAATGCTGAGCCAGGGTTCCCCTCGGTGATATCTGAATCCCGGGACCAAATTACTTTGTGCATATGGGAGCTACATGTGATCAGATGTTCACTCCAAGGACTAAAGCGAGTATGACCACATGTTGGAAATGGTATTGCCCAAGAAGGTTGGGGAGTCTGGGGAGCAGCTCTTCAGCCGTGGAAACAATCTGTCTCCATATGCAAGGAGAGTGTTTTGGCTGCCTGTCTATGGGATGCTTTTCCTTCCCCAATCCATTGTCTGGCTTTCCTTTTGTCCATCCATGGAGCCTTCTCAACAAGCACTGAGATTGTCTTTGTTGTACACTGAATTGTATCCCTCAAAAAAGACATGCTGGAGTCCTAACCCCAGTACCTCAGAATATGACCTATTTTGGAAATGGCATCTTTGCAGAGGTAATCAATTTAGAATGAGGTCATAAGGGTAGGCCCTAATCAGATATGACTGGTGTCCTCAAGAAGGGAAAATTGAGGGGTGCCTGGGTGGCTCAGTCAGTTAAGTGTCCAACTCTTGATTTCAGCTCAGGTCATGATCTCGGGGTCATGAGATCCGGTCCTCCATCACTCCGTGCTGGGCATGGAGCCTGCTTAAGATTCTCTCTCTCCCTCTCCATCTGCCCCTGCCCTACTCTCTAAAAAAAAGGGGAAGGTTGAATACAGAGACAGACATACAAAGAGGGAGATAGCCCTGTGAAGATGCAAGATTGGAGTGATACATCTGTAAGTCAAGGAACACCAAAGATTGCTGGCAAATTTCCAGAAGCTAGGAAGAGGCAAGGAAGGATCCTTTCCCAAAAGGTTTCAATGGAAGCACTATCCTGCCGATACTTGGATCTCAGACTTCCAGCCTCTAGAACTCTGAGACAATAAATTTCTGTTGTCCTAAACCACCGAGTTGCTGTTACTTAGTCGTGGCAGCCCTAGGAAACTAACACAGTCCTATTAATAGATTAATCTCAAAAGGAGATGAAAAATGAAATATTGTCCAAGGCTATTGCCCAGTGTTCAGTTCTTCTGAGTGTTATGTCACTTCCTACTATGGAGAAACTTGGGTGTGTAAAAGAAGGTCCCCATCATCCAGACCACTAGGTAATATTTTGAATTGTTACATTAACAATTATAATACGGTCACAGCTCTACACCATAGAAGCTACCCGCTAAAAAGAATAAGGTTCTCGTATTAACAAACTATATCCCTAGTTTCTTAGGGGATCTTCATTGGAAAACATGGGCTTTTGGTCACACAAAACACAGTGGGGGAAAAGGTGAATGATAACACATGACATTATAAAGTGTTTTAAATGCATATCTTGTTAGTGTCCATCACAAACAATTTTTAAAAACACAGTGAGTTAAATCCAAATGAGAAGAAATGAAATAACAAAGGGGGGAGATTAATGAAATCGAAAATACAAAGCAAAGAAAATCAACAATGCCAAAAGTTGGTTTTTTGAAAGATATTTAAAGGTGATAGATATTTAGCACAACTGATAAGAAAAAGAGATAAGACATGATGAATATTGGAAATAAAAAAGGACATCACGTAGATTAAAGAAATGTTAAAAAGCTGATGAACATCTTTTTTTGTTGGGGCGCCTGGCTGGCTCCGTCAGTAGAGCATAGAACTCTTGATCTTGGGTCATGAGTTTGAGCGCCGCGTTGGGTATAGAGATTATAAATAAACAAGCTTAAAAAAAGCTGATAAAATACTATGAACAGCACTATATTAACAAAGTTACAATTTAGACAAAATGTACACATCCAAAGAAAAACACAATTTAATAAGCTGACAGAAAATTACATTTAAAATTTCAAATATTTATCTATCTGCAATTTAAAACTCTCTCACAAAGATGAGACGTTAGATATTAGATGGCCCCGCTAGTAAATTCATCTAAACGTACTTAGGGAAGGGATCATACCAGTCTTAACAAACTCTTCCACAAAATATAAGAGTAGAAGTACTTCTTAACTCATTTTATGAGGCCAACACAACCTAACAGTGACATTACAGAAAGGAAAATTACACGGCAGTAGCTCTCATGAGCATTGATACTAAAATCCTAAACAATATGTTAGCCTAGACCTCTTCATAGAAAACTATAAATCATTTTTATGAAAATTAAAGCAGTCCTAAATAAATGAATAAACCATATGCACCAGTTGGAAAATTTGATATGATAAAAATGCAAATTCTCTCACAAATAGATATATAGATCCAGTGAAATATCAATCAAAATCCCAGAAGTTTTACTTTTGTGAAAAGTGACAAACTTATTCTAAAGTTTGTACGAAAATGCACCTGCATTTGGAATGGAATAGCCAAGACCACTTTGAAGAACAAAGCCAAAGGACTTGCACCACCAAATGTCACCACTTGCTATAAAGCCACAGTAATGAAGACAATGTGGTGTTGGCACAGGGTAGGTAAACAGACTGGTGGAACCCAGTAGAGAAACCAGAAGTAGACTCACAACAAATGCAGCTACCTGACTTAGGAGAAAGATGACTCTGCAGTGTGACGGAGAAATGATGGATTTTTCAGTAAATTGGGCCAAATGAATATCCATATGCAAAAGCCATAGTCTGATTGCCGCCTCACATCATAAGCAAAAATCAAGTCTAGAAGATTTCAGATTTAGATCTCTAGATGGGAGAATATCTTGATAAACTTAGGGCCAGCAGATTTCTCAATGGGGCATAAAAGCATTGACCATAAAGAAAAAAAATGAAAGCATTTGACATCACTAAAATTAAGAACTTGTGTCTATCAAAAAATAACACTGGGAGTGACAAGGCAAGACACAGAATGAGACAAATGTACACATACGCGTGTGTACATGTACAAAATTTACTATATAAAGGGTATATAACTCCTAATAGATAAATAAATCCTAAAGTCAACAGAAAAAATGAGCAAAAAACTTGAATGAACACCTCACAAAAGAAAAAAAATAAACATGAAAAGTTTGTCAACATCACTTGTCACTAGGGAACATAAATTAAAACCCCAATGAGATATCACTACACATCCTCCAAAAAGGCGGATTAATATGAAAAATTATAAAATTAATATGAAAAAGGTTTAATATGAAAAATAACCACACTGCCAAGTGTTGGTGTGAAGGAAAACCCATTCATTGCCTTGGGGAATGTAAGTTGGCACTATTTTAGTAAATTGCTTGGTAGTATCTACTAAAGCTAGGGACATTTATACCCCCGTGTCCCAGTAATTTCACTCCTAGCTATACATCCTACAGTAACGTATGCCCGCAGTTACCAAAACACACATACAAGAATGTTTAGAGCAGCACTATTCTTAATAGCCAAACAATGAGAACAATCTAATGTCGGTCAAAGTAAAATGGGTAAATTGGAATAGATACAGCAATGAGAACAGCCAATAATTGTTACATTGACACAGTTCAACCTTACAAACATATATTGAGCAAAAGAAGCCAGATACAAAAGAGTTCATACGGTATGATTCCATGCCTACAGAATTGGAAAACAGAAAAAACGAATCAGAGGTGATAGAAGGCCGGGGGGGCAGGGAGTGAGTGGGACAGGGTCTGGAGAGGCTCATGGGCGGTGCTGGTGATGGTCTGTTTCTCGATGGTGACAGTGACAGTACTATGTTCATTTTGAAAATTGATCAAGCGACACACTTAAGGCGTGTGCACTCATTTGTGTATTTCAATACAAAGTTTAGTTCAAAAGTACATATCCTATTGATAGTAGACTTTACAAAACCACACAACTTTACAGTCTGAGGGATTCTTGGATTTGGGGGTCAAAGAGGAATGACTGACTCACCTTCGATGAGGAGGTGACCAGAAATATGGCTGGGGGTGTAAATTCAGGCCACACTCTGATGTTCTCTCAGTGCAAGGCCAAGGGCTTGAGAATTTATTCAGTGGACCAGACACAGTGAGTGGAGGTCAAGGGTGACACTATGACCAGATTCGTGTTCATAGAAAAATTCTTATGGCAACATATGAAATAAATTGGAAGTGGGGGAGAGAAGACACAGGGAGACTAGTGAAGACACTGTCAAAATGTTGAGGGAAAAAAATGAAAGTTTGAGATGGCAAAGCATTTGAACGTGTGTTTTGCCCCTGCCCATCCCTGTCTGCTTCTTTTTGTTGATCTGTTGAGTAAACAAGTGCAGATTCTGAAAACACTGCTTCTGCCTGGAAAGTCACCATCCTTGCATCCCAGGAGCATCTTCAGTGCTGATGGCTTGCAGGAGAGGGCCAAGTCCCTGGAGGAACGGCTGTCAAACCATTTTAATTCTGAAGACTACTGGGTGGTAGTGCTTGTCATGCTTCATCACTCAGGGCACATTCAAGCATGGACTTTCCTGTGAAGTTAAAAGAAAAGTTATGTTATCTATTGAAAAATCACAGGACAGAGCCTGCAAGCAGCACAGATCTGAAGACTACAAAGGTGGATCAACCTTTTTTGATACCAACTTCTTTTTTTTTTCTTTTTACCATTTCTGAGTTTTTATTATCGGTAACCTTTGGACACTAATCATATGAAGCTACAAAATTAGCAAATGTCTCGAAATCTGTATATAATACATAAATTACCTCTAATTTCAAACTCTCAATGAGTGTACCACTCAATCATAAAAAAAAAAAGTGGCTCCAAAGATAGTCTTATACCATTATACCATTCTTTAGATTTTTTTTTTATTTGAGAGAGAGAATGAGAGAGAGAGAACATGAGAGGGGGGAGGTCAGAGGGAGAAGCAGGATCCCCATGGAGCAGGGAGCCCGACGCAGGACTCGATCCCGGGACTCCAAGATCATGACCTGAGCTGAAGGCAGTCGCTTAACCAACTGAGCCACCCAGGCACCCCACCATTCTCTAAAAAAGGAAACTGTTTCTTTTAACTTTACATCCACCCCCCACCCCAATTTCAAAACACATCATTTAATTGTCTTGGTCATGGACATTTCCAAGATGAGATTTTATATTTCACTCCCAGAGCTTCTGGTGATCAGAAAAACCATGCTTTCCTTTATTGAAGGAGTTTGGGCCTGCTGATGTTGGTGTAGCCCTTCCAATATTCTTCATTCTCATCTTTGCTTCTGGAGGCATTTCCTCTGGCTACTATCTTCATCTTCATTAAAAGCTGCTGCTACTGAAAGGGTTTTTGGAGCAAGCATTGTAACAGTTTCTTTAGGCTTACTTGATCCAAGTTTGATGGATATGGGTGAGGCTTGCTTTGTCATCTGACTACCTATGGCAAATCCTAACTTGGAGATCTTTACAGGCTTTGCTGGGAGGTCTGCAGCTTCTTCTTCAGCTGATCGTGTCTCAGCACTGTGACTGGAATTTTCCCTTCCATTACTGAAAGAAAAACAGTCTTAGTTTTCACAGGTTTTTCTGCTTCTTCTGCAGGTCCTCCAGCGGCTCCAGCTCGCTGCGGTTTTTCAGGCTTCTCCTCTCCCTTCTTCCCATCTGCCATTTTCCCTGCCGTGGCCTGATAAGAACTTCTTTTATTTGGAGAATGCAGTCTGATATTAGGTTAGATTGGAAATTCTAAAGAGTAACAGGAGACAAGTATAGGGAATGCTTTAGCCAGTTTATGGTTTTATACGTAACAAGAATATTCCTCTAGCCCCATGGACACAAGAAATTCTCCCCCACTCCCCCCCCCCCCGCCCAGTTTTTAAACATGGTATACATTTACAAGGATCCAGCAAAGAGACAAGAAAACCTTACCTTTTGTCTCTTTCTATATATAGTATATGAGGTGGGGGTATATGAGGAAAGAGTTAACCCAGCAGACCTGAACTTCTATCCTTGGAAAGGCCCAGCTGCAAGATTAGCCCTTGGCTGGCATCTGGGAATTTATATTTCAGGAGTGTTCCCACAAGTAAGTGAGCAGAGGGGCTCACTGTGTCTAAACTGTACAAACAATATGGTGTATACTTATATTAGGTTCTACAGAGAAACAAAAGCAATAGGAGATATATAGATAGATAGATAGATAGATATGATAGAGACAGAGAAAGACAGAGAAGAAAGATTCATTTTTTCATTTTAAGGAATTGACTCACATGATTATAGAAGCTGGCAAGTCCAAAATTTGCAGATCTGCGGGTAGACCATTAGGCTTGAGATCCAGGAAGAGCCAATGTTGCAATTCAAGTCCAAAGGCCATCTGCTGGCAGAATTTCTTTTTGCTTGGGAGCAGGCAGTCTTTTGTTTTTGTCCTTTGCCCTGGCCTTCAACTGATTAGACAGGGCCCGCCAACATTATGGGGAATAAATCTGCTTTACTCAAAGTCCACCAGTTTAAATGTAAATCTCATCCAAAACACCTTCACAGAAACATCAAATGTTTGACCAACTATCTGGGCACTGTGGCCCAGTCACGTTGACACATAAAATTAATCATCACAATGCTGAACGCCTGCTAGTTCTTTCTGGCAGCCTGGATATATGGTACATGCCAGGCAAAGTTTGCCTCTGTAATCAGCTTTCAATAAAAACCTTGGGCATTAAGTCTCTAATGAGCTTCCTTGATAGACAACATTTTACAAATGTTGTCACAATTTGTTGGAGGAATTAAGTGCGTTCTGCACAAATCCAGTGGGAGAGGACCCTTGGAAACCTGCATCTGGTCTCCCACAGACTTCATCTCACATGCCTTTTCCCTTGGCTAATTGTGCTTTACATCCTTTTGCTGTAATAAATCATAGTTGTCAATGTGGCTAGATGTTGAATCCTGTGGGTCTCTCTAGTGAATCATCCAACCTAGGGGTGATCTTGGGAACCCCCAACCCAGGATATTACAAGAGCCCATCTTATTCTATTCTTCTCTTGAAATAGATCAAATGGCATGACAGAAGTAAATCACAGATTGTATCAAAAGGACAATATAATGAATGACATAAAAATAGTTCAGGAGGAGCTAGTGATTATATAGTACTTTAGAATTATGAAGGGCTACATAAATACTAAGTAACAATAATAAGACAAATTGTACATTTCCATTAATTCCAAAGGACATTTCCACAGATTTTCACAGAAAATAAACTTAATTATGTATGTCCAACAAGAACTGTTATAAACCTTTTAAATAGTCCTAGAATATTTTTAGTGAGAAGGAGAAGTGCAGAGATCCATTAACCAAAGGGAAAAATGTTGGGGACTATTAAGTGAAATCTCAAGCCTAATTGGTTTTGAAATCAGTTTATTAGAATTATAGGGAAATTTTCATATATAATGATCTCTGGGTTTTGCTTAATAGTCATACTAATTAACTTCTCAACTTCAATAAAAGTGCAGGAAATGTACCTATGTTCAGTACTTGACAAATAAATCATGGTGATTACATATTCACATGGCCAATGATAATTCTTCCAACTCAGTCTAATAAGAAAAGGTTCTTCAAGATAATTTTTATTTCTTTTAAAAAGCCACATGTATAAAATGATTCCTACTGGTCAGGAGTTTTGAGGCTCCATGCTGATATCCAAACAAGAGTTTCTTAAATCTTCAGGTCAGTAGTAACATCCTGTACAGTTTTAGTAAGATGTGTATTTCCGGGGTGCTATGACGTATCCAGATAATGATCTCTGGGGGTTTGAAGGTGTTAGGTGAGAGTACTGGGATTTTTAAATTTCAGGTCCCCCTTGATTCCTGTTGCTGCATGGAGAATAAGAGAATATATCAAAATCCCAGAAAGTCCACAGAAGATGATTTATCAAAAGCCTGCTACCCAAGAAGTAATTAAAACCGGGTACCACGCAAATTTTGTCCAACTTCCGTATCACAAACTAGGCTGGCATTTAATCACTTGACATATATAATCTCATCTAAAACAGTGATCCTCAGCATGTGATTCTCAGATCAGCATCACCTGGAAACTTGGTTAAAATGTGGATCATCCAACAACAACAAAAAACCCAAACAACCCAATTCAAAAATAGGCATAGGATTTGCATCGACATTTCTCAAAAATATATATATACATACATCTTTTATATGCTGTATATAAAATATATATCATATATTATATATATGTATATATATTGAAGGCCAATAAACACATGAAGAGGTATCCAACATCACCAGCTGTAGTGTAAGGACCTGACATTAGGCCTTGAAGACTGAGGTACCCATTTCAAAAGACACCCATCTTTTTTTTTTTGAAGATTTATTTATTTGAGAGGGAGAGAGCAGGGCAGGGAGGCACAGAAGGAGAGGGAGAGAGAGAGCCTCAAGCAGACTCCCCGCTGAGCATAGAGCCCAACGCGGGGCTCCCATCTCATGACCCTGAGATCACAACCTGAGCCAAAACCAAGAGTGGGACACTTAACTGACTGCGTCACCCAGGCACGCCTCAAAAGACACCCATCTTAAATAATATTGCCAGCTCTAGGACACAGTTACTAGCAAACCAACCGGATAAGAAAGGAGGCCGCATCCTCCCACGAAGTGCCCCTTTTAGAAAGCCCTGGCAACCCAGAACACTGACCACTTGAGTGACCCCCGCTTCTCCCTTCCCATGCTCTGATTCTTGTTCTTATGTTTTAAATTTGCTAATAAAGAGTGAACCCAAGAAACCCTGAGGCACCCAAACCCTCCACCCTAATAAAGGCAGTCCCAGGTCTGTGTTCCTTCCCTCTCCCTTTACCGGCGAGCGCTGTATCCTCCCGGACTTGTGAGTAATAAATATTATTCCTCAAAGTTGATGGTTTCTGCTGAAGTGTGTCCTGCGATCATAGTAAGAACCACAAGAGCCAGCCTGCCGTAAGTACAGCCCCAGAGGGGGAAATGTCCGTGGAGCTCCCTGCAAGTGTGATATTTGCCCAGACAAGGGCTTCAGACATGACGGATGGGGGCACTACCGTAATAGGCATGAGACCCACGGAACACTGGCCATTAGGGACATGCACACGAAAACCACAGTGAGGTACTGCCACACACCCATTAGAATGAAAATTATCTTTTTGGAAAAAAGGGGAAATAGCAAGTATGGCGACGATGTGGAGAAACTAGAACCCTCGTACATTGCTGGTGGGAATATAAAATGGGGCAGCCACTGTGGAAAATGATGTGACAGTTCCTCAGAAATTTCCATGGAATTGCCGAATGATCCAGCAATTTCATTTCTATGTATATATGGATCCAAAAAGAATTGAAAGCAGAAAACTAAATAGATACTTGTAGGCCAGTGTTCAGAGCAGCATTCCTTACAATAGTGAAAAGGTAGAAATGACCCAAATGCCCATCAAGAGATGAATGCATTAAATAAAATGCGGCATATACCTACACTGGAATATTATTCAGCCTTAAAAAGGAAGGAAATCCTGACACATGTTACAGCATGGATGAACCAAGAACACATTATGCTAAATGAAATAAGCCAGACGTGAAGGGACAAATAGTGTATAATTCCACTCATATGCGTTTCCTAGAATAAGCAAGTTCATAAAGATAGAAAGTAGATTAGAGGTCACCAGGGGCCAGCAGTGGAGGGGGGGTGTGAGTTATGGGGAATTGTTATTTAATAGATAAACAGTTTCTGTTAGGGGTGGTGAAAAAGCTTGGAAATCAATAGTGGTGATGGTTGCATAACATTATGAAAGTTCTTATTGCCACCTAATTGTATGCTCAAACTGGGTAAAATTATAAATTTTATTATATACATTTTACCACAATAAAAAAAAACTAGATAAAAATATACAAATTCTTGGGCCCCATCCCAGACCTACTGAATCAGAAACTCTGAAGGGGGCTAGCCATCTCTGCTTTAATAAGCCCTCCAGGTGATTCTGATGCATTCTAGAATTTGAGAACCACCGATTCAAAGAAATCTGAAGTTAATGTCAAAGTTAGAATTAGATAAATTCTAATTTATTAGAATAGAGAGGGGGGCAGGTGAAGGAAACTTCACCTTGGTAAATTTTGTATAGTTTCAGATAACCGAGGATGCCAAAAATGGTACTATTAAGGTGGTTTCTTTGAAGCCAAGGATCAAAATACATGCTCATAAAATGTCTGACAAACTCCCTCCATGGCCAAGGCTTGTCCAATGAAGGTGCTAGTTGCCTTTATAAACAGTTTTTTAAAGAATCTCAATTAAACTCACATATTTTATCAGTTAGCATCCGCTGTAGGTCTTTTGGATGAAGGGAATTTAATATTGGGAATCAAGTGCAAAGATTATGGAAGGACAGAGAAAATAAGCAGGACATAATGAAGCACCCCAGAAATTAGGAAATCATTTACCTCTCCTGGGGCTGGAGTTTCAACAGGAGGAGGTGATATTTTCAAAGCCCAGACGCCCAGGGGCATCTGGCTCCAACAAAGAAAGGGCTGTCTGGCAAGAGACAGAGCTATGGAGACCACAGCCCAGGGATGCCACATGAAGCTTAGAGAGGTGGAGAATTATGCTGATTTCTTCCTTCCCCCACCCCCCTCGCCTCCCCATAAGTGTCTCCCATTGACTGTGCCCACCAGGGGGTCACAGAGCAAGGGAATCTGGGAAATGTCCCATGTGGTACAGTACAGAGCAAGGGAAGTGACTGATCTGAGATAAAAGTGGCAGTCAATGGGCAAATATGGTGTGAACGAGAAAGATGCACCTCTTTCTACTGGAAAGAGTACCATACTCAGAACCAAAATATTTGAATAGGGGGCCAGCTCTATCATGTATGATCGGAAAGAAATTGAACAAATCAGTTCACCTGCTTCAGCTTCAGGTTCTTTTCTACAAATACATGGTACCTATATGATCACCCTCTCAAGTGTGTTGCAATTATCAAGTGGAAGAATGCACGTGTACGTGCTTGTCAACCGTGAGCCTTCCTATGAATACAGTGGCATTATTGCTGAGAGAGAAGCCGATGCTCTGACGGTTTCATTCGCTCTGAGAAAGAATTATGGCACCACCAACAATCATCCAAAGAATAACCAGAATACCTCTTCCCACCTCTCCCTTTCCTCATCACTCCATCCCACTTCAAAACCTGAATTTTGGAAAGGCAGGCTCATTTAACAATGGGGTAACTCAAGCATGGAAGACTCTTCAATCCTGTCTTCAAAATATTATTAGCTAGACATTTGGGGAGATAGATTCTGAACTGGTATCCTCATGCCTGGGCTCAAGACGTGGACCACTGCTATATGACATGAGAGGTAACTATTTTCTCAGCTATAAAATTAGGAGGTTAGACAACATTATGCCTAAAATTACTGTCAGTTGCAACATTTCATGTCTTTCAAGTGAATATTATAATTTCCATTTTATTTAGAAAAACTTTACTATGAATGGAACAAAGCCACCAAGACTGAAAAATAAGGATCCTTATGACATTTGCCTCTTGTTGCTCTAAGGACAACTTTTGAGAATATTAGCATGGAACGACGTCAAGAGGGAAGGTAGCTGATGTAGTTTCTGTTAACATCCTTATATATTTTACTGTTTTATTTTCCAAATTGAATAATTACACTCAAGCCCATCAGCAGGTGGTGATTCCTAATCAGGGGCCATCTTTTAGGACTGCCAGGGCTTGGCTGCAGCAGGGTGAGGGACTTTTGGGAGGCCCTAGAGCCAGAGACACCCAAGACAAACAGACCAGGACTTCTCAACAACAGAGGACAGTGGAGTATGCTCTTCACAACATTTCTGAGATCTTACTCTTCCAGCAGCGGGCAGGGAGGACTGATTCATTAAAAGGCATAAGCAACCCTGGGAGTTCTAGAGTGTATTTGGAGAGGAGAAACCTAGGAAAAGCTTGGACCTCTTAATCATTTTGCAAGTGAAAAGGTAGACGCTTGGGTATAAATATGTGACCGTATTTCATTATCACAGATGGGTAAGGTCAAGACCCTTGCATTACAAGGGGGAAATAATAGTGAGATGTGGTTGTCAGCAAGGGTTTTTTTCAACTACCCTCTTACACACACTTGTTTCCCATGGCACTTACTTGTAATAAATCATAGTGGGAAGAGTCTCTGCAGCTGAGTCAGTAATATCTGAATATCCCTGGCAACCTAGAAGCCAGGCATTCTAAGGAAAGTAAAATAGGAAACAAAATAGGGAGAACCCAGACTTTCAAGTCAGATAAACTGAGGGTGGGAGGCTCTAAGTGGGTTCCACAGGGGTTCCATTGGCTACATTTGTTGGGGACACTGAGAAGCATTTTAGTATGTACCTGATAAATGAATGAATTGATATCATTCTTACCATGTTATTGCAGTGCACCTTTGAAAGAAGTTCTTTTATTAAGCTCTGACTTACTGAGTATTTACATCTGTTTTGATTTGACATGATCAATAAGCACCCTGAGTGCTCTCAGTTGTCACAAAGAGCCACTGGGTTCCTTGTCTTAACTCATGTCTCTGTCACTCTGAAGCCTTCTCTTTCTCTAATGCTGGCTAGCCTTGGTAGCTGACCTCTTTGGCTCTCCTCCACCTCTCCAGGTCTGAATAGTGGTGACTATAAGTTTCCAATGTTAATCAAGGCTTAGGATATTAAGTCAGCCAAATCAATAAAAGCTTTGTATAATTAAAGTTGAGCACCTCTTTTTGTGCTTGAGAAAAGCCATAATGATGCCCTTGCTCTTTAGAAAGGGTTGGCTGAAGGCTAAAGATTTTCAATAAGTTCAAACTTCCTAAGAGATTTATTTCTCAGAGAGCCAAAAGTAAAATGATAGAATGAATTTGAGAGTACTGTAGTGGTGAGAATTGTAAAGATAATTACCCACATTAGCCACATTCCATCCATTTTCTTTGCTTTTTTCTACAAAACTAGAAAGGGAATACAATAAAACCAATCTGTGATAACGGAACAGATGATCCCTTTAACGAAGTGTAAGTACACTTGAGCTATAAATCCAAGTGACAGTGCTGTAACTGCCAACTGATGTTCAAATATTCTGTCCAAGTTAGGTGCTGGGGTGACACACTATAAAGATATGGATCACTAGCGTTCATAAGCCCTCCTCCTTGGGAGCTCTTGGGGTGGCATGGAGCTCTCTCAAGGAAGACTGTGATATGATCCTGGGCTCTCAGGATACAGAGCCCAACACAGAATGCTGCTTTCTATCTGGCTCTAGAACCACAGGGGCTCTGGGCACCCAGGGGGCAGCTCCATCAATGATTGTAATGCTATTAATACTACTTACCATTTTTAATGAGATCTTGGGAATCAGTGATGGTACTTCATGAGTACACACTGCACCTAACGGGCTGATTAGTATTTATGGAAAGTCTGTGACATTTTCAGTGTTGTGACAAATAACAGAGCTGTTATTATTGACTATGTGATTCCACGGAGCTTTCAACCTAGTAGAGTCCTATGTATTTGCAACCCTCTGCATATGAGGACCCATATGCAGGGATGATATTAAACATATTTAACAACCTCTATGGCCCAGCTACCAACCAGTCAGATAGATGTTAGTCAACAACAGTTGATGCAATCCTACTTCTGCTTATTGGCTGAACATCAGCTCTGCTTAAGTTGGATTCTTTAGAATCTGAGTGCGTTATAGGAGATCTACCATAGACTGATGGCCAATCCCAGAACTCAAACAAGAAGACAAAATCATCTTGAGGACTTTATCCTTAACTGTAAAAGGGGATACAGAAGTAGATGCAGAATAGTCAAAAAAGGGATATAAGAAAGGATTGTAAAAATTTATCTTTAAGGCCCCTCATAGAACTCTGAAGTTTTGAAAGGACAGAATTTCTTGTCAAAGAGAGAAGCCCCATTGTAGCAACAATTCTGATCATATATACTTTAACTTAGCATATATTTTGGGGGAACAATTTGGATGAAGAGATCAAATTTGATTGCTAGAGAAAAAACCCATTCTTCATCATGCATAAGTTTAGGCCAGCATGGTAGTTTCCAGGATATGAGAGGACAGAGACATGCTGATCTCCCAACGGACTAGATTTTACTAGCACTCATTTCCTTCCTGACACCGAGCCAGACTCAGGGTCTGGAGGATACAGCAGGAAACTGAAAAGAGCCCAGCTCATTCTTCCTGTGACTTTATGTAGCAAGAACTGCTCACTCCTCTGTGATACCCGTAATTATTCCTATTCAAAGCCAGCTTTGCGTGTGTATTTTGTATAGTCTGAATGTCAGGAAGGTGCCAAGGGAAGGAAACTCATCCATTGCAGAATACCATCCAGTACTGAGGCTTGTAAACAAATTGGAAAAGCCAGGAGTAAATGGTGTAGTCAAGGTGTGGTAATAGAGAAATCCATTCTGGACAAGACATGGGTCCTACCTTCTCAAACATAAAAGGACAGAAAAGATTAAATAGCCCTGCCCTAATCATCAAATAATAAAAAGTGGAATTTGTTTGAAAGTTAAAACTGCCCTCTCACCCAGCTTGAGCCTATTTTGGAAACCGTTTAACTGTTTGGATGAGACTCACCCACAAAATGGAAGAAAATTTCCTTTACTTAAAGTCAACTGATTGTAGGTGCTAAAAACAGCTGCAAAATATCTTCATAGCAACACTAGATTATTGTCTGATCAAATAACTGGGTACAATAGCCTAGCCAAGAAGACACATAAGACTAACCATCACCATCCACCTTGTCAACTTGGCACCCATATACATCTCCTTAAACCATGCTTCATCTCCAAATACAAACAATAATAAAGTCATACTTCTGAATGGACGTGAGACCCAATTTGTGCCAATGAGATGCAGGGAGAAACAAAGAAAGTTTTGCATTTTCTGCTTTCCATTTCACTGAGAAAATAGAAGCAGTCAGGAGTCTTCTAAGTCTCCCACCACCATCTGTAGCCATTTATTGCATGTATGCCCATATACTCTGCCTTTTCTTTTGATACTAAGGATGAACTGTCAGTGATTGTCCTCTCAAGCTCAATCAACCCTTTTACCTATCTAAGGACAGACACATTGCCCAGCAGTTCTCTGCTGTATCTCCTGCATCATGAATTTCCCTCTCTACTGGATTCTTCTCATCAGCAGAAAAATACACTTTATTTTTTCCATCTTAAAAATCCTTCTCTAAAGTGGCTGCTAAGGAGTACAGGGTTTCTTTTGGGGGGTGCTGGAAATGTTCCAGAATCGACTGTGGTGATGGGTTACACAATGCTGAGTATACTATCTACTAAAAACCATTGACTTGTACACTTTAAATGGGTGAATTGTATGTATGTGAAGTGTATCTCAACAGAGCTATTATTAAAAAAGAGGATGCTGGCAAATATGGTATCTAAATATTTGGAATTGGGTTGAATAAGTCGCAATGATATTTCAACTACTTTAATGGAAGATCTGAAAATATGTGCAAACTTATTCTATAAAATGATATAAATTTCATTTATTCACTAAAAAAAATATGATAGAGTAGAAAACAAAAAGAGGAAATAAAAGTACCTCCATTAAAAAAGCACTCTCTTGACATCATGCCTCCTTCCAGTTGCTACTTTATTCCTCTCCTTCCCTTTGCACCCAAAGTTTATTTTAAAAATTGTCTCTACTGGGCACCTGGGTGGCTCAGTTGGTTAAGCGACTGCCTTCGGCTCAGGTCATGATCCTGGAGTCCCTGGATCGAGTCCCGCACCGGGCTCCCTGCTCGGCAGGGAGTCTGCTTCTCCCTCTGACCCTCCCCCCTCTCATGTGCTCTCTCTCTCATTCTCTCTCTCTCAAATAAGTAAATAAAACCTTTAAAAAAATTGTCTCTACTATTTTTCTTCAATCTCTCTTTTCCCACACTTCATTGAACCTACTCCATTCAAGCTATCACCTCACCACTTCAATAAAACTGCTTTTCAGGTGCACCAGCCACTTCCACGTAGTTATATCTGATGGTCAATTCTCAATCCTGATCTTCTTTGTCCTATCAGTCATAATTGATGCAGTTTACCTACCATTTCCTGGTTATCTTTCCTACACAGCCACAATGGTGCTAGGTAACAAATCCACCCCCAAACTCAGTAGTTGAAAGCATTTATTTTGTCCATTCATCTGTGGGTCACATGAGGGGTCTTCTAATCTAGGCTTGGCTCACCAGGGGCTGGGCTCCAGGCAGCATGATGGGCTCAGGTCCACTGCACATGTCTCCAGTCTTTCTTGGGCCCAGCGAACTCACCTGGTCATGCCTACTCCTGCAAGAGGGCAAGTGGAAACATAGGATGCCAGTAAGGTCTAGACTCAGATCCGGCACTGGCATTTCCACCAACATTCTATCGGCCAAAGAAAATCATGTCTTGGAGCCCCAAATCAAAGGACCTGTAAATATGTTCTATCTTTAGGGGGAATACTTACATTGTCATATGGCAAAAAGCATGGACACGGGGAGGGGTGAAGAATGGGGATCTTTTTTTTTTTTAAAGATTTTATTTATTTATTTGACAGAGAGACAAAGCGAGAGAAAGAACACAAGCAGGGAGAGTGGGAGAGGGAGAAGCAGGCTCCCCGCAGAGTGGGGAGCCCGATGTGGGGCTCGATCCCAGGACCCTGGGGACCTGAGCCAAAGGCAGACGCTTAACGACTGAGCCACCCAGGCACCCCAAGAATGGGGATCTTTAATTTAATCTACTATGCTGTCCTTGAATCACTTTCTTCATTGGTTTCTAGCATTCTACATTCTACCTGTTTTACTCTTTCCCTTTGGCTGCTCCTTCCCAGCAGTGGAATTGGAATGCCTCAAGGATCATCCTTAGACTTCTTCTCTAGGTAGAGTGATTCCTTTGGTGATCTCATCTAGCTTTATGGTTTTAAAAATTGTTTATGTGCTGATGACTGCCAGTTTGCATCTTCACTCTGACCTACCCCCTGAACTCCAGACTCATATACCCAACTGCCTATACTTGAATGTCTAACAGTAATTTTAAACTTAACATATCTAAAAGCAAAATCCTGGTCTTCTCCTTAAGCTACTCTCAATGTATGTCCCCCAAACAGCAATTCTTTCCTTCCAGATTCTCAGGTAAACCTTAGAGTCATTCTTTCTTTTTCCTTGTCACCACCATCTCTTACATTTTAATAGCTTCTTCCTCCCTAGAATCTGTTTTCAATACAGCAGCTAGAGTAATCTTTTAAGAATATACATCAGATAATGTCATTCTTCTGCTCAAAACCCTTCGATGACCCCTCAACTCACCTACAGACTTTAAAGCCCTGTGCAATCTGATCTTCTGTTATTCTTTGACCCTATTTCTTCTCCCCTCCTCACTCACTCTGTTCCTTCCACATGAACTTCCTTGAGTATGCCAACTGTCTCCTGCCCCAGGGCCTTTGCATTTGTTATATCTGCTTCTGGAATTCTCTTCCGCCAGACATACCCAGGCTTGCTCCTTGACCTCATTTACAACCTTGCTCAAATATTACCTTTTCAGTGAGACCTGGCCTAACCACATTTCATTTATTTTTTTGTTTTGAACGCATTTTAAATTATAACCCTATCTCCATCACCCTGTTTTTTCAAGTTCTTTTTTTTCACAGCATTATTTATCACCACTTGATACACCATACCTATTTGTTGCCTATTTCTCCTAGGTGGGTATATAAGTTTCAAGAACTTTTTTGTTCACTGCTGTGTCCTTAGAATGTAGGCTTCTGCCTGGTATGCACTTGGTATACACTCAATAAATATTTGATGGTTGGGATGGATGGATATACAGCACTGAAGAATTTGGTTAACTTGCATAGTGATATATAATCTGCTTCATTCATTGTGGTTGAACTTAATTATTACTAAAACTGACCTGACATACCTTAAGTGTCTCAATAAAAAGTGACTACCTGACAAGTGTTATTAGCATCATGGGTATGGATGGAACCATCCAGGATGTTACGTGCACATGGAGGAAAGACGAGGGCAAGGATTCCCTTGTTCTACCTTCATCCACCTGTCTGGCTACTTTCTGTGCCTCCTTAAAGCACCACATTTAGTAGAACCCATTTCCAGCAAAAATACTGGGGCAAGAGGAGTTATTTCTCCTGTGAAGAGATATATTTTCTCTGCAAATCAGGGCAAAATGAAGCTTCTGGGGAGATGTGGGTCTCACTGTGAGCACAGGCATTAATTTCTCTCCTGGAAGTCAAGCAAAGGTGAGGGGTTACCATAGAAGGGAGTGTGGGACAGGAGCGGAAAGCCTAGACACCAGAACCAAAATACCTTGGCTCAAACTGTGACTCCACACTTAATGGTCATGTGACTTGGTAAGCAACCTACATTTTTAGTTCCTTATTTTATCATCTGTGCAATGCATTTAATAACAATACCTCTGTGATAGGGTTATTGGAAAGACAAAATGAATTAATGTAGACCAGGCACTTAGGACATATATATATATGGTACCGTATGTCATATATACATGATACATAGTCAGTGCTATGGAAGTGATAGTGATAATGCTGCTCTTTGGGGCTCAGATCTTAGTGTGACATAGAGTTGTCGCCTCCTTGTATGCTCACCCAGGACTGGGCTACACGCTGCTTTGGGTTTCCAGGATACCCTGTATGCACTGCCTTTGGAGCATTCACAACATTGTGTTGACATTGTCTGTTTATGAATCTATCTCCGCACTTGACCATAAACACTCAACATTTAGGGCCAGGTCTAACTCATTTTGGTAACCTGCCTGGAATGGCAGGGAGCACATAGAAAACAGTCCTGTGTCTATAGCGACCAGGACCTTAACTGAATAAAGCCAGCTAGATATAAACTAATAAAAGAAGCGTTAGGTAATAATTGCCCTCTGGCAATACCAAGTGGCAGCAACTATGCAACTTCATCCTATTGTGCAGAAAAATGGGCTAGGACCTTCATGTCAATCCATTTTCCAACAAAGCCCTCTGTGCATTTTCTATCGCTGCCATTACAAATTATCACAAATTTAGTAGCTTAAAGCAACATGAATTTATTATTTTATAGTTCTGCAGGGCATAAACCTGGCATGGGCCTTTCTGGGCTCAAATTAAGGTGTTGGCGGGGCTGCATTCTTTTCTGGAGACTCTGAGAGTTTGTTTGCTTACCTTTGCACCATCTAGAGGCTGCCCACAGGCCTTGGCTCGTGGCTCCCTTTCTTCATCTCCAAAGCCAGTAATGGCAGGTTGATTCCCTTTCACATCGCACCCTGACAATCTCCTTTTCTGCCTCCCTTTTGTACTTTTAGGAACTCCGGTGATTACATTAGGCCCACCCACATAATCCAGAAAATTCTCCTATTTTAAGGTCAGTTGATTAGCCGCCTTAATTCTATCTGCAACCTTAATCCACAGATTCCGGGGATTAGGCTATGGATATCTTTGGGGTGCCATTATTCAGCCTACTACAAGCCCAAAATATGGATATAAAAATAAATTTTGGATTGCTCTCTTGTTTTCTCTGATATAGGGCCTTTCATTCACTGGGTTTGTTGTTTTTCCTTTCACGTTGTTGGCCCTTCTCATATGCTTGCGGATTTATGGTGACACACTCATCTTCTGCATGGAAACACCCTGTCTCTCAGTGACCTAAGGACCGTGGTTGTTGAGTTCTCTTGAGGTGGTCTTGGCAGCTGGGGTGGTCTGCCACACAATAGCCACAGTGGTTTCTCAGCACTGAGGGGGGGACAGAATCTTTTGAGGGAGAAACCTGCATCCCTCCAGCCTGACTCGCCCTCCTTTGCAGTCTTCACCTCCCCCACACCCCGATGGCAGCCTGAAGGGACTGTATTTGCATTTCCCCAAATATAAGAGACCCTTTCAGTTTCCAAGCTTACTAGACCTTCCTTTAAGACACTGTAAAGCAAAAGAAGAAGTAGGTGTAAGAGACCGGATATCAGTGTTATTGGGTGAAAAGAAACCTCCATGTCATCGGGCACGCAAAACTAGTCATCTTTCCCAGGTAACCTTTAACATCCCATTCCCAGAGGCCTTCCTCAGTTCTTGATAATAATAAGACCTGACATTTTTTTTTTAACTTTCCAGGACTTTTCTTTTAATTTTTTAAATTTTAGTATAATTAACATACAGTGTTATGTTCAGGTATACAATATAGTGATTCAACAATTCTATACATTGTTCAGTGTTCATCGAGATAACTGTACTCTTAATCCCCTTCACCTGTTTCACCCATCCCCCCATCTCCCCTCTGGTAACCACCAGTTTGTTCTCTACAGTTAACAGTCTGGTTTTTCGTTTGTCTCTTTTTTCTTTGTTCATTTGCTTTGTTTCTTAAATTCCACATATGAGTGAAATCATATGGCATTTTTCTTTTATTTTCTTTTTTTTTAAAGATTTTATTTATTTATTTGACAGAGAGAGACACAGTGAGAGCAGGAACACAAACAGGGGGAGTGGGAGAAGGAGAAGCAGGCTCCCTGAGAGCCTGATGTGGGACTCGATCCCAGGACCCTGAGATCATGACCTGAGCTGAAGGCAGATGCTTAATGACTGAGCCACCCAGGCGCCCCAAGGTATTTTTCTTTTCTGACTGGCTTATTTCACTTAGCATGATACCTTCTGGATCCATCCATGTTGTTGCAAATGGCAAGATTTCATTCTTTTTTATGGCTGAATAATATTCCATTGTGTATATATATATATATATATATATATATATATATATATATATATATATCACATCTTCTTTATCCATTCATCTATCAACAGCTACTTGGGTTGCTTCCATAATTTGACTATTGTAAATAATGCTGCAATAAGCAGAGGGGTGCATCCATCTTCCCGAATAAGCTGCATTTATCATGTGCTAGGAGCTGTTCTAAGCACTTGGCATATATTAACTCATTTATTTCTCACAACAACTCTTCATCTCCTCATCTTGCTGGTGGGTTGACAGAGAGGTTAAATAACTTCTCCTGGATTACTCAGTGTCTTCTTCTGAGCACCAACGTCAAAACAAAGACAAGATACGAAGGAGTAGGCAATACCATGAGAAGCTGCACACAAATACCATTTAACTCAAATGACTTTCATTCATTTGTTTCCCTCAATGAGCCAAGTAACAACTGCAAGTAAGCAAGAGATGATAGCTGGTAGAAGGCCTGCACCACCTGTTTGGAGATCGACTAATGTCTCTCAAAGTCTCTGCTGCCACTTACTCCAGCCATAGATCTGGTGGGCTCTGCTTGCCAAGATCTTTACTCGTCTTCACCAGGGGTGAAGTTTTGGTCATTATGTGGTAGTCCGCAACCCCTGATAGTAGGGGATATATATTCATCATGGCTTGGCTGGCTAGTCCCATGTTCTGACTGGGGAGGCTGAGCACTCTGGGCGTGCCTCAGGATCTATTGGCTTGCGCTTGCATCAGCCCTATTCTGGTTGGCTACACCCCAACTTACATAAGCCACTGCATCATTACATATGCATTGTTAGCTAGTTAAGCCATTCCTTATCAATACATTCCAGAACTTTCTGGAAATTTTCTAAACTTTATGACTTTGGGGGATAGCAGTTATTTATAAACTCTTTTGAGGGAGGAAGCCATATGCTAATCTGTAATGGAGTGCATATATACATATATATGATTTTAATTACTTTTGTAAAAAATGCTTACAAGGAAAAGAATGTTTTAGTGGGAAAGCTTGTTTACCTTTTTTTTTTTTTTAAAGCACAGCAAATAGGTTTTGATTTATCTCTGTCAAAATGTAGGTTGTGGCATCCTTTAATCACACATAGCTAGTTAGTGACAAAGCTAGGGTTCATATCCATGCAGTCTAAATGCAGAGTCCACATTCTTAACTACTATGTTACATTGTCTCTCTGCCTACAACTAATACTTCACACTGAAGTGACCAGTGCCAAGTATGAAGACCACACCAGGAGAAAATCCAAGTTATCAGAAGGCAGACTCTAGATGTCTTAGGAACAGTATCCAGAGGACCCTGCTACATAAGAGGTATCTTATCAAGCAACTGAAAATGCTAATAAACTAATATATAGGGATCTTTAAATTACTGTAATTTTCTTACATTATAATAAGTTGTTAAGCCTTTTCTTTTAATTAAACTTCCTCAGATACAATATGGTTAGCATGATTGCAGCTGTTGTCATTTTTGCCCATCTATGGCTTTTCAAAATAATATTCTCCTGGGTTTCCAGATGGAAGTTCAGCTAAAATTTCTCTCAGCTTTGTACCACCTTCAGAGAGAGAAATCTGGGCCATTGGCACAATGGGCATTTCTGGCATGAGAATAACTTATCTTCTAAGGCCAAGGTGAAAAATGACCACTGCCTCAGCTAAGCTCTAGCCTGTGCTCATGAATTTGCAGAGAAGCCTTTGCTCAGAGCATGGAAGAATAAGTGGATTCAGTAGATCTGAGATACTACCAGTGAACTTGGATCTGGGGCAGACTAATGAGAAGTACATGGATGGAATAACCACACCAAGTCTAATTGAACTATGGACACTGCAAGTTAATGACTGTGTAACTTGCAAAGTGTGTTCATGTGATCCCCATGGGGGAAAAACAAACATTACATCATAGCCCAGAAGGCAAGTGCCCTTTGAGTTGGTGGCTCTTTTGTGTCAACAGTATGGCTCAAGAGAGTGCTGTGTATTCACATTTTTATACCACATGGACATGATTTTTCTGAAAATATTTTTGAAAATGGCAATATGCCACACAACTATGATCCTCAACAATTCTTGGAGATAGACAGGGCCTGTATAAAATCTTGAATTTTCAGATGAGGAAACAATTAAACCTGATCTTTACTTAAGATTCCTGCTACATGTAAAATGTTGGATATTTCTTCCACTCTCTTTGTCACAAAAGAAGTTGTAAGGAAATAGTATTGATAGTGGCTATGAATTACTATTAACATCTGATGTATTCCTCATAAAAGAATGAAAATAACACTCCAGAGGGACTTACAAAACACCCAGGTCTTTTCATCCTCATGACAATGCTACAATAAAATCAGAATTTTAGAATGACAGAACTGAAGCTTATCTACCAAGATTAACTAGTAATTGTCAGAGATATGATTCAAGCTCGTTTGACTTCAAGCTTTGCTCTTTTCATTAGAGTACAGTACATCCCTCATGGAATTGTGTTTAGCTGTAAAAGATTAGGTAATGATATCTGCCCTTTCCTGTTTAGAGCTCAGTATTAGTCCATATAAACCTAAACCTTATAAATACTTAATGTTAAGTACATTTACTACTCTCCACTGGAGGGGGAAAAAGCAATTTCCAATTGATCGAATGCATTTTCAGACATATTTTACCAGTAGAATAGTTTCAGGCCATTTGGCCTTTTTCTCTTTATCCAGCAGAAATTTTCTTATTTATTTGTACTGATAAACAGATACAGTAGATGCATTTGAATTAGGGTAAACATGACTACTTCTCATGATGTATGAGTAATTGGCCATGACGGGACCAGGTGGGATATTCTTTATGCCTCCCATTCATAGAGAAGGCCATAGTCAAGGGGGCACAAGGTGAGTTAGGGGCATCTAATGTATTATGTTGATAAACCCAACTTCTCAATGCTATCCTGTGCTGTGCATTAACTTAAGATTCAAAACCAGGAGAATGTGTATTGTGACAGATTTTAGTTGTACTGATGGAGTTTTCCTATCCGGCCACATATTTGTAAACAATGGCACAAATATGAAACAGATGAATACTGTTCAGTCATAATCTGTAACCCCAGATGAGATAACAAATGTCACTCATAATATTAATTATGTTCCTGACCTTGTTTTATGTAGATGGTAGTCCTAAATAAACCTACCTATTTATTTAGGTGGGAATATTAACATCACAGTAATTACCTTTAATAATGAACATATAAAAGAATGATTTATCACCTGGTTTAATATTCTGCAGAGACAGATTTCTACTTGACCCATGTAAACGTTGTTTTTTTCTTAAGACAGTCTCCATCTATGTCTCCTCTACTGGAATAATGCTGTTTTTCTAAACTTCCACAATGCCTAGGTTACTATTAAATAGGAGGCAGGAAACAGAGACCACACTGAGATTATCCCATGCATGGACACATCTCTTTTGATGGCAGCCCAAAAAAGTAGGCACAGGCAGAGGAAAGAGAGAAAAAGTAGTTGCTGAAGAATGTCATCTGAAGGTGAGTGATGGATAGTAGTTAAGTTTTTATCTTAGTTTGGGAAGAAGAGAGGTTCAGCTGAAAAGAATTCAAAAGGAACATATTCATAATTGTTTGAGTCAAACTTAAGGTGAGAAATAAAAGTACAGAGATAACAGAATAGAAAAAATCATAATTTAATAGTTAACAATTATTGAACTCTTCATTCAATTTTGCAGAGAACATGAGACACAGAATGATTAAACAGATTGCCCAAATTTACAGAGCTAGTAAATTACAGAGCTTGAATTCCAGTCCTGGCAATCTGACCCACAAAATGGGAATATTAACAAAGTGGCTAGAGAGAGAATACTTACAAGAAGGGACATAGAGACCAAAGGAATAACGGGGCGGAGGGGGCCAGACTCCATTTAAAAAAATTACCAATGGGCTAAATATGGTTATGTTTTATTAACGGTCAGAGCGCTTTGTATACATTAGTTCATTTAATTCTGCTAACAATTCTGTGAGGTATACTCTCAGTTCCATTTTTCAGACGAGGCTACTTGAGACATGATAAACGATAAACATTCCCTTCTTGCATTGAGTTACACCTCAGGAGCACACTCTGGAGTAAGACACGGAAGCCTTAAGGTGACTTGGCAACAGAACGGAACAGGGCAATTCTGCAGAGCCAGATTTCTACTTGACCCATGTAAACGTTGTTTTTTCTTAAGACAGCAAGCTGAAAGCGAGAATGGAGGAAGAGTGCCCCATTTAGGGAGTGGTCAGTTCCAACTTTCAAATCTCCGCAGCCTGCCCGCCAAGGCGTCACAAAGCCCGCCCCTCAGTCACAAAGCCACGCCCCCTTCTGTGGCTGTTCTCTGAGCTCCCAATACTTCCCTCCTTCTCTTTGGCCCCTCCCACTCAGCCTAGCATCATTTCCTGTGCGCTGGACGCTAATTGGTCTAGCGATCGGAAGTGAGGGCGGGCGGTGGGGCCGTTGCCGCAGTGACAGTGCTGGGGGAGTCCGAAGATGGCGGCGTCGCGTCGCTCTCAGCATCATCACCACCATCATCAACAACAGCTCCAGCCCGCCCCAGGGGCTTCGGCGCCGCCGCCACCACCTCCCCCCCCCACTCAGCCCCGGCCTGGCGCCGGGGACCACCCCAGCTTCCCCAACGGCGGGTGGCCTGGCCCCCTTCTCCTCCCCGCGGCACGGCCTAGCGCTGCCGGAGGGGGATGGCAGTCGGGATCCGCCCGACAGGCCTCGATCCCCGGACCCGGTTGACAGTACCAGCTGTTGCAGTACCACCAGCACAATCTGTACCGTCGCCGCCGCGGCTCCGGTGGCCCCGGCGGTTTCCGCTTCATCTGCCGTCGGGGTCGCTCCCAACCCAGCCGGCGGTGGCAGTAACAATTCACCGTCGTCCTCTTCTTCCCCGACTTCTTCCTCATCTTCCTCTCCATCCTCCCCTGGATCGAGCTTGGCGGAGAGCCCAGAGGCGGCAGGAGTTAGCACCACAGCAACATTGGGGCCTGGGGCAGCGGGACCTGGGCCAGGGGTCCCAGCAGTGAGCGGGGCCCTGCGGGAACTGTTGGAGGCCTGTCGCAATGGGGACGTGTCCCGGGTAAAGAGGCTGGTGGACGCGGCAAACGTGAATGCTAAGGACATGGCCGGCCGGAAGTCTTCTCCCCTGCACTTCGCTGCAGGTCAGAGACTTTTGTTTATTAAGGGGTTTGGTCTTGGGGACGGGGGTCCGGGTAAGGATAGAAAACAAGTTAATGATGGAATAGAATGGGGGCGTGGTTATGGTTCTTCAACACCTCACCGGAAGACTAGAGGTTCCTTTCTTTAGGATAGTGCCTGGATGACGGGGGCGTGGTAGGGAAATGTGTGAATCCATTCTTTTTTAGTGTTTGCATAGTGATACTTGCACTCGTTTCCAAACTCCCTTAGTGGTAGCCTCCGGATATGGGTATACTTAAACTTTTTCAGTTCTGAGTGTGAAGGAATAAAGTTAGATTTGGGCAGTCTTAAGAGTTTTCTCATTTGGTAGTTTATTTCGTGTTTACAACAAGGGTATGTCCCATGAGAACAGCCTAGACCAAAAGAAGTTTTAACTCAACAAGTGTTTAAGGTTCTTTCGTAATCTTACTTAGGCAATGAAAGACAAATGAAATTTGTGAAACTTTCTCCCTTTCTCAAGGAGCTTACAGTCTAATTGGGTAGATTAAAATATGCCTATGTGAAACAACTGGAGAAGAGTATTTGGATACATTACGTGATGGTAGAAGAAATAAAGGCTTTGAAGGCCTGGACACTTCTATTTGTTACTTGTCTGACAGACAGTTTGCCTTATCTCGATTGCCTCAGTTTTCTCACCGGCAAAAATGATATGCTAAGTTTGTGTGAGGACTTAGTGAGAAGCATCTGGCACATTGGTTCTCCCAAAAAACATGCTAGTTCCTAAATCCTGGACCACACACTTTTTGTCTTTTTTTTTTTTTTTTTTTGATCAAGTAGTTGGCCATTGTCTTTTAAAAAAACATAATTTACTTTTATAAAATACAGAGAAGTATTTAAAAAAGGACTGTAATGTCACTGCTCAGATATCTACTATTCTAAAAAATAAAGGTATAAGGTTTTATAAATTAGAAACATTACATGAAAAATGTATATGTTATATATGCATGATAAAATTTATATGGGATAGAAATACAAAATGAAAAAGCACCACACACACACACCCACAAACATCAAAGATAACACATTAAATACCTTCTGTTAAGTTTCTTTCTATGTTGCTAATACATATCACTCTTTTAATTTGTTCTATTTATGGTAAAAGATGTGTTAAGAACTTACTTATATGTATTATTTGTTTTTACCCCAACTTGAAAGATATTATTACCTTCATTTTACAGATGACAGAAACAAAGCTCATACTGTTTAAAAAAGTCCAAATTTACACGGAAAGTCGTGGAACCTGGATTTGAACTCAGTTTGATTTTAGAGCTTGTGAAATCAAGCTTAAACTATTAAAACCTGTACCTGGGTTAAGGTCACTTTTCATTTTGTGAGTAATTGTGATGGAGTTTCTGCTTTTGCAGTGTTTTGGGGAAAGAAGTAACTGAGGGCATAAACTCCCAAGAGTAGCATTCACACATTTTTATTGTAGCCTATACTTAGAAATTTATTTTACATCGTCTCACACAGAAACTAAACCAAAAGTTTCAGGAAATAATACTTTCCCTTATCACATGTGTTGTCTTATATTTTATATCCTATTTCATTCATTTCTTTACAACTGCTGTTTGTGGTTCATTAATGGGTCAGAAGCAGCAATATGAGAAACACAGGAAGTCAATATTAGATTACTGGATCCATTCTTGATGTATAGATACTTACTAGATAGTATACATACTATTAGGAATTTAGTGAATTGAATCATAAACAGGCTTCCATATAACTAGGTGTTTGCTCAAGGGTGTTGCTTATTTTAGATGAAGTAGCATTTCATTTTCTTTAGGTCACATGAAAGGTCTGATATAATGAATCAACTGAGGTTTTCTTTTTCATACTTTATTCCAAATTGGACTATTTTAATAGCACATGTCACAAATCTTTTTTTTTTTAAGATTTTATTTATTTATTTGACAGAGAGAGAGCCCAAGTAGGCAGAGTGGCAAGCAGAGGGAGAGGGAGAAGCAGGCTCCTTGCTGAGCGGGGAGCCTAATGTGGGACTCTGATCCCAGGACCCTGGGATCATGACCTGAGCGGAAGGCAGCTGCTTAACCGACTGAGCCACCCAGGCGCCCCCACATGTCACAGATCTTGTCATTCCTCACCATACTGCATTATAAATAATCATTAACAGATGATAGTTGTATTTATTTCTACGATAATGTACTTATTTAGGTTTAGTCACACATAAAATATTGCTCGTCTCCCAAATCAACTTCTTCCTGTTTGCCACAATAGTTACTTTTTATTCTGTTTTAGAGTTTTATGTGTGCGGAGATAAGTTACCAGACAGACAGTAAAACACAGTCCTGTAATGATATTGTAATTTTCAGAACCTGACTTTGAGCTGTTTTTTTTTTAAGAAATAAATTTTTTAGTTTAGTTGTGGAAATCATGACAGTGAAACTCTACATGGTATAAAAATGTAACACTCTGTAGTCATTTTATCATACTTTCATGTTTGTGTGCATAGCACAACAAATTGGTTAAATCTGGTCTTCTCTATGTGTAGGATGAGTAGTTAGCAGTAATTCTCAGTTAACTCTTAGTTGGTTAGAATGCGAGTAATGGGATTGTCATGGAGAAGCTGTTTTAAAAGAGGAAACTGGAACAATCCCTTGGCTGGAAAAGTTTAGAAATTGTAATTCATTTGTTCCACAAATGTTTTGTTACTTGTCGTAGGTCCCATGTTAAATACTGACACAATTTTGATGTGGCAGATAGTCTTTGCCTTTATGGAGCTTACAGTCTAATAGGGAAGACTAAACAAGAACAGCAGTACAAACAAATATACCGTAATATAATATACTGCTGTGGAGGGGCAATAGGAAGTCTTATCCTGGTTTTGAGCTTTTAAGGAAGTCTTTCTAGATAGATAGGGATTTAAAGGATGAGTCCAATCTAGCCAAGCAAAGATTGGAGAGAAAGAATGTTAATGCCTGAATTTCCATTTAGAAATGAGCTTACAGTTCCAGAGAATAAATGAAACCATTTTAAAGATCTCAGAAATGGTGTGAAGTCATATTTAAATCCTTATGACTTTTAAAAATATTACAGTTCTTTCCAGCAGCAGAATTAAGAATTTTTTCTATCCCATTTTCGACTGTGATAATTATTTGTTTCAAATATGGCTTAGAGACAATAATGGAATCATTCTACCCACAATTAGAAACATAATCTCCAGTTTCCATTGTTGATGCAGATTCTCAAACTGCTATTTCTAGTGCCTTCTTAAGATGGCCGTATCAAAAGGACCCAGTCTTTTATTGTTGACTAGAGTTTATATAAGACTTTCTCTTCTACAGATAAGATCCTTGACCCTGGTTTTCTATTGTTCAAAGGACAGCAGTCAAAGCTTTATGAATAGTATCAATTTAGAGTGGTATTATCTTTTGAGTTTGGTTCCCAGTAGTGACATATTTTGTCACAAGGACCAGTATGTACTCATGAGATCTCTTTTTAAAGAAAAGTTTAGATGAGGTCTTTTTTAAAAAAGGCTTTAACAAAGCATTGAATTCCAAGATTTCATGGTACTTACTTTAAATTGATGAAATTTTGAAATAGGCTTCCTAGGTAGTTAACATAAGATTAGGATATGTAAAATGAGGCACTTCAGTATCAAAACCAGCAAAATATGTATGACAGTTTTATGCTTTTTTTTGACTCGGATGGTGTCTACAACAACACACATTTAACCATGTAAAGGTTGCCTAAGTCATTCCTGACTCTTCTGATTTTTCAGCTTGACCATGCTTGTCTTTTTTTTTTCTTCACCACTGTACAAATGAAGTTCCTATACCTGAAAAAAGGACACAAACAGCACTGTGTCCTCTAAACCCATCCGTGGCTAAGAAAATAGAGTGCTTCAGTCCTGGAGTGGGAATCTTTTTGTACTTAACATTGTCAAGGCAAGCTCCTTGATTATACTTTCAAGCAAATGCCCTGCCTTGGGGTTTAAGAAGTCTCTAATTTGGTGAAAGGTACTCGCTTATAAATGTCTTCCCAATTTCTCTTTTTTTAGTCTTTTCTTAAAATCTTGTGCTTTGTTTAAGGTACCTTTTATTTATTTATTTATTTTTAAAGATTTTATTTATTTGACACAGAGAGATAGCGAGAGCAGGAACACAAGCAGGGGGAGTGGGAGAGGGAGAAGCAGGCTTCCTGCCAAGCAGGGAGCCCGATGTGGGACTCGATCCCAGGGCCCTGGGATCATGACCTGAGCCGAAGGCAGACGCTTAACAACTGAGCCACCCAGGCGCCCTAAGGTACCTTTTAAAACAGAAGTTACATAGAACTTTTAGTTAGAAAGGTGTGCTAAGTTTCTCTTATACTTTAATGATACCACTCTTTGGAGGCAAATGATTTAAAGAACAAAATAGCTATTTATAAGATGTTATGTAAAAGTTGGTAACAAAACTGGTCAACGTCAACATAGAGGAGTGTTTGCATAAATTAAAATACTGTATAATTTCTATTACATCTCTGTCTGATTGTATATTCCTCTATCCATCAATCTATCTTTTTTTTCTTTTTGAGCATGTCAGTGCTCAAATTGCAAGCATCTGTGCAGCTTCCCCTAACAATGCCAGTATATGCATGTTATTGTCTAGAGTTCAGTGTTTGTTTACAGATTTGTCTTCTTTTAGTGTAAAATCTGTACAAATCTTATCTGTACATTCATTGAGTTTTGACAGATGTGAACACCTGTGCAACTCAAACCCTTACAGAAAGACATCCTAACCTCAGAAAGTTTCCTCATGCCCGTTTCCTAAGTCCCTGCCCCAGATACACTGTTCTGACTTTTTGTCCACTCTAGATTACAAGTTGCCTGTTTTAGAAGTTCATATAAATGGGAAAAAAAAAAAAAAGAAGTTCATATAAATGGAATTATATAATATTTACTCTTTTTCTCTAAGATTTATTTTGCTCAGTGAATGTTTTTGATGTTGTAACATGTATCAGTAGCTCCTTTGCACTGCTGGGTAGTATGTCATTATGTAAATGTGCTACAGTTGGTTTATCCCTTCTCCTATTGATGAACTTTTAGGCTATTTCCAGTTTTGAGCTATTATGAATAAAGTTACTGTGAACATTCCTGTAAAAATTTTTTTTGTGGTTGTAGATTTTCTTTCTCTTGAAATTGCTGGGGCTTAGGTAAATATTCAGGTTTGTAAGAAACTTCCCGACCTTTCCCAAAGTGGATGTGCCATTTTACATTCCCATTAACAATATAGGAGAGTTCTGTTCACCGTTTCCTGTTCTCAGATGTTTCAGTTTTAACCATTCTAGTGGGAATGTGTGGTATCTCATGGTGATTTTATTTTGCCTGACGTCTAATGTTGAAGACTTTTTCATGTGTTTAGTTGCTATTTATATATCTTTTATGAAGTTTTGTCTTTTTTTAAATTGGATAAAGTTTACTTTTATTGGGTTTATCTTTTTATCGTTGAGTTTTAGGAGTCCTTTGTTAGCTACACGTTATACATATGTTGTGCTGATCCATTATTAATAGGTCCTTTGAACAGAAGTTTTAAATTTAAATTTATTTTATTAAATATATGTCATTTATATATTTATTTTATAGTTATTATTTCCTGTAAACTATGACCTGGATAAGAACTTTGACCTGTTCCCAAGTAACAAAAATATGTTTCTTACTAAAAGCTTTATGGTTTTAGCATTTACATTAAGTTTTGTGATCAATCTTATGTTTATTTTTAAGTTCTCTGTGAGCTTGAGTTGATGGTTTTTTTGTTTTGTTTTGTTTTTTTATCTGTGTGGCTATCCAGTTGTGTTTGTTTTTTTTTTTTTAGCACCATTTCTTGAAGAGGTTTCTTTTCTCTATTGGATTGCTTTTTCTCCATTGTTAAAAATCAGATGTTTGTATAAGTGGGGGGGTCTGTATCCAGACTTTTCATTCTGTCTTATTGATCTATTTGTCTGTTTTTATGTCGGAATTACATTGCCTGGGTAACTGTAGCTTTGTAGTTAGTTTTGAAGTTGATAGTGTGAATGTTCCAGTTTGGCTCAGCTTTTTCAAGATGCTTTGGATTTTCTAGGTCTGTTGAATTTTCATTGAAATTTTAGAATCAGATTGTCAGTTTTTACAGCATGGCATGCTGAGCTGATAATTGGGATTATGTTGAATCTGTAGGTCAATTTGGGAAAAATTGACATCTTAACAATATTGAGTCTTCCAGTCTATGAACATTATTTAGGCCTTTATTTTCTCTCAGCAATTTTCATAAATTCTAGTGTGGGAGTCTTTCATGAGATTTTTTTATTCCAAAATTTTTTAAATCTATATTAAAGCCAGTGTAATGGATTTTGAAATTTTTTTATTTTTCAGTTGTTTGCTAATATGATCAATTTCTATATTAACCATGTATCCTGTGACCTAGAAAATTATTTCCAATAGTCCTTATGTAGATTCCTTAGGATTTTATTAAAGAATCATATCTTCAAATGGAGGCAGTTATGACTTTATTTGTTCTCAAGTGTTGAGTAAAAGTGATGAGGGTAGACATCTTTCTCTTATTCCAACTCTTAGGAGGAAAATGTTCAATATTTCACCATTAAGTTTTTCATAGCTGTCCTTGAAGCTCTCTTTTGTTTCTAGTTTGTTGAGTGGGTTTATCATAAAAAGGTGTTGAATTTTATCAGATGCCTTTTCTGCATATATCGAGATAACCATGGGGGGCTTTCTCCTTTATTCTTTTAATATATTACATTACATTGATTTATGAATGTTAAGTCAACCTTGCATTCTTGGGATAGACACTGTTTGGTCATGATGTGTCTTATCCTTTTTATATATTCCTAGATTTTATTTGCAAATGTTCTGTTAAAGATTTTTGCTTAGATCTAAGTTTATAAGAAATATTGGTCTGTAATTTTCTTTTTTCTTTTTTTTTCTTATGTCTTTGTCAGGTTTTTGGCATTAGCCTTATGCTAATAAAGTGTATTTGGAAGTGTTTATTTCTCTATATTCTGAATGAGTTTTTGGAGAATTGCCATCATTCTCCTTAAATATTTGGTAGAATCCCCCAATGAAACTAACTAAATCATAGTTTTCTTTGTGGGAAGATTTTTGATACTGAATTTAATTTCTTTAATAGGTAGATGGCTAAGAAATTGTCTCAGTTATTATCCCTCAATTTTGGTGAGTTATATTTTTCAAGGAATTTGTTTATTTTATCCAAGTTGTTAAATTTGCATAAATGTGTTTATAACATTCTGTTTTCTTAATGTTCTATTGTCTCTAAGAGCTAATGAGATAAACTCCTTTATTATTTTTCATACTGATAAGTTGTGTTTTCTTTGATTAGACTAGCCAGGGTGTTTATCACTTCTGTTGATCTTTTCAAAGTACCAACTTTTAGCTTTGTTAATTTTGTCCATTGTTTATTCTCTTAATTATTTCCTTCTTTCTACTTATTTTGAGTTTACTGTATTAGTTACTTACTGCTGTTTATGAAACTACCCCAAACCTTAAGAGCTTAAAGTAACAAACATTTATTATTTCACAGTTGCTTTGGGCCAAGATTCCGGGTGTGGGTCAGCAGTCTGGGCATGACTTAGCTATGTCCTCTGGCTCCGGATCTCTCATTTGACTGCAATCAAAATGTGGGCTGGGGCTATGGTCTTACCTGAAGGCTTGACGGAGGGCAGAATCTGCTTCCAAACTGTTCATGTGTTTGTTAGCAAGATTTAGTTCCTTGCAGGTTGTTGGACTGAGGTCTTCCTCGGTTCCGTAGAGCAGCTCACAACATGACGTTTGACTTCTTTCAGAGCCAGCAAGTGAGAGAACAAAAGAGGACAAGCAAGATGGAAGCTAGAGCCTTTTTAAAATGTAATATTGCAAGTATTGTCTCATCAACTTTTGTAGTATTCTGTTAGCTAGGAGGAAATCAGTAGGACCAGCCTGTATTAAAAGGGAGAGAATTGCTCCAGGGCAAAAATAATGAGAGATGGGGATCATTGGGAGCCATCCTAGTAACTGTCTTGCACATTTTCTTTGTTTTTCTCTTACAAATTTCATTTAGTTTTAGTTCTACAAGTACATGTGTGATAGATAGTCCCCAAAGATGACTACCATATATTCCTCCTCTTTATGTATATGTATACTGTATCACTTATCAAAAGGTGGAGCCTTTTCCCTTCCGCCTGTATTTGAGTTGGTTTTGTGATTTGCTAGGATGAATGGAATGTGGCAGAAGTTTTGCTGTGTAACACCTGAGCCTTCAGAGATCTTAAGTGTTCCCTTTCATGCATTGGGAACTTTCTTGGAACCCAGCCCCCATGCTTTGAGAAGGACCATGGAGAAGAGAAGTAAGGCTCGTGGCTTTCAGCCAGTACCGACTGCCAGCTGAGTGAGTGAACCAACTTGGATATTCCAGCCTCATCAAGCCTCCAGATGACTGAGTTTAGTTAACTCATAGTATCATCAGAATAATAAGTAATAGTTGTTATTTTAAGCTATAGATTTTGGAATAGTTTGTTATATAGCAATAGATACCTGTAATCATTATTTATGGCTACAATTCTAGGCTTTGTGCCCTATGTGGTCTCTGTTTCAATTGTTTCGACTAGTCAGCTCTGCTTTTGTGCCATGAAAGTATCCATAGACAATACATAAATGAATGGGTGTGGTTTGTTCCAATAAGGCGTTATTTATAAAAGCAAGTGGTGGCCATATTTGGCGCATGAGTTGTAGTTTGCTGATCCCCATCACAAGGCATTGACTGGGGTATTTTTTTTTTTTAAGATTTTATTTATTTATTTGATGGAGAGAGACAGAACGAGAGAGGGAACACAAGCAGGGGGAGTGGGAGAGGGAGAAGCAGGCTTCCCGCGGAGCAGGGAGCCTGATGTGGGGCTCGATCCCAGGACCCTGGGACCATGATCTGAGCTGAAGGCAGACTCTTAACAGTCGACTGAGCCACCCAGGTTCCCCGACTGACTGGGGTATTTTTATTCTCTGGGATATTTTTTTCCCTTTTGTTTTCCTTCTTGTTTGGTTTTTACTTCTGAAATGATTTTTTTTTTTTTAACTATTTTCTGAGTTCTCTCGTCTTATTTTTAATTTAGATATATGCTACTCTTTCATATCTTGCATCATTCTCATGTTGCCTTTTAGCTAGTTTTGAAGTAGTGAATCATAAATTTGTGAGTGTTTTCTTCTGGCATGCATTGTCTGTAGGGATGTTGTTCTGCTCAAACTCTTGTTATTAAAACCTTTGCATGGGATTTCACCTCAATTTTTTCCATTGCTCATTTTTATAGAAATTAATAAATAATATCAAGGATAAATGTAGAGGTCTGAGATGTTGAGGGTAACTCCCCTTTCTTCTCATGTTGGACATGCAAGTCTGATCTAGGATAGATGAAGTCTCTATAAGGTTCATCTCTTAGAGTAATAGTATTTAAATTATGAAATACCACCATTTTATATCTCAGCTTATATAGCCTCTGTACCACTTTCCAGGAGCGTTAATCAGAGACATTCTGTTAAGGGCCTTTTAAAAATAAGATGCTTTCCTCATAGTCTATTTACATAGATTTACATAGAAGTTTTGTCTACTCTTCTGTCCTTTCTTTCCCCCCCGGGGCATCCCCTTCCTTCCCAAGGAACTGTATAGATCACAGCTACGTGTTCATTCTTTCCAGACCTGAAGTGATTCTTCGGCAGTTAAAAGGGGAAAGAAATATATCTGGGAGCTAGAAGGCATATCATTAAGGGCCAAGTTGTGAGCATGCATATGTTTAAAAATGGGATCTTAAGCTTAGATCTCAGGAGGAGAAACGATCAAGGAATGTAACTGATGCTAAGAAAATATATTGTAGTGCTAGGTTTTGGCAAGGAATAAACATCATCATGAGTCTTGTGATGAGTTGTGGGTAAAAACACTAGACTAGCTTGTTCTTGAATGTCTTTAACAGCCTCCTTTTGCTTCACAACAAAGAAATCTTTTGGGTGGTTCACTGTAAAATATGTAGTAGATACAATCGAAGAGATCAGTGTCTCTTAAATTCTTATTTTTCCCACATGTCAAGGTCCTTAAAGTTATTTTGACTTATGTTTATTCCTCTGATAGAAATACTCAGGAAGGTGGGATGTAGCCTTGATCATGGGATTTCCATTAAAGCTTAGGTACTTGGGATAGTTTTGAAGGTCATTTTCTAAAAATCATTTTTTGAGTAATTGAGAAAAGGTAGGAGTTTTTGGTTTTGTGTGCTTGCTGGGTTTTCCTTTTAAGGCTTCATCAGACATCCAAGATTGCTTTTCCCTACAGTAAGTTGCTGGGTTCTTTGTCAAGTGGAAACTTGTTTTGCCTGTTTGTTCAGATATCTGTATATAGAATTAAAACTGTGAGCTTAAGTCCCTTCCCCCCCCCACACACCTTTTGGAGTTTGTCAGCTCCCTATTCAATTTAAACTAGTGTACTTTCTAATTGTAGAAAAAGAGAAAAAGTGATACAAAGTTTCCTCTCTCTTTTTTGCCTTTTCAGTGTAACAAAAAGTACACTAATGGTGGTAGCTGTTTTTTTGTTTGTTTGCACTTGCAACTTTTTTCTTACATGGTAGATTTTTTTAAAAAGTGAAGAGGCATTTGGTAGTTGTAGATGATTTGTATTAACTACAAACTGCATTTACTGATTGACCAAAAATTCTTAAAGCTAAAGTCCCTGCATCATCAATTATAGTTTAAAAATAACCTAAATACCCAGTTATAATGCTTTTGTAAAGCTAGGGTATGCCCAGTTGATGCCTGATGCCCAGTTAATGCCCAGTTATAATGCTTTTGAAAAGCTAGGGTATATATATGTATAACTAGACACCAAAAAGATCGGATGCCTTCATTCTGATATATTCGCCAGCTGTGCAAACCATTTTGACATTCTCATCCATCTTGTTAATAGGATGTGCAGTTCTCCCTTTCCAAAAGCTCACATTGTTTTCATGTTGACTACTGACTTTTTTTTAAAGAAGAAATGACATGGGATTACAGTTAGTGAATAAATGAATACATTTTAGCTGTTTTTTTCCCCTAATGTCTTGAGAAGAGATGCCAAGCTATGCTTTTCTTCTTTGTAGGAAAATATTCTTATTTGGAAAAAAACCTTTTGGACTAATATAAAAATTTGTAGCAAGTTATCAAAAACTTGGTTGCCCCTCCTCCTCCAAAATATCCAAAAATTTAACAGTAGGAAAGTATAATTGTTAGCCTTTTGGAATTTTATGAAAGCAGATAAATTTGAAGTATGTAATAAGAGCAGTTCAGTGTTTCATTAATTGAATTGCTCATAGTATGTGCTTTATAAATATTTGAGCAAGTGAACTTTGTTAAGTTAATGCTTCTGATTTCTCATCTTCTTTCTGAAATGTATAAATAATAATCCTCATATATTAGTCCAGTCCTTCGTCATCAAAGTGCTTTCACTGCTCTGTTGGCACATACATGAATGAAGTTAGTTTTGATATTGTTACTAAATAATAGTATAAAAACTAATAGAAATAGTAACAATTGTCTGGGAATGACTTTTGTGCCTTTCTTGTGTAATTTTATTTAATCCTTACAGCAGCAACCATACAAGGTAGATTTTGTTTTTTTTATAGATGAAGAAACTGAAACTCAGAGAGTTATGTCTTGTCCAAGGTCACAAAGCTGATAATGATGGAGCCAGATTTAAACCTACATCTAGCTATTCTAAAAATCATTTGGCCCATGCTAACTCAACTAGAAAGTTGCTGGCAGTGAGAAATAAAATCATTTGAGTCACTTTATAATTTGACAGTTGTTACTGCTTTTTTAAATTTGTTTTCTGAAAATAAAAGTAATTGTACAAATTTTGGAAAGTACAGTAAAAAGTCCATTATCTTACTACCCCGAGGCAGCTCATATAGTCATTATGTCGTATTTCTGTCCAGCTCTTTTCCTAAGAATTTAAAATGGAGCAAAACCGGGCCACCTGGGTGGCTCAGTTGGTTGAGTGTCTGACTCTTTCTCGACTAAGGTCTTGATCTCAGGGTTGTTGTGGGTTCAAGCCCCATGTTGGCTTCCATGCTGAGTGTGGAGCCTATTAAAAATAAAATAAAAAATAACAAAATTGTATATAGATGCTTTCTTAAAACATTGTGACTAGGATTTGATTGAGACCATGCTTTTGGAAAGTAGAGTATTGGAACATTTGCAGTTATTGGAATATTGGACTGTCTGACTTTTGGTCAATTGCTTTATAAACATTAAAAGTGGAATTGGAAGTAATCTTTGAAAAACCTCATAATTAAATGGAAGAAGGATATTTTAGCAATTCCTTTCGTTTAAAGACTGCTTAAGATTGTTTGAAACCCTTGAAGATAAACTGCTCTATGTTTTGATTCATAGGAGTAGTCAAGGAAAAAAATACACTTGGAATAAAGTATCTGGGAATCACAGTTTGAAAGTACTTAATGCCACTAAACTGTACAGTTAAAAAATGGTTCAGGTGGAGTTGTCCAGTTTTCCCAACACTCTTACACTGTGTGGGGGGGGAATGCAAACTGGTGTAGCCACTGTAGAAAACAGTATGGAGGTTCCTGTTAAAAGTTAAAACTAGAACTACCTTATGAGCCAGCAATTGTACTAGTAGGTATTTACCCCAAATACACAAAAATACTGATTCGAAGGGACACATGCACCCCGATGTTTGTAGCAGCATTATCTACAATAGCTAAATTATGGAGAGAGCCCAAATAGCCATCAACTGATGTGGATAAAGAAGATGTGGCATATATATAACGGGATATTACTTAGCCATCGAAAAGAATGAAATCTTGCCATTTGCAACAACATGGATGGAGCTAGAGAGTATTACACTAAGTGAAATAAGTCAGTCGGAGAAAGATCATATGATTTCACTCATAATGTGGAATTTAAGAAAGGAAACAGATGAACATCTTTTTTTTTTTTTTAAAGATTTATTTATTTATTTATTTGACAGAGAGAGGCACAGCGAGAGAGGGAACACAAGCAGGGGGAGTGGGAGAGGGAGAAGCAGGCCTCCCGCTGAGCAGGGAGCCCGATGTGGGGCTCGATCCCAGGACCCTGGGATCATGACCTGAGCCGAAGGCAGACGCCCAACGACTGAGCCACCCAGGTGCCCCACAGATGAACATCTTTTAAAAAAAGGGGCAAACTAGGAAACAGACTCTTCCCTATAGAGAACAAACTGAGGGTTACTGGAGGGGAGGGGAGTGAGGGATGGGCTAAATGGGTGATAGGTATTAAGGAGGGCACTTGTTGGGATGAGCACTGGGTGTTGTATGTAAGTGATGAATTACTAAATTCTACAACCTGAAACTAATATTACATTGTATGTTAACTAACGGGAATTTAAAAACTTGAAAAAAAAATACTATTGCAACCAATGGGGGTAAAAAAGAAAAGGTTAAGGTGGTAAATCTTATGTTATAGGTATTTTACTACAGTTAAACTTTTTTTTTACAATTAAATATTTTTAAATGGAGGTATCTATCATAAGTGGCATTTTGGTCTTTCTCTTGTGCCAGAGAGCACTCATTTCTTAATATTACCATCATGAAATCTGGAAAATAGCATAATCAGTAGAGTGAATCTAGTGATCTATTGAGGATCCCATTTATATCTCTCTTAACTCACATTTCTGAGAATGACTGTAGTCCTTTCCTGGGAGTGTGAGACTCACTATTAGTGAAGTGTGTATGGTATTTTAAAAGAACTTAATGCAACTTGCTTAGTTAACAGCCACTGGGACAATTCCATAGTGTGTTTTCCCCCTTTGGTCTATTTCTCAGGAATCTGGCATGAACCGTAAGGTTTTATAGTAGTTCAGTAACAACTCAATAAATATAAGTGCTGTAAGGAGCAGGATCATAAGAATGGCATTATTTTCTGCCCTTTAGGAAGTTTATAATCAAAATGCAGTGGTTCCCAAAGTTTGTGATCTCAGGACTCGTTTTTACACTCTTGAGAAGAGTTAAAAGAGCTTTTGTTTATGTGGATTATGTCTGTGGGGATTTATCATAGTAGGAATTAAAACTGAGCAATTAAAAATAACAATAATAAACTCTCTTGTATGTTAGAGTAAATCACACTGTTATTGAAAAGGAACTGTTTTCCAAAACATAGATTAATAGGAGAGGCATTATTTTACATTTAGCAAGTCACTTTAATGTCTGACAATAGAAGACAGGTGAAGTCTCATCTGCTTCTGCATGCCATTTGTTGTGTTGGGTTGAAGTATATGAAGAAAGTCCTGCTTTAAATAGATACGTAGTTTGAAAAGAAAGGACTATTTTAATAGCATTTTCAAATAATCATAGATCTTTTTCTTTGGTACTACACCCAAATTTGATAAATAATAGTTTCCTGAAGGTTATTTGCAACATGGAATCTGAAGCCATATCAATGAGTTTTTCACACTCTGTTATGTTAAAACCCATTGGTCTATTTTTTATGATGGATCTTATACCTCTATAACATGTTTTGGTCATTTGGAAAATAGTAGTTCACTGAGGTATGCAGATCTTCTAAATGTTGATACATTTTACTTTATAATAAATTGTAAAGCATATTTGTTACTACCACCACCAGTCTTACAGAAAAGCACTTATGTATTGGGAAACTATAAAGTTCATGGTGGCAGATGCAAGTTTTACAGAATTCTCGGTTTTGCTTGAAAGCTCAGATTTTGTCATTGGGAACAAATACTGTGTTATTTTCCTTGAAGTGACAGGCTCACTTTCTTTGTTCATTCTCAAGAGAATGTCTGCCAAATACACAGGTCAAACTGAGCTCAAGCAGTTGCATAAGTATTGTTCCTCAACACAAATGTATTTTGGTATCTAGAAGTGATTAATGTGTGTTTTTCATTTTGTAACAAAAATATTAAAAAGGATGTGTACTCTAGGGTTGAGTTTAATAAAATTAATATTTACATTTTCATGAAGGACATTTTTAAGTGAAACTGGCTGCCTTTTTTTTTTTTTTTAAACTGTGAGGACCTGGTAGTGAAGAACACAATGACTATTAGTATAGTTTGGTGCCACCGTCTTGGTTCAAGCAAAGAGGTCAGCAGTATCACCTGTCATTGCTTTGTATCATCAAGAGCACCATGAGTACATCTTCCAGATGACCAACACATGATGTTATAAAATCATGTAGTATCAATGCCTTGGTAGCGAAGAAGTCAAAATCATCTTAATATTATTTTGTAAATAGTTTTGACTTTTCATACTCCCAGAAAAGTCTCAGGGACCACTAGACGTACCCCCACACTTTGAAAGCTGCTGAGCTTATATAAGTGGTTCTTAATTTTGTTAACACTTTGAGAATCTGATGAAAGGCATGAATGTTCTCCCCAGAAGGATATACTTAAACTTTACATGTGATTTTCAGAGGATTACAAATATCTAGAAGCACTAGAGCTATGGTTCTTAAACTCTGCATCAGAATCACCTGAAGGCCTTGTTGAAACAGGTTGCTAGACCACACTCCCAAAATTTCTCATTGAGTTTGTCTGGAGTAGAGTCTGAGAATTTGCATTTTTAACAAGTCTAATGTAATGCTCATGTTGATGTTCACTTTGTGAGTAGTGATTCTTAACCCGAGACCAATTAAGTCAAACCACAGGAGTAGGAGCAAGGCTTTGCTTTTTTAAAATCTCCTCTGGTGATTCTCACGTGCAGACAGAATTGAGAATCCCTGTTTGAGGACACATGTAATGCAGATTAAGACTCCCAAATCTAGTGAGATTAAGAACATCTAATATTTGTAAAACCTTTTATGTTTTAGGAAGTATTTTGACAATTGTGACTCAATGACTACTTATAAGCCTGTAAGGTAGTTATTATATCTGAGAAAAACCTGGCTTGGGATTCAAGAAATTGTAGTTTTATAGTTGTTCTGGATTTTGAGTCTATGAAGTGAACTAAAACGGTGATCGCTGAAAGTTTTTAAGACAATGCTATACATATATTCCTAGAGAGTTTTTGTGTGTAGATATATGTGTTACTAAATTTGTTTTACTAAAAGGTTCTACTAAATTATATTACTACTATACCCTTGACAACACCAGCCGAAACCTCTGTCTTGTGTCATCTAAGTCACTACCCCTATACCACCCATAGATTAGTTTTGTCTGCTTTTGAACTTGGTATGAATATTAGATAGTATATACTATACCGTGGATGAATCCTGTCTCTTACATAGTTGTAGTTTTTTCATTTTCACTGTTATAAGGAATGCCATGGTGTGACTATACCGCTATTTATCTGTTCTACTGGTGATGAATATGTTCTTGTGAATATTGCTCCTGTGAGCACTTTTGTACATGTTTCCAAACATCATCGTTTAAAACATATTTCTTAACTTTTTGATTTAAAAAAAAAACAGAACTCATGTTTTAATATGCATTTCTTTGATTATATCTGGAGTAACTGATTTTACTTTTTAAAATAATTGATATTTCCTTTTTTAATGAATTATTTTTTTCCTTACGCTTTTTTTTCTTTTACCTTTTGATGTTTTTCTTTTCTTTTCTTTTTTTTTTTAAGATTTTATTTATTTATTTGACAGAGAGAGAGAGAGCGAGAGCAGGAGCACAAGCAGGGGGAGTGGGAGAGGGAGAAGCAGGCTTCCCGCCGAGCAGGGAGCCCGATGTGGGACTCGATCCCAGGGCCCTGGGATCATCACCTGAGCCGAAGGCAGACGCTTAACGACTGAGCCACCCAGGCACCCCCTTTTGATGTTTTTCTTATCATTGCAAATGTTTTCCTGGTTTGTTTTTTTAATTTTATTTACAACCTTTTCAAACCTGTTGCCTTTAAATTTTTTTTTGTTTTCTTCCATTTTATGTTTAAAAAGTTATTTTCATTCTGAAATCATGCACATGTCCACCTCAGTTGTTTTATGGTTTCATTTTCTCATTTTGTACCTTAATCTATTTTGAATTTATTTTGCTATGTACTTTAAAAAGGTTTTTTTTTTTTTTTTTAAAAGCAGGTAGCCAGTTTCCTTGAACCCTTTATTGTGTAGTAAGTACAACCATTAAAATAAAAATGAAGATGAAGTCTCTTAATTATTATTATAGCTGAAAGCAGAAGTATTTATTAGGGCACATTTTGCTTCTTTTTCCTTTGACTTCTAGTTAACTATGTGATTAATTCATTGTGCTGTATTTGACCTTTCTGTTTCTACTTTTATAGCAAAAGTATCTTCTACAATAATATACTGAAATAAATGGATGTAGACTAAAAACTCAGTGGAATTTCAAGAGTCTTTAGCTTTCTGTCTACTAAGATTGATGTATATACAGATATATTTTGCAGTTTTCTGATACCTAAATTTGCATTGCAGAAGTTTTGGATTATGCTACTTTGGTAGGGAAGAGTCATAGTCCTCCCCCTGACATACAGCATTTAAAGGATTTTTAGTTCTTGTACATTGGTTTTGATGGATGATCCTGCTTCTCCATGATTTTTGTGGTAGAAAATTAGTTGATTCCATGTTGTTACCTGTTTCAGAATCTTTATTACTGCCTCTCTGAACCATTCTGAACTTCTTTTAGGTAGTTGAATGTATAAAGCATTTCTCACCTCTTGAGCTTTGGATATACTGTACCTTATCCTCCTTAGGACATTTATTCCAATCCTTTTTTCTGGTTAACTACTTATTCTTTAGACCTTACCTCAGAATATCACTTCATTGGGGAAGCTTTCCTACCCCAGGCTCAGTTAAGTTTGTATGGCTGTGTGCCGTTTGTAACCCACACATTGCAATTATTTGCTAGAATGTTCATTGTTCAGTGTTCCTGGAGACACACACACACACACACACACACACCCCCCCACCCCCCCCTAAATCCGTTTTTCATCATGCTGAAGTATTCTGATGAGAGTAGTTTCAACTAGTATTTTTTTGTGTTCAGCTTTGAGATTTTACATATCTGAGATTAATTTTACTCTTTCATGTAAATAAAAAGCTAGCTACATATGAAATTAAGCATCAAAATGCTTTTTCTTAAAATTGAGGTTGACTTGGGGCACCTGGGTGGCTCAGTCGTTAAGCGTCTGCCTTTGGCTCAGGTCACGATCCCCGGGTCCTGGGATCGAGTCCCGCATCGGGCTCCCTGCTCCGAGGGAAGCCTGCTTCTCCCTCTCTCACTCCCCCTGCTTGTGTTCCCTCTCTCGCTGTGTCTCTATCAAATAAATAAATAAAAATCTTAAAAAAAAAAAAATTGAGGTTGACTTTAGTCTGAAGTCAAAAAATTTCTGTGTTTTCTTGCTGAAGGATTTAGAAATTTCATAGCCTTTAATATTGCCAGATTGCACATAACATGTCTCTCCATTCTGTTTAGTGCTTTATGAACTCTTACTAATCTGAAACTTTACGTTTTCCTTTAATTATGAGAAGTGTTGTCATTATTTCTATGTATGTATATATCTTCTCTTCCCATCCTCTACCTCTCCTTTCTTCTGTTTATCTCTATCAGATACTTATGGGGATAGTTCTTCAACCTGATTTATCAGGAATTTATTCTTTATTTTCATTACTATTCAATCAATTCATTATATATTTTTATTTTTCCACTTACATTTTTCATGACAATATTTCCAGTTGGTTTTACCTGATTGATTTTTGTTCTCATGTCATGCTTTCATTATTCTCCATTATTTTCTCCTGAAGCATTTAATTTGCCAGTTTTAAATGTCTCATTTTTTTTTTTGTCTATTAATTCTGCTTTTGGTTTATCATTCCTTCATGGTGCTTGCACTCCTCAGGCATATTATTTTCCACTGTGAGCTTATATTCCCTTGAAACTAACAGCTGGTTGGGCCAGTATTGCATTATTATGGGAGAATGGGTTTGATGGGTTTAGGAGTTGTGAAAGCCTGTGTTCTGTTTTCATCCTCCAGGTGGTTTGGGGTAAATAGGGACATGCCTCAGGGTAGAGAGGCTCTGGATGGGAATTTCTGCTCAATTCCATCCTGGTTGCACAGAATTTCTCTGACCCTTATCTTTTAAAGTGTTGTCACCTTCATTGTTATTGCTTAATTGGGAGTCCACCTATAATTTTCTTCCCACCTCAGCCAGGTTCTAGTATTTTACCTTGATGTTACTCCTTTTCTGTTGGCTAGAACTGGGCTGGAAATACTGCTTTATATTCCACAGTAGCATAGTGGACAATGTGACTGTATTGAGGCATGGAAGAACACAATTAGGACATTTTCCTCTGGCCTTTCTTCTGTCCAGGATACCGGATCTATCTCTTAAGCTGATGTTTCTTCTCACAGCGGTACCCAAACATTTTCTTTTTCTTCCTCAAGGGATGATTTCTTACACTGTTTTGTTGTTGTTTTTGTTGTTGTTTTAAGCTGGAATCTGGGATTTATCTCTTCCGTTCTGCTTCTCATAGTTGGGTTTGGGGAAGGCACACATTCTTGACTATACTTGCTAATTAAATACTATTTTATCTAAGCATAAATCCTTTTCTAAATCAGGTTCTACAAAGTGGAAAAATTGATTGGTGAGATTCTGCCTTTGACAGATGAAAAACATGCAACTTCACTGACATTGAAGTCATTCTGTAGTTTGTTTTCTGAATTGTTATTTTAGAAACAAGAGGGAATATACATACTCCCTGTTGCTTAACAGTGACTTCGACCTAATGAAGTGTAGCATAGTTCTTTATTTAAAGGCTAATATACTTAGAATTGAAATTAGAAGAGGAAGCAATGATGACTTTGAATATTAAATAGAAAATTTATGTTTCTTTGTCATAGAATATTTATTATAAAGTAACCAGGAATCTGTTACTGGGTATCTGTGGTTCTGTGTATACTGGACTGCATGAATTTAACCTAGTATATAGAAAACCCTTGACATTTTCAAAGAATATGTCACAAGACTTTCCCCACTCCCCAGATTAGAGAATACCATTATAGCATGTAATTTTCTTCATAAAATGTTGTAAAACTGGAAACTTTAAAATACTTTAGAAGGTAGGCCTTAATAAGAAAGTGAATAAACTGAGAAGATCATGTAGAGATGGGGCTGCTCTGCTAGGCACCCCTTTCCCCCTGTAATTTTGAGGGTGCCTCCTGCACATCAGCCAAGATACAGGTGTGATTCAGATTTTTAATTCTTACTGTGTTTATTATGGACCTTTAGAGGTGCTTAGCAGATACCTGGAACTACCTACCAGTGTTAAATAGGTAAATGATGAGTCTGTTGACCAGGAAAGAAAGTTATTTAAAAACCTTTTATGTATTGCATAAATGTGTCACAGTTGAATTTGTTTCATTGAAAGTAATTTTATTGTCATTGGTAAGAGTTTTTGTTTTTTTATTTGGATCGAAGTAGATTGATAATGCTTAAGAAAGTAAGTAGGTTCTTCTTCTATTTTAGAGTCTAATTTTTTCTAATGTTTTTAGAGAGAATAATGAACAGTTCACATCTGTCATCAAGTACCATTTTATTCATCCCAGCTTAGCTTTTGTGGTTTCCTTTATATCAGGAAAAACAATGATATATGTGAGAGTTCATGAGTTATTTCCTAGATAATCTCAAACTTATTTTGTTCTTACTTTGAGTATCTTTTGAGTATAATTAGATCTTCCTACTCTTAAGGAAAAAAATTAAAATAAATAAATATCAGAGATGTAATATAAATTTTCTCATTGAGTATATAAGTATAGGTCAATGGATTTCATAATTCAAATGATGTACAGTGGTTGTTGCTTTGTTGACAGTCTAATTAGGTGAAAAATATCTTTAGGCTATGACTTTGCTACCATAAATAAAAACATCACTTTAAAAGACTCCAAACACCTTAGGTTTCTCTTCTGTTATTATGTTTCAGAAGTCACAGTTGTTAGTTACAAGATTTAATACTGGTCAAGGTTATTCCTTTGAAGCTTTAATTTTAGGTAGGTTTAAAATGTTGAACATAAGTGAAACAGTTTTCTATCTCTAAACTCGGCCTTGGTGAATAGATGCCAAATGAGCTTACATTTGACACTGAAACAATTTTGAATGGCCTTAATTTAAATAAGGAAAATAGGTATACTTGTAACCAAACCAACATGAGTTTACTCCGAGGTGAGTCACAGAAACTACATCAGGTGAATTGTTGCACAAAGAAAAACTTTATTTGCAGCAAATAAGGGATCACGTGGAATAGCTTCCAAAGCCATGACTCCCCAAGAGAGGGTGAATGGGTACCTTTTGTTTAGGGTTAGGATGAATGTTCAGATAGGGAAGCCTTGTCATATATGTGGAAGTCGGTATAAGGTTAAGCATATGCCTTAAGGAAACATGCCTACACATACATTGTATGTATGTAAATGAGACTGAGGCTCTCCGTTGGACGGAGATTTTAGTATTATATTGAGGTAAAGGTAATTTCCAGTCATTTCAGGGGTCACTTCACAGTTCATCTGCACAGGCGCATGTCAAGGGTTTGGGTGGTCTGGGTAGTTGCCATCATCTGAGGGGTGGTTTTGGGTTTCATTTGTCTGAGTTAGGAGGTAAGCCAGAAGGAAGAGCTTAAGGAAAAATGTAAGACAAAGGTTAGTCAGTACAAGCAGGTGGGCAGTAAAGGTCAGGTCTTGGGGTCTAACCGGTGACATATTGAGGTTAGGCTTTGTGTTACAAATTTAGGTTTTCCTCACAATACCAGCACAATGATTTCCACATAATATATTTTGAAATTTCTTAGAATATGTAAAATAATGTAATTGTTTCTCACACAGGGCTTAGGGGAAAGCATGTGCTGCAGTTTACAAAACAGGTTCACATTGGTTAGTTTAGTAGTTAGAGAAGAACAGTTCATCTGGGTGAACTTTTTACTGCTACCTACTTGCTCTGACCCTTCCCCAAATGGCACCTCTGTAAACTGCGTTGCTCAGGCTAGAAACCTGGGAGCCAGTCTTTCTTGCCTTTCCTTTTTGACCTGTCTATACTGCTGCTGGCTTATTCCAAGCCACCATCAATTCTTGCCCAAATTATGGCAGATTTTTCTTAGCCTGTTTCTCTGATTTTGCTCTTGACTCTCTCCATTCTACTTTTCACATAGCCAACTGATAATCCTTTTAAGACTTGAATACAGTCAAGTAATTTCTCTTATAAAGGGCTTCCCACATACTTAAAATAAAATCCAAACTTCTTACCCATGAGTTAAAAAGCTGTGACAGATACTGTTGGTTATTCACCCAAAAGGTCATTTTCTCCTTGATCTTCACTAGCAGATCTTAGATTTTGTAGAAGGCAGTAGTGTGCCCAGCTATGAAAAAACTGACTTTCCAGACTTTTCGGGGAGCTTGGAGAGATGACTTGTTTTTGGCTAATGAGATATAAGTGAAAGTGTCTTATAGAGGCTTCCTTAAAGACTAAGAGAAAGCCTTTTTCTCCCCTTGCCCTCTTTTTTCTTGTGTGGGAACCTGAATACCAGGCTTTAAGGTGTAGCAGTCTTTTGTGACTATGAGGTGGCAAACAAGAAGATCGCTTATGCATGCTAAGCATGCCAGAGTGGAAATTTTTTAAAGAGCTCTTGTTAAACTGCTCTATGAGCCTGAATTGCCTCTGACTGGACAAGTTTAGTGAGACAGGTGAAATCTCTACTTTTTTTTTTTTTTTTTTTTTTGAGGTTTCACTAGTTCATTATTTGTAGCTGGATGTGTTCCTCATGATAAAGGCCCTATATGATCTCGCTCTTGCCTGTCTTCTGACCTCATTTTGTCATTACGACCTCTGGTCACATTAGCTAGCAGACAAATCTTGGCTGACAAACTCCTGCTCGGATCCCAAACTCCTTATGACTGAAAGGCTCTGTGTGTTCTGGTTTTATTGACCGCCCCTAATGTACCACTGCCCTCTGTGTCCCAGTATCAACAAAAACCTTAAAATACCCCCAAATCCTTGACAAATATGTGCAAGATATTAATGGAGAACAAACACAAAATGAAAGATGTGAAGTATGTATCTGATATACATGGCTATACATGATACACAGTATATCCATGGATTAGAAGACTCAGTGTTGTAAATCTGTCAACTTTACAGAATTAATTCTAATCAATGAGCTTTAAAAACTTTTTTTCTAACACATTTCTTCATGGAACATAAAGATAATTCCATTGAACATCAAAAAGCAATAATAGCCAGGATAATTTTTTAAGAGAAACAAGGGGGATTGGCACTGCCCTACTTGGTATTTTAGACTTTTTTTGAAGTTAAACTATTAAACTGATCAACCAAAGAGAAAAGATGTGGAAAACATAAAATTATATCTGTAACTCATGGCATATATACAGGTAGATTAAAGATCTAAATGTGGAAAGCAATGGTGTATGGGTGGCTCAGTTGGTTAAGTGTCTGCCTTCGGCTCAGGTCATGATCTCAGGGTCCTGGGATAGAGCCTGGACTCCCTGCTCAGGGGGGAGTCTGCTTCTCCCTCTCCCTCTGCCCCTCTCTCTGCTCATGCTCTCTCTCTCTCTCAGATACATAAATAAAATCTTTAAAAAAATAAATGTGGAAAGCAGAATTATAAAAGTAATCTAGGAGAAAATGTACGAACAGCATAGGAATAGGAAGGATTTCTTACAGATTATGTAGAAAGCACAGTGTAGGCAAAGATTGATATATTTTACTATGTTAAAGTTTAAAACTTGTCTGAAATCAAACACTGTAAATAGAGTGTAAAGACAAGCCGTAAACGGGGCGCCTGGGTGGCTCAGTCGTTAAGCGTCTGCCTTCGGCTCAGGTCATGATCCCAGGGTCCTGGGATCGAGCCCCACATTGGGCTCCCTGCTCTGCGGGAAGCCTGCTTCTCCCTCTTCCGCTCTCCCTGCTTGTGTTCCCTCTCTCGCTGTATCTCTCTCTGTCAAATAAATAAATAAAATCTTAAAAAAAAAAAAAAAGACAAGCCATAAACAAAATAACGTATTTTTAATGCATGTAACCAATACAAGATTAGTGTTCGGGATATATAAAGATCAAAAAAATAATAAGACAAAAATTTCGGTCTAGACCATGAACCGAAGGCTGACAAATGAATGATCAGTAAACATATAAACAGGTATTTGTATCAATTTGCATGGGTTCAGCTCCAAATATTCCAAAATTCAACTAACAGAAACTTAAGCCTAAGGACATTTATTTCCTGCTTGATAAGTCTAGAGGTAGGAAGTTCAAGAATTGGCTGAATACTCTGTGAGCACAGTAGGGTTCTATGCTAGGATTTTCATAATTCTGTTGACCTTCCCATCATGGTATCAGCAGCTCTGAATGTCACATTCTTATGTGAGAGTTTTCTAGAAATAGGAAGGGAGAGAGGAGAAAGGGTCCTTTTTCTTCCACAAATCTTCTATTAGAGAGAAAAGTCTTTCCAGAAGCTTCTAGATTTTTCATTCTCTCCCCTTGCCAGTCACTGCCAAAGAAGAAGAAAATCACCTTTCTGGCTTAGAAGTAATCAGGATTCACTCCTTGGACTGGGGAAAGATTTACCTTCTCTTAGCTAATATATTACATTCTGACCAATTCCTGAGCAATAATTGAGTTTCTGTGGGCCAGCAAGAAGAGGGGATAATTGCCACAACTATCAATCTCACTAATAGAGATTGAAGACCATGTGATCTTGACAATATAATATGAATATATATAATCTAATAACATGGAATATGAAATATGTAATATGTAAATATATTAATGTGAAATATAAGTATATAAACTCATGTGTTTAAAAGCACACATATATGAAAAGTATAAAAATAAGGGCAAGTATAACAAACATTGAGTTTATGTAATGGGATCTTTGGGGGAGAAAAGAAAAGAGTAGGATTAAGAGAGATTTCAACTGTATTTGTATTCATGTATTTAATTTTCTAAAAAAAGAGTAAATATCTGAACCCAGAAAATGTAAATTGAGCAATACATTTTTTATTTTTGCCTCTGTTTGTGAAGATTATAAATATGTGTTCATGTACACAAGATGGGGAAATGGGTATACTCAAGCATTTTGGTTAAAAATGAAAATTGATAGACTGAATTAGAGGACAGTTTGGCAACATTAAACATGTATCCTTTGACCTAGTCCTTCTACTTTAAGGAATTTGTCTTAAAGAACTGGACGGATGTGTGAAGATATGCATATAAGGATATTTATTTTAACTTTTTTTTATAATGGCAAAATCTCCTTTTTATAATGGTGAAACCACCCAACTAAATAAATTATGACATATCCATGTAGTAGAAGGCTAAGTAATTCATAATGAAAATGATGTATACATTTTAAATTTTTACCTGGAAAAGTATCTGAGATAGTTGAAAAGTGAAAAGGCAGAGCAAAGATGTTAAAACATATACACACATGCAAAAAAAGAAATCTGGAAGTTTAATCATCAGAATGTTCATTTTGGTTATCTCTGGATGATGATGGATTTACAGATGATTTTCCTTTGTGAAAATATGGTGTTTTGTTTAAATATTTAAAAATATTTCTGATATTTTTGTAGCTGGAAAAGCCTTTAAATGTTTTCTTTTTGTAAATTAAAAATACAAAATCAAAAGCTACTTACTTGCTCTTTGATTTAATTATGATGAAGTAAGTAACATTATGTATGTTCATGTAATCAGCAAATATTTTATTGAAGCCATACTGTGTATCAGGCACTATTTTAGATGCTGGAGACACACACCGGTTCATGAAATAGTTCCTAACTCTTTTTATGTGGTGAGACATATAAAAGGCAAATAGGTAAATGAACAAGGTAATTTCAGGTAGTGATTTAATACAGAAAGAAAGTAAAACTGAGTGATATTGAAAATAATGATGGAAAAGTATGTGTGCATACATGGGTGACTTTAAATTGAGTGGTCAGTTAGAGTCCTCTGAGTTGCTTATCTTTGTTTGGGCTGATAATTGGATGGCAGAAGGAGCTAGGCATATGAAGATCTGGGAGCAAGTTCTCAGAGAACAGTGCAAAGTCGCCTCGGCTGAAAGGAGTTTGTCATATTCAGGGAACAGAAAGACAGGGCAGATAAAACTCAATGACATGGGAGAGGTGAGAGGGGTCAGCTCACGTAAAGCCTTGTAGGTCCTAAGGAGTTTGTAGTAATGTCTTATTGTACGTGTTATGGGAGCCCATTACAAGATTTTAAGCAGGGAAATGACCTAATCTGAAACATGCCTTGACGAGATCACTCTGCCTACTGTGTTAACAATGAATTGGAGGGCAGCAGGTGTGACAGCAGAGAGAGCGGTTAGAAGGTTGTATGCTGTTAGAAGGCTAGATGCTGAAGTCTAGACAGGAGATTATGGAACTACAACCCAAGACGGTAGCAAGGGAGAGTAGAGAGAATTGAGATGTGTATTTAGAAGCGCAGCTCATGAATATCAGCACTGAGGGAAAGAATTACTTAACAAAATGAGGATAATGGTATCTCTCACAGGGTGTTATCATAAGGAGCTGATGCATGTCAAGTATTTGGCATACTTTTTGACACACATAAGAGCTTACTAAATATTAGTTACTTACCATTATTGTTATTTTTAGTGTTGTCAAGAATAGGGCATGTACTTTGAGCAAAGAGTTTTTCTGTAAAAGTTAAATTATACCTCTAGTATAACTCAATAGCACATGCTGTGTGTTGGTAAAGATCAGAGAATTACAGTCTTACTCTTCAGTGACCTTTGCTGGATCAGAGAAGAGAGAAGGTATATTGGTTTTCCTTCTTTACTTCATAACACTGAGCCATAAATAAAGATGTATAAGTAGCAACTATGTATAAGTGGCAACATTAAAACATTGTGATTTAGCTATTTTTTAAACATGTGCTAGCTTAATGAAACAAGACACTGAAAATCTTGTCTGCAGTATGTGTCTGTAATGCTTTCACTTTGGGACTATTTTCCGAAGAGTTAATTAGTGATAAGTTACTTCAAATTCTATGCAGTTCTTTGACTGTGATCCTAATTACTATTTTTATTTTGGTTCTTTAGACCCAAATAAGCAATTCAATTATAGGGATAATTATGACTACAAACCTTGTTTGTGAAACAGAGGCCTTATATAACCATTAGAGATAATGAATTCTCTTTATGTGTAAAAATAATATATAAGCATTTAACATTATAGATGAATGACCAATTTTGATTTGTACTCAACAGAACAGGTAAAAATACATGTTTTAAGTAAACTTTATGTTTTAAATAAAGTTTTCTAAATTACTAAGTACTAAATTTCTAAGTAGTTTAAATAGGGGACTGTTTTGTGGATAATAAAACCTCTGATTTTAATAATATATCTTATTAATGCAAGACCAAGTTAAAAGAGAGAAATTCTTCATTGTCTACTGATTTTGACTGTTCACCTCCACCTTCTTTTATAAACATGTATGTGTACACACTTAAATTTTATACAAAATTGTGTTTTTATATGATAATAGGAAAACAGATAAAGAGAAGGAAAGGAAATTCTATAATGTCACTACTTAGTGATTTAATCTTTTTTCTATCTTCAAATATATGTTTGTGTGTATATATATATTTTCCCCGTATATTTTGTTTTATATATATATATATATTTTTTTTTTAAAGATTTTATTTATTTATTTGAGACAGAGAGAATGAGAGACAGAGAGCATGAGAGGGAGGAGGGTCAGAGGGAGAAGCAGACTCCCTGCCGAGCAGGGAGCCCGATGCGGGACTCGATCCCAGGACTCCAGGATCATGACCTGAGCCGAAGGCAGTCGCTTAACGAACTGAGCCACCCAGGCGCCCTTGTTTTATATATTTTTAATCTAAAACACTAATTAATCTAAAAACACTTTTTCCATGTTTTTCTGTTAATATCCTGTGTTTTCTTTTATGTATGGTTTATACTTTTTTGATGTTTTTTAAGCTGCAGTAACATATACATTTTTTACATGTATAATTCAGTGACATTAAGTATATTCACAATATTCTATAGCATCCTTTTAGTACAGGATGATGTTATATGAAAAGCCATAATTTATTTAACAGAGCCATTATTGTTGGACATCTGAATTGTTTCCATGGTTTTCTATAAATAATGCTTTGATAAACATCTTGATGCAGAGTCTTTGTTCAGATAACAGTACATTTTTTTCTAAAATGTGGTACCACTTTACACTCAAATTATCAGTGTCTGAGCACAGTTCCATTTCCCCACACTCTGTTTGCTACAAGCATTTTTTGATTTGTTTTTTATATTTTAGATCTAAAAGTATTAGTAAAAAGTAAACAGACACTTTGCGTTTTCCCCTCAAAGTTATAATGGATACTTTTTAAAATGCCAGTTGATACATTTTAAAAAGTATCTTATTTTAATTTACTTGTTTATTAGTGAAGAAAGGAAATTCATTCTCAAATATTATCAGTGCATTGATTAGGGAAATGTGACTTTGCCATGCAGACTTTATTCAAATCCATAGAAGGAAAATCATGAAATCTTCATGAGTAAGGAAAGCACCTATGGCCCAACGAATGAAGAGTAAGGTTGTAATAGTAGGGTGAAAGACACTGAAGTTAGAGAAATAAACAGAACCTAATATCTGTAAAGTTGTACAGGTATTAAGAACAAACAGCAGAGTTATATTAGCATGTATCCTATACTTTTGGTATTTCAGTTAGTAATACAGAATTGACCTCTTTTCACCCCAAATTTTCAGTTTAATTTGAAGGATATTTTCTGTGGAAACCCAGTTCTGACTTTGTACTACGTATCTGTGGAAACATGTCTTTTATTTTGGAGACTTTTTCTTGGAGCCTGTTTTCCTGGACTGAGTGAATTTCTATAGATAGTGTGGAGAACGTATCTTGAAATAAATCTTTTTTTTTTTTCTATTTTCGTCATAGTTCTCATTTAGTTTATATGCATAAAATGCAGGAAGATATGACCATTTTGGTTTTATTTATGATGCTACTTTCTAACGACATTACATGGTAAGTAATAGCATGGAGGTAGTGATACTTAGAAAATAAGACCAAATAAAATTTAAAGTAGGAAAGAAAGAATCTTTTTTTTTTTTAAGATTTTATTTATTTGACAGAGAGAGACAGCGAGAGCAGGAACACAAGCAGGGGGAGTGGGAGAGGGAGAAGCAGGCTTCCCGCTGAGCAGGGAGCCCGATGCGGGGCTCGATCCCAGGACCCTGGGATCACGACCCGAGCTGAAGGCAGACGCTTCACGACTGAGCCACCCAGGCGCCCGGAAAGAAAGAATCATTAAGAAAGATATTAGCGTATAAAGATAATACTAATGCTTATAGTCTTCTTTCTTCTTAATCCATTGCAGTGTAACTTAAAATTTCATCACTGTACTATAATTTAGAATTGTCAGTGGCTTTTTTACCCTTTAAGTCCTCATCATGCTGACTTCACATAGTGTTGCTGCCCATTGACTTCCATAATGTACTTTCTTGGTAATTTTTACCTTTCTCAGTGTGTGCCTAGTCCTTACATTGATTCAGATCCATTCTTTCCTCCCACTTTTTCTGTCTGAAAATTGTGATACTTCTTACCAGTTTTCTGGTTCTGTCTTTCGTGTTCCCACTTGCTTGTCATACTGTTTCCTCAGACTCACTAAATCCAAGCTTACATTGTTTTACTTTTAGTTTGGCCATCAGTCCCAAGAGTAGATATTTTGACATTATCTTTAGTTCTTCCTTTTCAAAGTTCTTATAGCCAAACTATTACCACTTACTTCTGGTATCCATACATTCTTCTCTAGTTTTTCTGGTATAATGTTAAGTGTTGTAATTTGTTTTAGTGGTCAGCAGTATTTAAATAACCTTTATTTCTTAAAATAGATGGATTTTATACATATTAATTTTTTCTTTTGAAGCATGAGGGGAAAATGAATGCCTTGGACTGGAGTCTTGTTCATTTTGTATTTCTAGCAGAGTTGCCCAGCACATAAAATGTGTTGAAGATGTCTTTTGGAAAAAAAAAAAAAAATGTCTTTTGAATGAACTGTCCAAAGACTTAAGGAAGAGCTTTCTTAGTTCTGAGTTCTGTAGGAGGAGAGAATCGATTTGAATGGTAGCCATTTTTTTTAACCCTTTTTGCTATAGAAGGAAGTACTACAAATGTTCACATTTGTTAGTATTATTAAAGAAATATTGTGCTCGCTTCGGCAGCACATATACTAAAATAAAGCAATATTAATGGTTCTTTTTACAGAATTGCTTCAATGTATATTATCCTTCTTTTTAGGGTTTGGAAGGAAGGATGTCGTAGAACACTTACTACAGATGGGTGCTAACGTCCATGCTCGTGATGACGGAGGTCTCATCCCACTTCATAATGCCTGTTCTTTTGGCCACGCTGAGGTTGTGAGTCTGTTACTGTGTCAAGGAGCTGATCCAAATGCCCGGGATAACTGGAACTATACCCCTCTGCATGAAGCTGCTATTAAAGGGAAAATTGATGTATGTATTGGTAAGTATTATTTGATAATATCTCAGTTGTAAGATCAACCTGACAGGTATAATATTTTAAATAAAGGTTTACCATTTTTTCTTTTTTATTAATTTTTATTGTGGTGGAAAGAGTGTTCTCTCAGAATAAGAAGGCTTTATTACTTCATATTCTTAGAAGCAGTTATTTTCTTCCATCAAAAGAGAAGTAGGGAGATGGCAATATAAAGTTGGTTAAGAACAGGATTCACAGCATTAACTCTCCGAATTCAAGTCAAATGCTAACTGATGTGGAACTAAATTTTGATGGATTACTATTACAAATTTAGTTAATCTACAGTCTCTTTAAAAGACTGCAGTTTTCCATCCTAGCATCAAATGAGAACCATTATAAAGTAAGTTCTTACTGAATTGGATGACGTATTTGGAGGCTTTAGGTTGATTTAAGGAAAATCATCTAGCACTAAGGCAAAATCTTTTTCTTTATGTTGCTAAAAGTGAACACCAGCTATTAGCACTGGAAAGCTTTGAGTGAGTGGTTCAGATACAGTAGTACAAAGCTTAGTATGTTCAACATGTGCCATAGTCTAGAAAAAAAGCAATTTCAAGTAAAATTGAACTTTTCAACCATTTTAAATTTCGAGATGATATGAAATTGTATTCAATCAACATTTCTTTCTCTTTTATATTTATCTAAATGTGTGTGTGTGTGATTTTACTTATAGTCTTACATTAGATTTTGCTTTATTGTACACCTTTCATTTTGAAATCTAAAACAACCTTCCAGAAGACCAGCATAGTGTCTTTTGAGTGTATCTATTTCTTGACCTTCAAGATGGTGGATGTTTGTTTAGTACATGGCAGGTTGATTTACATAATTGTTGTCTTCTGGGAGGACATCCATTTCAAGTTTAATCTTTCACGTTTATCTTTATCATAAAACTCAAATATATATGTCATTTTTAAAGATACATAGTGGTGTGGTTATTAAGATTTTCTCTCTTGACTATGGACTCTGAGAAACAAACTGAGGGTTCTAAAAGGGAGGGGGAGTTGGGGGATGGGTTAGCCCGGTGATGGGTATTGAGGAGGGCACGTTCTGCATGGAGCACTGGGTGTTATGCACAAACAATGAATCATGGAACACTGCATCAAAAACTAATGATGTAATGTACGGGGATTAACATAACATAATAAAATAAAAAAAAAAAGATTTTCTCTCTCTTCATAGCTATCTGTTCCATCCTCCAGTATGTTTTTCATTTTCCCTCAAATTATTGCAATGCCTGACATACAACTTCTTTATCACATTCTCTGTCATTATCTTTTGTCACTTCCACATCCGTTGATATGAGCCTTTGGATACCCTGGTCCTTTTCGATCTTTGAGATCTTCCATTTTCAGTTGATTCTCCCATTTCCTCCTAAGTCTTTCACTAAAACACCACATCCTGGACTAAGTCATTACATAAAACTACCCTGAAAAGCTTGAACTTATAAATATCCTCTCTGACCACAAAACCTCTTAAGTTGTGGTAAGTTACCATGTGATAATTATTATTGAACTTGAGATGTATTCTTACCTAATCTAGACTTAAAATTTCCCTATCTTCATTCCTTCTTGCTTTAGCTTGTCATATATGTTGGATGTTTTTGTCATTAGTCATAGAATTTTATATAGTTTTCACCTTCTTGAATTATTATCCGTTCTAGGCTTCCGTGTTCTGTTTTCTTACCTGTACCCCCTCTGAATTTTTCATTGTGTCAGTGCTTTTAATATCTTATCGAAACTAATACTCTTTCCTCCTCCTCCTTAATCCCCCTCCCAAAAGTATGTAATGAAAACGCTCTTTTTACCTAGGTTCTGTTGAAATAAAAGACTAGATGTAGGACCTGAATTTTTAAAGAAGGCATCTCCATAGTCCTCCAGCCCCACAGTCCTCAGTGTACTTTGGCACATATTGCTTCCCTTCTGTTGAACTTCTTGTGTCTTATAAAAGTTGAGGGAAGGGCAAGGGCACCTTCAAACTATAATCAAAATATACTTGAGGCTACAGCTACTATTAAAATAGTTATGGGAAACAAGATTGGTTGTAGACCCTTTTACACATTGAATTAGCTTTCAGGAACCTATTAGGAAGCCAAATATACCAAAGCCTCTGATAGTTTATATATCATACTTTCTGAATTTGAGTATAGTTAAGGGATACTGAAATGTTACTCTTAGGCAGATTTCCACTTTGGGACAACTGGTTGAAAGCTTGAGTCTGATGGTTTTGAGAGATTAGTGTGCAGAATTAACTTTTGAAGGGTTTTTGCCTGGATGATGAAATGCTGGCCTGATTGTTTTCATATTAATCATATCTCTATATGTGAGGTACAATAGTGAATACTTTTGATAGTTATAAAGGTAGAGCCAAGGCACGTTATCACTGGCTTAAGGGAGGCGGCAGGATGGTTGCTTCAAAGCACATGTTCTGGGCTTATATCCTGACCTGACCAGTTACCAGCTGTATATGAGATGAGGGGCCACTTAACTACCATGTTTCATTGTATGTGAAATGGGAATACTTGGGTTCTTGGGAGGATTAGCTGATGATACATGTAAAGTACTTAGAGTACTTGATATAGTGAATGTTAAATAATAAATATTGATTGCTATCTTTTTTAATTGAAATGTAGTTGATACATGTTACATTAGTTTCAGGTGTACAGCATAGTGATTAGACAAGTTTATACTTTATGCTGTGCTCACCACAAGTGTAGGTACCATCTGTCACCATACAGTGCTATTTATCACAATACCATTGACTATATTCTCTTTGCTGTACTTTTTATCCCCATGACTTATTCATTCCATAGCTGGAAGCCTGTGTCTTTCACTCCCCTTCACCCATTTTTCCCGTACCCCCACTGCCCTCCCCTTTGGCACCCATCAGTTTGTTCTCTGTATTTATAGGTCTGTTTCTGCTTTTTGTTTATTTGTTTGCTTTGTTTTTTAGATTGTACATATAAGTGAAATCATGTGGTACTCATCTTTGCCTGATTATTTCCCTTAGCATAATGCCCTCTAGGTTCATCCATATTGTTCTAAATGGCAAGATCTCATCCTTATTTATGGCTGAGTGATAATCCATTGTGTATATATATGTATACCACATCATCTTTATCCATTCATCTGTCATATCTTTCATATCTTGGCTATTGTAAATAATGCTGCAATAAACATAGCGTGCATATATCTTTTTGAAGTAGTTTTTTCATTTTCTTTGGGTAGATACCCAATGGTAGAGTTATAGAATCATGTGATATTTCTATTTTTAATTTTTTTAAAGATATATTTATTTGAGGGAGAGCAAATGCGAGCAGGGGGAGGAGGAGAGGGAAAGAAAGAGGGAGAAACAGACTCCCCATTGATCACAGAGCCCAATATGGGGCTCAATCTCATACCCTGAGACCACGACCTGAGTCAAAATCAAGAGCTGGATGTTTAGCCAACTGACCCACCCAGGTGCCCCTCTATTTTTAATTTTTTGAGGAACCTCCATACTGATTTCCATAGTAGCTGTACCAATTTACATTCCTACCAACAGGGCCTGAGGGTTCTTTTTTTTCTACATCCTCACCAACACTTGTTATTTTTCTGTCTTTTTGAGTCTAGCCATTCTGACAGGTGTAATGGCTATTTTTTTTTTAAAGATTTTTTTTTTAATTTATTTATTTGAGAGAGACAGAGAGAGAGAGAGAGAGAAACAGCATGAGAGGGGAGAGGGTCAGAGGGAGAAGCAGGCTCCCCGCCGAGCCGGGAGCCCGATGTGGGACTCGATCCCAGGACTCCGGGACCGTGACCTGAGCTGAAGGCAGTCGCTCAACCAACTGAGCCACCCAGGCGCCCGGTGTAATAGCTATTATTAATTGCTATTATTATTGCTAAGATCTCAACCTGAATTCTGACTGCTGTGTAATGTAGATTTCCTAGTTTCTTCTGTTTGCCCTATATTGACCTTTTTTTAAGGGCCAATTTAAAAGTCTATCCCAACAAAGCAAACAAATAAAAACAAACAGACTCATAAAGACAAGAATAAACTAGTGGTTTCCAGAGGGGAAGTCAGTGGGGCGGGGGGGGGGGGGGGGAGGGTGGTATGGGTGAAACAGGTGAAGGGGATTAAGAGGTACAGATTTCCAGTTAAAAAACAAAAAGTCGGGGTGCCTCGGTGGCTCAGATGGTTAAGCGTCTGCCATCGGCTCTGGTCCTGATCCCGGGGTCCTGGGATCGAGCCCCACATCGGGCTCCCAGCTCAGCGGAAAGTCTGTTTCTCCCTCTGCCTCGCTTCTTTCCCCTGCTCATGCCTCTTTCCCCTGCTCATGCTCTCTCCCTGTCTCTCTCAAATGAATAAATAAAATCTTTAAAAAAAAAAAAGTCTATCCCATGTGTTTCTTAGATGCTATTTACCTACCATCAAAAAGAACAAAATAAAGTTGATTTTAAAAATCAACTTTAAATGCTTGTATAATTAAACCAACTACTTAAGACAGAGGTCTTGATTCATTATATTAATGCTGATGATATAATTTTTATATTTAACAAATCCAATTTACTTTAGAAATTAACGCTTTTTCTACCTTTAGAACCTATTCATTTCTCCCTGCTTCTCTCTACTCCCAGATATAAAGTCACCCAAAATTAAAATAAATGACATTTTCTTTTCTGAATATATGTCGTAAGATTTTTTTTTTTTTTTTTGAGACTATCCAAGTGTTGGTGCTTTGAAATTCCATTTTAGAAGCAAGTTGTAGAAACATTTTTCTCAAAGTTAATTGACATAAAGTCTGTGAGTCTTTTTTTTTTTTTTTAAGATTTTATTTATTCAACAGAGAGAGAGAGACAGCGAGAGATGGAACACAAGCGGGGGGAGTGGGAGAGGGAGAAGTGGGCTTCCCGCAGAGCAGAGAGCCCGATGTGGGGCTCGATCCCAGGACTCTGGGATCATGACCTGAGCCGAAGGCAGACCTTAACCGACTGAGCCGCTCAGACGCCCCAAGTCTAGGAGTCTTAATGGACATTTGTCTTTTTTTTTTTTAATTTTGGCTAGCTAGTATCTGACTGCTTTTCTGATTTTAGAGATTTAAAACAATGAGTGATCATTATGGGGAGAAATACAGAAGCTTATGGAGTCAGACCTTTCTTTTTTCTACACTGGCAGACGGGGATGGCCTTGTTTTGGTCACTCAGACACCCCCTTCTATATTGTAGAATTTTGAGTACAAAGACTTAGAGATATTAAGGACTCACTCATAGCAGCAGTTTTTTTTCCTGCAGTGTTGGTAGTGGTCCCGCCCCATTAAGGTAGACAGAATTGGTTTCTGTCCTTTCCCAATGAATATAACTGATAACAGAGATCTTGAGAAGGTAGCTAGGTGGAATTTCCAGGATGGGGCCTCTAAGATAATAAAGAAATATCTTAAATCTTTATATAATTCCCATGATCCACACTATTTGCATTTATACCAGACTCCCATCTCTTCTTATACTCTCTGATTCTCAAGGGAGAAGGGGGCAGAGCATGTTCCCTTTGGAGAATTCTGGGTTCCTCAGCAGGCATGGGACAGTGTGCTGACTTCCCAAGCAATTTCAGTGATAATGGAGGTGTGTGGTTTTGTAACACCTGTGGGATTCTCACTTCTTGGAATACCCAGCATTTAGATATGAAAGCCCAGTAAACCAAATGAAAAATTCTCAAAGGGAAAGATTGAACAATTGGAATATATACCCAGAACTGCTGTAGGGGTTGGATAAACACCTGAATGAAAAAATAAAAAGATTCCCTCGGGGAAATTAAAGTGTAATATGGAAGAAGCTTCCTGAGACCAAAACAATCTAATATTTTTCCAAAGTAAGACATTCAATATGAATTAAAGAAAATCCACATTAGTAGCCTAGAAGATCACGTGAGAAATAACCCCAAATACAGAGCAAAATGTTAGCATCAAGAAGTCATGAAGAAAAAGGTAAATAGACCCAGGAAGTCAACATTCTTTTAAAACCTTACATGTGATAGGAGTTTCAGGAGGGAAAAAGAAAAAAAAATAATAATAACTGATAGAAGAGATCAGTAATAATTAAACAAATGATAAGCTGGAAAAACCCAAGTCTTGAGATCGAAGAGGCTACAGAGTTCCATGCTGTATTGATGAGAAAAGGCACACTGAGGAAGACATATGTGTATATACTAAAGTTTTCCAAGCAGAAAGAATAAGTTGCCTATAAAGGGGGGAGGGGTGGAATTAAGCAAAGGACTTTCCATTTACAACACTTAAAGCTTGAAGTCAGTGGAATACCTTCTAAGGACTACTGGAAGAAAAGAAACTGAAATTCTCTTGATAAAGAGAAGTTCTTCAGCTTTTTGGGAGTATGAGAGGCTGAATAGAGCAAATGACGTTATTTTTTAGAAACAAAGCTCCTGTCACTTGCTTTTTTCTGTCTCTCGGTACTTTCAAATAATGCTTGACTTCATTTGTCTTACATGCAAAGACTAAGAGGATCCTTACTATATATATATATCTTACTTGGAAACCTCAAATTGAAACTGCTACTTAAAGTCTAACAATTAGCACTTTAAAAAAATTTTCAGTCTCAGTGGCATTATATTATACCAGTTGGAGTCAAAAAGATGTGGGTCTTTGAGCAAGTTACTTATTCTCTTTTAGTTATTAAAGTGGCAGTAATAACTGTACTTCATATAGTTGTTAAGGGGATTAAATGAGAGAAAGCAAATGAAGTACCTTCGTGTAATATCTATGCAGTATATGCTCAGTAATTGGTAACTGCTCTCATGTTAGTGGAAAAATAACATGATCAGAAATAATATTCCTACTGTATTACCTAATATTGATTCAGATATTTTTATATTTATTGAAAAATACAAGAGAAAATAGAGATGTGATGGTATTTTTTAAGAAGTCTTTAAGCACATTAATTGGTTATTTAGGAGAGATTAGATCAGCTATACAGAGTATCACTTAATACCGTAATTAAAGTTAACTATTGAAATGAATTAATAAAAATTCTTAAGTACAGTTCTCATTTTTTCTTACCCCAGTTTAGAATTTCTGTTAATTATTTAATATGTAATAGGTTTTCTGCTTTTCTTTGCCCATTATTTACCATTTGGAGAGTCTTTGTTATATAATTGTGTTTTATCTGTTCTTCTCTTTCTTTGCCATAGAAAAGGGCATGCCTTAGTTGGTGAGCATTCAACTGGATAAAACTTAAGTTCATTCAGTCAAGTGTAACATATTAACCTGGTTAAGATCCTGGTTCAGAAAAAAATTAAAGCAGACATTATTACATTATACAGTTTATGTAATTTTTGTATTAACACACATACGTATGTATGAGTGTGTGTGTGTGTGTGTGTGTGTGTGTGTGTGAAATTAAGTGATAAATAACCCAGTTGATGACTTGTTAAATTGTGGCCTGATAAAAATGAACAAAGGAGTTATCAGCAATAGGGGAGATTTTGCTCTTAGAGTAGTAAAGATTATTGTGGTCCACTGCAGGAAACAATAAAATAGGAATCAGGGGACCTGGTGACCACTCTTGGATCTCTCATTAGCAGGCACTTTGACTTGGAACAGATTATGGGGCAGATTACTCTCTGTGCCTTAATTACTTCATTTATCAAATGGAAATAATGGAACTGTTCTATTTATTTTTACCTTGCTGTTCTTTTATAGAAATAATAGGAGATGGTAGAGGGTCATGTGTGTTATAGTTGTGCTTTTAAAACATAAAACTATAAGAAGGGACAAGCTATATGTAGTAGGCAAAATAATGGCTCAAAGATGTCCACATCTCAATTCCTGGAACCTAGGAATATTTTATTTTACATGCAAACAGAAATTAAGGTTACAGATGGAATTGCGATTGCCAGTCAGTTAACCTAGAGATGAAGAGATTATCCTGGATTATCTTGGTGGGCCCCAAGTATCACAAGGTTCCTTAAAATTGGAGGGAAGGAAGTCAGTGATGCATTGTAAGAAGGATTCAATCAGCCATTACTTGCTTTGAAGATGGGGAAAGGGGGCCTTGAGCCCAGGAATGCAGGGGCCTTTAGAAGATTGAAAAAGTGGGGAAATGGATTCTCTTTGAGAGTTTCCAGTATGGAATGCAGCTCTGCTAGCACCTTGATTTTAGCCCACTGAGACAGGTGTTCAACTTTGAACCTTTAGAATTAAAATAACAAATTTGTGTTGCTGTTTTAAACCATTGAACTTGTGATAATTTATTTTAATAGTAATAGAAAGTACTTTTTCAAAGTTTATTAAGATTTGGCATTTTCTAAAGAAAGTAGTAGAATGTTTCTTGATAAAATTAAACTGCTTTCTTGGTAGTACTTAAAAGTTGCGGCCACTTACGGTAAGTAACAATGTTGGTAGAGAAGGATAATACTTGTATGTATTCTTAAAATAATTATAATAAGGTAGATTAATAAATATGTAGTGGTTTCATATTTGTACTTAAATTATTTGAAGTATTTCCAGATTTGGGTTAAATAATATGACTGACAGCATTTTAAAACAAAAGAGGTTTTGTATTAAATTCAGCGTGAAGAGTCCGTGTCCTTATACAGACAGTTATTTAGACGAAACTTTTTCTTTGTCATCATTGTCCTCAGATGCTACAAAATAGAAATTTGAAAAACAATGTATAACTTGACAGCCAAATTATTTCTTATATTTAAAAATGGAAATTTTATTGTCTTCAATGTGAGGTTCAGTTAAATATTTAGATTGAACTGAAGACTAATGAGGGCCTCAAGATTTCATTCTTGTCTACCTCTAAATCACTGAGGGCAGATCTTCATTTTCTGCACTTGTGTGTCATGTGTTTCTAAAATGAGTCAAGTAACCATTGTAAAGGTTTACTATATGAAGTGCTTTGAGACCATTCAAACTCTAATGAGTAGTTTGATATTTAGTTTATTCGGTGATCCAGAAAGCAAAGGAAAGGTAATGTTGAAATCTCATAGTTTCATTTCAGATTTGAGTAGGAAAATGTGAGGATGTGAGGGAATAGGTTAATGGGGATGGGGAAAAGATGACAAGAATCAGTAGTTATTGGTATTATTGTCATAGAGAACTGAATGCAGGGCAAACTCTCTTGGTATGGCGATGGGGATTTGTCCTGTTAATGTTTGTTGATAGCTTTATTTGTGTGCTGTAGGTTGCTTTAGCTTTCCTTGAGAAAAGGAAATTTTGTAATTTAGTAGGGGAACCCTTAAATGTTAACTCTGGAAGGAAATGTTTAGGTGCTAAATTGCTGGTCAAATGGCCAACCACATGACACTGGCTCCTTCCCTTTTGAGTTATTTTATTTCATTTATTGGTCCTTGAGTATCAGTTATAATATGAGGTTTTGTATCAGAAAACCCATTTCTTACCATAAAAATACTAAGATTTTTCATATAACTAAAAATATAGGTATATGCCTTGATAAACATTAGAATATAAAACCAAACTCCTAATATAAAGCTGTATTATAAATACTCCTTTGGGGTCATTTTTCTGCATGTACAGAATTAAATTTGGCCTTTCCAATTGTGAGTGCAGCGACTTTGTCTATACTACTTTGTTTTCCTGGTAAATCTCCCACAGGCAAGCATAGGCATGCTTTATTGCCCCAAGAACTTTTTAAGTTCAAAATTAATTTTCTTTTTTTGAATATTTTTATTGATGATTATGATTTTCTGATGTTATGCTGATAGAGTCTCTTGAAATTATAAGACTATTTTTCCCCACTGAAAACCTCTACTAATATCTCTTTATCGGTTAAAAGTTGCAGAGGAACATGTCTTTGCTGATGTTGGGTGCATTGGAGACATGGATTTATCTCACCCATTTTTGTATTCAGGAAGCTTTCTGCCCCCTAAATCACTATGTTGTATCTTATTTTCCCCTCCATTAATTGGAGTGGAGTTGGTCACCATTAGTCAATGGTGATTGATAAGGCTGTGTGGGACTTCTTATGGGGACATAAATGTGTTTGATATTTGAGTAGGAGGTGAAGTTAAGCTTTTAGCTCTTAACTTCTTAGAAGCTGACACTGGCTAGGATGGCCTAGGAATCCATCAGTTGTATACTGTAGAACCCCAAGACTAAATAATACAAAATATTCACAAAATTATAAAATGCTTATTAAAGAGAAAATACATGTTCTCATCTCTTTCTAATACTGCTGAATCTATAAATCTTTGCATAATGAGTTGATAAAACTTTTACATCAGTGCCTCAAGAAGTTCTAGTGTGTTGTCTTTGCTAGATTGTTGTTTCCCAGTAAATGACAGATCTTAAAAATCATATTGCTTTATTGTATTTGACTCTTTAAAACTTTGCATAATAAGAAGCATCTATTATATACTTCCCATTTTTTATTTTGAAGTAATTGTAGATTCAGAGGAAGTCACAAAAATAGTACAAGAAGATCCCATGTATCCTTCACCTAGTTTTTCCCATTGGTTATACCTTATGGACTTATAGTATAATACCAAACACGGGAAACTAGTATTGGTACATTGTGTGTATAGTTCTGTGCCATTTTATCACATTTGGAAATTCATGTAACTACCACTGCAATCAAAATATGGAACTATTATCACAAAGAGCCCTCTCGTTCTTTATGGAATACCTTTATATGGTCGATCCCCAAAACCCATCCTTTAACCCCTACCAACTACTAATCTGCTTTCTGTCTGTATGATTTTGTCATTTTGAGAATGCTGGAATCATACAGTATGTGATTTTTTTGAAATTAGCTCTTTTTTTCCACTCTGCACAATGCCTTTCAGTTTTTTGTTTTTGTTTTTTTAAATTGCTGATTAGTATTACCTGGTGTTGATATACCATCCATCAACTGAGACACATTTTGGTTGTTTACAGTGTCTGACTATTATAGATAATAAATAAATCCTATTTATTGTTTTCAAACATTTACTCCTTTACCAGGTATTATTTGTGCCTATTTTGTTCCAGGCACTTGGTAGGCATTTAGATTTATACATTGGTGAATAAAACAGGATTTAAAAAAATGCTTATGGCATCAAAATAGATGGTGATATACTTGGTCCAAAAAAATAATTATTTGAAGGTTTAATATAAACTGATGGGGTATTTTAAGTAATAAAATTGATGTGAATGCTTGAATAGACTCCTCTTATCTCAAGTGAGAAAATGTTCCATGTTACATATTTGGAAATCAAACAGTTGAGTTTTTCGTAATCTTTATAATTTATCCCAAATGATTTAATTTTATTATTTAAATATCATTAATTTGATATTAAATCTTGTGGTTAACACTTTCTGATTAAGAATAGCGACTGAACTCATTGAATTACCTCCCTGCTCTTATCGAATTCTGTTCATGTTATAAAAAATTCTGTAGCCAGTGATTTGGATGTAAGGAAGCCATCAAACTTGTATTAAAGGAAGCATTATCCACTTTGTGTTGAGTAGATTTGATTGGAGAAGTAGGAAACTGGAAGCAGGATAGGAGTTCTGGATCATGGGTGGTGGTAGGATCAGCTAGACTAAAAGGTCTGGTATTGTTAAGTGATAACAATGTAAAATTGTCAGAATACACGTTGAGTCAGAAACTCAACCATTCAGGAAAACCCAGAATTGAGATGTGAAGAACCAAGCCAGCTCTAGGGACTTCAGCAGCACAGGTCTATGAACCTTCACTCTAGAATCCTCCACTCATGTGGATGTGTCTTGGCTTCAGGTTCGCTCTGGTTTTTAAACCTGAGATAGAAAGAATCCAATGCCCCAGCTTGAGTCAGTTGTTGACTCTTAATCATCTTTGGTACCAGAGAAGTTCCCTGGTACGGACACGGCTCTTCAGGGCTCACCACAGCAACTGGGTACCATTCCCGGAGGGGTACTGAGTGGGGAGGTGCGGGGTGGGGGTGAGTCAGGGAAAGGAGGAAGTAAACACTGGTTGGGCTTTGAATTTGGATCCCTTCAAATATTGAATAACGATTGACATTCTTTGAGCCATCTCATTATGCCTTTAAAGGTTACCTTAATACTGTTTCTGGGGGGAGAAAAACCAAATATTCTTAAAATATCGTTCAACAGCTGTCTATAAACTTCTTTTTTTTTTTTTAAACTTCTGATTTTACTGCGTGTGCATGTGCTGCCGCCCAGTGTATCTCTTCTCTCACAACATGCTCCATTGTCCCATTTTGGACTTTGTTTACAAAATACATGTTAAATGTTACAATTATTAAGGATTTTAAGATGGTGACAGCAAAGCATTAAACCAAGCATGGGGCCCTTTGCAGCTGCACAGGTTATATGCCCTGATCAGATCACACCATTGGCCTGATTAAAATGCTGCACAAAGAATTCTCATTACACTTAAATGACATCTTAATTCCTTATCAGGGCCCTACCTGATCTAGGTCAGACTCCCACCTACATCATGAATTTCAGGCCTGTCCTTCTCTCCCTTTCTTCATGTTCCAGCTACACTGGCCTTATTGTCTCTAAAATGAGTCAAAGTTGCTTCTTTATCAGAGTCTGTGTACTTGTTCCTTTTGCCTGGAACACTTTTTCCCCAGGTTTTCACACATAATGTTAATTCCTTGTACTTTTGCCTGACGACACTATCATAATTTCTTGCCCTGCCCTGTTTGTCTGGTTTCTCTAACCACGTTTCATTTTACCAACCATGTTTCATTTTACGTAATAGCACCTGTTACCTGAGATTATATATTTGTTTAATAATATATTTGTTCATCATCTCTGTGTACTCTTCCCTACTCTGTGCCTGACAGAAACACAGGAACCTTGTCTGCCTTATTTTGCACTGTTTCCAAGTGTTACATACTTCTGTGCCTCCTCCGTAAAATGCCTACTCTGTGCTAGAACTTCATTGTGGTCTTATTTTGCGTAATGTTGAGCATTTTTTGTGTGCCCTTTGGCCATTTGTATATGGTTTTCGGAGAAATGCCTGTTTATGTCCTTTGTTCATTTTTAATTGGATTGTCTCTGTTACTGAATTGTAGGAGTTTTTTATATATCTAGATACAAGTTCTATATCAGAAAAATGATTTGCAAATATTTTCCCCCTTCTGTGCTGTCTTTTCACTTTCTTGATAATGTACTTTAAAGGGAAAAAGTTTTTAGTTTTGATGAACATTAAAAAGTCTACTTTTTTCTTTTGTTGTTTGTGCTTTGGTGTCGTATCTAAGACTTCTTTGCCAAATCCTAGGTTATAAAGATTTAACCCTATGCTTTCTTCTAAACATAGGGAACATTTCTTCTATGTTTTATAGTTTTAGTTCTTTTTTTAGGTCTTTGATCCATATGGAGTTAATATTTGTATATGACGTGAGATAAGAGGTCCAACTTCATTCTTTGACATGTGGGTATCTAGTTTTCCCATTCAGTTCCTAATATTTCTTTATAATCCTTAGTTCTGTAAGCTTGGTAGTAATGTACTCCTTTCATGTGTGATTCTGGTTATTTGAGTCTTCTTTTTCTTTCTGAGTCCGTTTAGCTAAAAGTTTGGCAGTTTATATTACTGTGCTCATCAGTAGTTCCTTTTTGTTGTTGTATAGTGTTCCATCATGGATGTACAGTTGGGTGGTTTCCAGTCTGTGGCTCTTACAAAGAGGACTGCTGTGGACGCTGGTGTGTAAAGGTCTTGGTGTGAAGATATTGCTTCGGTTCTCTTGGGTAGATGCCTACGAGTGGAATTGCTAGGTGAAGTGATATGTTTCTGTTGAACTTTATAAAAAGCAACATCCCTGCTGGCTGAATGTGTTGAGCATATTTTCATATACTTATTGGTCATTTATGTACGTTCTTTTGTGAGATCGCAGTTCAGATCTTTTTTTTTTGTATTCTTATTATTGAGTTGTAAGAATTTTGTGTGTGTGTGTGTGTTATGGATATAGGTCTTAAGATGTATGTACTGTGAATCCTTTCTTCCAATCTGTGCCTTACCTTTCATTTTCTTAATGGTGTCTTTGGACAAGCAAAGGTTTTTAATTTTGGTAAAGTCCAATTTGTCAATTAAAATAGAACAGTATTTGGTGTCTCAACAGCATTAGAATAGTAAGGTAAGATTTCTGTTAGACAATTATTCTTAGGTTAAAAACAGTTTATGGTGAAATAAGATTATAATTTTAATTACATTACAGAAATACAGGAAAGCAGTTTTGTGTTTAAGGGTTTCTTCTTGAATTACATTATAACAATTTGTTTAGGATATATTTTTAAAAATCAAAATGAAAGAATAAGCCACTCCATAATGAAAACAATATATTATACAGGTCAATTTTAAGATTTAAGAGTAAAAGTCAGGTGGACCTTGTTTAATTGGAAAATAATTATCTAAAATGTACATGCTTATTTTTGTGATAACATTGTTTGCCCCTGCCATTTGGAAGTATATTTTTAGAATTTAGGGATATGGGTTATTTTTAATAGCTTATTGCCTGAAATCGTTCCATAAAGGAAGGCTCAGTAATTCCTTACAGTTAAACATTTTTTTTCATTTGTGCTTTCCCTCTGCTTTTTGAGATAGGAGGACACATAGATGTCCTTTGAACTGTTTCTTCATGTTATTGGCTTTGGTGGAATTTGCATAGTTTTCTATATTTCCACAATATCGAGACAGAAAATATGAGCAATTTAAATATCAAAACTCGTCTTTTTAGTCTGGGGTAGTCTAAACCTCCAGTTCTTATTGGCATCTAGAAGTAAGCAGTCCTCTGTCCACTGAATATATTTACTTTCCTTCTTTATCCCCCCAACAAAATGTGTATGGGAGCAAAATATATAATCTCTGAGCAGAAGTGTTAAGAACCAAAGCACAGTTTACCATATTTTGTTTTTCTCTACCTTGGTTATGTAGGTATCACATTTTAACATAAAGCTCTCTTCAGCCTAGGCCTGTGAGTAAGGAAACTCCTCTGATGTCACTTTCTCAACTTGTGTGAGTAAGAAATGAACTTATTTTGTTAAGCCTATGAGATTCTGGAGCACTTTGTTACTGCAACATAACCCAGACTAGCCTGACTGAAAACACTGTTTGTGAAATTGAATTCAAAGTAAAGATAAACAATAAAGAAATGATTATTTAAGAATGACTTGTCTGGATGCCATTATGGAGAAAAATATCTTGGAGCTGTTCCCCAAATAGACCAGGGTCATAAACACAGTTATTAAATTAAAATTGTTCTAATCAAAATATATTTACTTTCTAGTGCAGCTGTAGGACCAGGGGCTAGTCTCTTAAACTGAATCAGATAAGGTGTGAACTTGAGTATGCTCCAAATATGGTAGTACCTTGTCATATGCTTCTGTAGTATGCCACTTAGATCTTACTTGGTTCTTCTTGCTTGATTGTTGGTTCTCTGTGGTAAGGAACTAACAATCTTATTATTCATTCTTGTATTCTTATTGCCTATCACTGGTACTAATTATATTTTCAAGAAATGTGTGTGGAATGACAAAGCAGCTCATAAGAAGATGGCGTTATTCTATGTGACCTTTTTTTTTACATTAAGTCTGTGTTGATGGCGATAAGGAAGGCAAGTAATTTTCCACTTCTTGATTAGGTGATCTTTTGAAGTGTTTTCATTTTAAAGTTAGGTGAATTTGCAGTATGTCCAACACTCCCATATTCATGTAGAAATACAGAACACGTTTTATGGTCAGGTATAAATTATGTTAAGATTATCTGTCATTTGTCTAATCATTGTATTCTTCATTAGGATAAGTCGTTGGATATTGATTCCAGTCATGCATTGACTTTTGGTATAGTGGATTTTCTTTAAAGAACGGGCAGTCAACAGTTTTTGTTGCCACTTGTGGATTAAACCTTTGAATTGCTGCTGTCAGGAACTGAGGAATTGAGGTAGGGAGGGAGAAGAAAGAGAAAGGTGATGGTGGCAAATGTACGAAAAATTGCTGTGGATGGATGATACATAATAAAGTGCTTTCCCTTGAGGCAGCTCAAAGTACTTAATGAAGTTAATTTCACTAATATCTATGTCTTATGCATGAGGCAGAGATGATTCACATTACCTACCATTTTATCAGTGAGGGAAGGAGAAAATTGTTACTTTCCCACAGTCTGTAGAGCTGATATAAAGTTGTTATAATAGAAATGTTTTCTTGATTGAGAACTGAAAGTTCTCTCTGCTTAGTGGGATTTATTTAAGAATATAGTTTAAGCATAAAAAATTAATTTCAATATTTAAAATTAATTTCAATCTTGCCAGATAAATTCCTCTTTACTTTTAGTTTAGCTTTTTAGATCATATAATATTTAGCAAATTTAAAGTAGTATTCTTCACCTAGCCTTATTTAAAAAAAACCCAAAAACAAAATCTTAAGATAATGTATTTACTAAAACTTAAACCAAGTTTTTGTTATTGTAACTCACTCCTAAAGTAATATCACTCTCATAATCCAGATAACTCCATTTTATATTATCTGCTATCTAGAAAGAGATATTTACTTTCCTTGTATAAGCTCTATTGTGAATGGAGTTTTGCCTGATCACTTCCGTGGTTACCTGTCCTTTGATGAAGTCAAAAGCCCTGGAACTTGAAATGGCATGCATTGGGGGTGGGGCATGGGAAGAGTGGGATCAGTGCTGGACTGCCTTGGGTACATTCTTACTTCCTGTTATTTTAAACATAGTATCTCAAAATTAACAACTTTCTTGGTTTTGTCCTAACAGTATTATTAGAAGTAATAGGTGTTCATTAAAGAAGAGTTAGAAAATATACCCATAACAATGGTCACGCCTTATTTTCTGCCCACTGTGGTAGCCATTAAATGAAAATTAGCTAAAATTTAACAAATCAAAAATTTAGTTCCTCAGTTGCACTAGTCACACTTCAAGTGCTTAATAACCATATATGACTGTTGGTTATCATATCAGAGTGTGCAGATTATAGTAATTTCCATTACTGTAGGAATTTCTTTTGAACAATATTGTTAGACCCACTGTACCTGTGTATATAGTCCTTTTTATAATAAAAATGGGATCATTCCATGCATAGCATTTTCTTACTTTTTCACTTTGTGTTGTGAATATATTTCATTATCAATGAATATTTTTATCTAATCTCATTTTTAATGGCTGTCAAGAATTATAAGGAAATAACCATTATTTTTAAATCACTCACCCGTATTAGACTATTTATAATATTTCTGATTTTTCACTTTTGTTTTATAAACAATACTACAGAAAGTATCCTTTTCATTACATATATGTGTAAACCTTAATTACTTTAGCATAAATTCCTGGAAAGCCACAACTTCTTAATAAGAACCAAAGAAATTGTAGCTGCTGAAGATCTCTACTAGGGCTCTTGATTTAATCTGTCACATTATGTATTTATATGTCATTCATAAATGAGCTAGGTTAAGGAAAGTCATTTCTCGCATATTCCTTACTCTTTGCAAAAATTCATTGAAAATTCAGTGAAGCCCTTGAGAATATGGTTCACTTGCTTTTGTTTCATGATTGTCTCTTTTCCCTTTTCCTGCCAGAATACCTCCCGTAGGCATTTTTACCATCAATTTTCCGTATAAATACTGAATTGGGATCTTTTAAACAAGTCTCAATATAGCATTTTCATGGGTGCCTGGGTGGCTCAGTTGGTTAAGCGACTGCCTTCGGCTCAGGTCATGATCCTGGAGTCCCAGGATCGAGTCCCGTATCGGGCTCCCTGCTCGGCAGGGAGTCTGCTTCTCTCTCTGAACCTCCCTCTTCTCATGCTCTCTATCTCATTCTCTCTCTCAAATAAATAAATAAAAAAAAAATCTTTAAATATAGCATTTTCATAAAAAGTAAAAGTTGGCAAAATTCCACACTTGTATCCTTAGAAAGGAGAAGAGCCAAGAATGATAGTAATTTTTCCCTTCTGAAAAAATCCCCACTGACACTGAATACCGTTATCTCGATAACTTGCCCACTTAGGTTCAACTGCTTTCAAGAAAGTTAGAGTATTTATATGTTTACCTGATAAATTTGGGACTATTTTAGTAGGCATTATGGTTAATGGTGGTAAATATATATATATATATATATTTTTTAAAGATTTTATTTATTTGAGAGAGAGAGAGAGAGAACACGAAGGGGGGAGGGTCAGAGGGAGAAGTAGACTCCCTGCTGAGCAGGGAGCCCGATGCGGAACTCGATCCCGGGACTCCAGGATCATGACCTGAGCCAAAGGCAGTCACTTAACCAACTGAGCCACCCAGGCGCCCTATATATATTTATATATTGAGTTTTATATTTGTTCATTGTATTTTATTAGGAATTACAGAGTGAATGCCTTCATTGTCCTAAGGAGTTAATATATCAAAGAGGGATGCCTCTTTGGTATGAATTCTACTTTACTGCTTAAAAACTGTCATCTTGCACAAATAATTTAGTTGCTATGAGCCTCAATCTCTCATTTATAAAACGAGTATCCTACATATTGCGTTGGGTTGTTAATGGAAGTTAAGTGAAAAAATAAAGCAGGTAGAGCCTCAGTAAATGCTTGTTTCCCATCCATTCTCTTTTCTCTTGGGTGGCAACAGTAAAGCGTTCTCATAGGTGGGTTTTGTATTCTGACAGTCAGTAAAAGCCTAATCATGGACTGGGTGGCAGTTACCATATGTTGTTCTTTGCTATCACCAATGTGAATTAGTTTATGTCCTTTGTTTCGTAGCCTGTATAATTTTTTAAACTTGAATTATGATTTAATAAGACATGAAATCAGTTGTTCTTCTTCAGCCCAGGGGAAACGAGCTAAGGTGGGTGTAAAAATGTGATTGAATACTGTTATTAAAAATACTGTAATATTGGTTGGGATGTGTGTGGGCAAAACAGGTGAAGGGAATTAAGAGGAACACACTTCCAGTTATAAAATAAGCCATGGGAATAAAAAGTAGAGCAAAAAACAAAGAAGAAGAAAGGAAAGGAAAGACTATTGCTAATATTGCTAATAGGATAATTTGTGAAATCCAATAGAAAAACAAAAGTCAAAATTATTTGGTATATTTCCCAAAGAATGAAAACTTAAAGAGTTATATTCTTCGTCAGATTGAAAGTACAACAGTACATTGAAGTTCAGTCTGTTGAATCCGTTCTCAGAGGTAGAGGAAAATAATAGTAGTGATATAAGTTCTTTTTTAAATTTTTATTTATTTATTTATATTAAGTTCAGTTGGCCAACATATAGTACATCATTAGTTTTTGATGTAGTGTTCAGTGATTCGTTAGTTGTGTATAACACCCGGCACTCATCAGATCACGTGCCCTCCTTAATGCCCATCACCCAAAGCAGAATGAGAATGTTATGGTACGGGTTCAATCCTATGTTCTTTGTGGAAAATGTTTTTAAATGTGCAACTTAAACTTTGTATCTAGTGGTACTAAAACTAATTTTAATTGGTCTTTAACGTTTTAGACTAATGGGGAGTTTGCCTGGAATACGAAGTCCTTGAGGCCTTGAGAGAGGGGAGATGGGGATGGCAATTTAGGGAAGGTTTCAGAAAGGTGTAGGTGGGGTCTGCCCTTCTTTCCCAGAGAGAGATTGGGAAGCACCCTTTTGCATGTGGTCATTGTCCCTTTGAACTGTAAAAATTCTGGGATCCTGTTATAAACTTGCGTAGTCAGACTAAAGTAATCTGCTTAGTGTTTCATTTAGCTGAGTCTAGTCAAGTTTTTGAAAAAGTTATCTCCCCTAAATAAAAAGAAGCATAAAACAATCATTGACTTGGCACAAATGAATTCATTGTTCCTAGGGCTGTTACCATTTTGCCTTTATTTCAATCCAACAGATATATTATTTTTAGCACTTTCGGTGTATGTGATTCTGTTTTTTTTCAAAGAAAAAAAGTGAAGATGAAAAGATCCTGGTTGAAGGGACAGGGTGTTTATTGAATCCCTATTATATGCCAAGAGCCAAGCTAGGTTTATATGTATTGTCTCACTTAATTATAATAGCAATTCTCTGAGGAAGGTAGTGTTGTATGAAAGAGGAAATTGAGATTGACAGAGGTGAAGTAACTTGTGTAATGTCAGACAGTCGCAAAGGACAGAGCAGTATTCTAAAACCCAGGTTTATCTGACTCCTGGACAGTACTTTCTTTTAGACTTGACTCTCTGGGGTTTCCAGGTGGAAAGAGATATTCTTTGTTATAACCATTCTTATATTTATTCCAGGGCCTGCTTTATCTTTTAATTTAAATTGTCACTTGTGAGGGCAGATAATGCTGATTTCACAGATGTACTGTGGCCTGGTTTAACTCTATTGCAAAGAGTTATGTCATTGATCTAGCTCTAAAAATCTACTATATATACGTACAGAATAATCTCTTTCTAAGTTACTCTAGATGCAATGGGCCTTTTTAAAAAATTCTTGATTGTCTATATTTACAGGTAAACTTGACAATGGGAACAAAATCTCATCTTTTATTATTATTATTATAGAATTTCATGCCAAATTTTGCCATAATTTGATCATAAAGAACTTCTATGTGAATTCAGTAAATTTTTATTCACTTGGATTAATTTTCTGAGTAAATATTTTCTAATGTCTCAGGTGTACATTATAGTGATCCCCATGGTATGTCTAGTTACCATCTGTCACCAAAGTTATGATATTATCGAGAATCTACCCCACACTGTACTTTACATCCTCACGACTTACCTGATTTCATCACTGGAAGTTTGTACCTCCTAATCTCCTTTGCCTTATGCACATGCCTCCTATATGCTGGGCACTGTTCTGAGGACTCCTCAAATATTTATTCTTTTTGTCCTCCTAATTGCCCATGTGCTGGGTACCGTTATTATCTCTCTCTCTCTTTTTTTTTTTTAACAGATGAGAAAACAGAAGAGCAGAGAGGTGAAATAGTGTCCTAGGGCCCCAGAACTGGGAGGTGGCGGAACCAGGATTCTAACTCCTGCCTTCTAGTTCTGAGAGGACCGTCTCTTAACCACAGCTGTGTTCTTAACTGGTTAACTAGGATGTTTTGCCATTAGTAAGTGAAGCAGACTTACAGGGAATTTGATTTTTTTGAGCTTTTTTAAAAAAAGAAATGCAGTCTTATTTTTTTCCAGTGAGGTACATGGAAAAAAACAATAAGTAGGCATCTAATTAGACACAAAAAGGCAGGTGAAATAAGTATGCTAGTCCCAGATGTTGACAGAATTCTGATTTTTTGGTGACTTCTTTATGAAAGGCAAAGACTAAAAAAGGTATGATTAAAAACTTGGACTTTTACACAATAGAAAGCTATCTCTTGACTATTTTACTTCAGAGTCATTTCTACAGTCTCAGCATATATAATCTGGATCTGAGTTCTTTATCACATGTATTTGTTGCAAATATTTTGTTCCAGTCTGTGGTTTTCCTTTTCATGTTCATAATTGTGTCATTTGAAAAGCAGAAAATCTTAATTTTGATGAAGTACAATTGATCAATATTTTTTTATGGTTTAGGCCCTTTTTATCTTAAAAAATCTTTCTGTCTCAAGGTCATGAACATTTTCTTCCATGTTTTGTCCTATAGGTTTTATTGTTTTAACTTTTATATATATATGTTTCATTTGGAGTTAATTTGTTTGTATACTGTGAGGTATCAGAGTCAAACTTTGTGTTTTTCCTTTTTCTTATCTCTGTAGATAGCAGTTGTTCCGGCATGATTTGTTCAAAAGATTGTTTTTTCCATCATTGTATTACCTTGCCTTCTCTATAGAAAAATCAATTGACCATACATGTTTTGGTCTATTTTCTTTTCTATTGATCTAAATATCTGCTTTTATCCCAGTAATTCACTGTCATAATTATTGTAGCTTTATAATCTTGAAATTGGGTAGCATGATTCCTTTAACTTTTCAAGTCTAGAATTTCCAACTTGGTTCTTAGAGTATCTCTCTCTGTTTACTTTTTCATATCATATTTTCCTTTAATTCTTTGATCTCATTTATAATAATTGCTTTAAAGTCTTTGTCTGCTAAGTCCAACATCTATCTAGGCCATCTTGGATATAATTTCTTTTGACTGTTTTTTGTTGTTGTTGTTCTTGATTGTGGATCACGTTTTCCTTTTTCTTTATATGTCTAATAATTTTTTTATCCAGTAGTAGATATTGTAGAGGCTGCAATGTTACTTTTATCTATCTTCGAAAAATTTTTATTCTTGTTTTAAGCAGAGAGTTTGGTTGCTGGCAAGTCACCCTGAACTTCTGGATGTTTGGGTTTATGCTTTATTAGTGCATTTCTGTGGAAAGCCCAAGGTGTTCCCTAAAATCTTTATCATAGTGGGATTCAGTGTTCATACTATCTCCTGTGCAGATCTTGTTGAGGTTTGGTTTTAGAATTTATTAGGGTGTGTCTAGACTAGGGTTTATTCTAGGGCAGTTTTCAAATATTTTGATCTTTTTGCATTCTGAAGAGCTTTTATTTATATGGGTCATATATAACATTTGAAATCAAAACTACAAAAAGTTAGTAAAAATATTGGCATTAATGCAAATAATCTTTATTATCTGGCTTAATCAGAGTCAGCTGGATCCTCATACCTGCTTCAGTTATGTTCTGATGAAGTAGATTCAGATTTTAGTTGGAAGAGGGAAATGTATTTAATAACATTTTCAAATAATTGTGAATATCCTTCTTTGATATGCCAATCCAAACATGGCAAGTGGTAGTTTCTAAATGGGTAGTTGCAATATGGAAACAAACCATAACAGAAAACTTTTTGTACTCTGTAACATCACAGTACATTAGCCTGTGTTTCACTTTGAATTTGTACCCAAACATGATTTTGTAACAGTTTCCATTGATCACTTTGAAAATATTGATTCACTGAGTTAGACAGAAATTCCAAAATTTTGACACATTTTAAATACTATATCAAAAATTACATTCATTATACCAATGTCAACAGAAAAGTTAAGTACTTACAGTAAGTTCAAGTTCATGTAGGTAGATAAAAAAATTTTACAAAATTCTAATTTTTGCTTGAATGCTTAAATTTTATCATTGACATTTTAAAAATGCCTGCCAGATGCCCAGGTCTGAATGATCATAGTATTTCTTTTTTTTTTTTTTTTTAAGATTTTATTTATTTATTTGACAGAGAGAGAGACAGCGAGAGAGGGAACACAAGCAGGGGGAGTGGGAGAGGGAGAAGCAGGCTTCCCGCGGAGCAGGGAGCCCGATGTGGGGCTCGATCCCAGGACCCTGGGATCATGACCTGAGCCAAAGGCAGACGCTTAACGACTGAGCCACCCAGGCGCCCCGATCATAGTATTTCTATTCATATTTCTTTTAATTAAAAATGATGCATCATGACAAAAAGTGGCTAGTTCAGCTTGCAACCTCAATAATCACACAAGTCCTTTCACTGAGACAACTCTTGTTTCTTTGATAGGCAGAAGTCCTTTATGCATGTTCCAGTTCTTCACAGAGAACATTAAAAGGATGTGTATCTAAGTGTCAAGATTTAATAAAATTAATAATTTTTACTGTCATTAAGACATTCTAAAATGAAACTTTTTTTTTCTTTTAAGGCGATTGCATGGTAGCAAAGAATTCAGTGATCACTAGTATAGTTTGGTGCCACTGCCTTGATTTGTACTAAGTTACCAGCAATTTTATTTGTTACTTTTGCACCGTCAGTGCAAATGTTATTAATAACAGTGAAACAAGGAAACTGACATTGTAGACCCCAACTCTCTGCTCTAGGGTGCGGTGCTTATTCATAAGTAAGATGGCCTTTTGTTTTCTCCGCTCTGCACCAGCTGTGTTGAGGAGGTGTTTATAGGATCTCTATACTTTCTTAAGGCCAGACTTCAGTTTCTCTCAGCACTACTTTCCCCTCTAGCACTTTCTGACCTCAACTAACTCTGTTATGTGCTCAGCCCAGTAGCAGCTACTACCTGTAAGCTTCAGATGGTCTTGTCTTATCCAAACTATACAGGCCAGCCCACAGCCTTGTTATCAACACGGGTCCCCTATGCAGACATCTGAGCCCTGCTCTCTGTATAGTCCCTCCTCTCCAGTTTTCCATCCTACAGATTCCAACCAGTTTATCTACTCTGAATTCAGATCTCTTGTCTTCTCAGCTCAACATGACCACCATGTTCTGCTCTGACTCTAGTTATACGCACGTGGTTGCCAAATTCTCTCAAAGCAGAGAGTTGAGTGATTATGGTATCCACCTTTTGAGTTTCCTTTCTTTCAAAGATCACAGTTTAGCACAACTGTTGATCACTGCCTTCGATTAGCTGCTTCGTATATTTTGTCCAGTTTCATAATTTTTTACGTTAGGAAGAGAGGGCTAGTCTGCTACTGTTACTCTATCTTGGCTGGAAACCAAAGCCTTCATTTTTAATTTCAGTTAATTGTATTTTATTTCTAGAGGTTCTTTTTAGTTATTTTACAAATTTGCTGTATCACTTTTTATAGTTTCACCTAACTTAGATATTTCAGCTTGTCTTTTATTTCATTAAATATGTTAAACATAGTTCTCTTTATATTGTATCTGGTAATTCTTTCCAGTATCTGAAGTTTTTATGGGTCTATTTTTTGTGTTGTTTATTGATGTTAGTTCTTGCTTCTGCATTTTAGATTACCTCTGTGCCTGGTTATCTTGGCTCTGTGCTGGGCGTTTTACTCTAAATTTATTTATAGGATTAACCTTTTGCCCTTTGATGAAGGTACCTTCCCCTGAGAGAATGGGCATATATGTTTGTCAGATACCCTGGTGTTACTGCCAATCTGGGACCACCTCAAAATCAAAGTCAAGGCTTCAGATAGTTTGGACACCCAGTTTTTCCAACCAGATGTATGGTTCTGTATTAGGATGAGTTCACATCACTTTATCCTCATCCTGAAGATATAACCCTTTTTGTGTGGGGACAGTCTTTGTTAGGATCTTTGCTTTGGGGGGCCCAGCAATGATTGCTCTTCCCTATGCCCTATGAGACATTGAAAGGACAGCTTATATTTTTCTGTATTAGTAATTGCTTTCAGAACAAAGGCAGTTTTTGCTCCTTAGTTTTGGGCTTAATAATTCTTTATCTCATTAGCTCTTCGATGATTTTTTTTTTTTAAAGATTTTATTTATTTGACAGAGAGAGACACAGAGAGAGAGGGAACACAAGCAGGGGGAGTGGGAGAGGGAGAAGCAGGCTTCCCGCAGATCAGGGAGCCCGATGCGGGGCTCGATCCCAGGACCCTGGGACCATGACCCAAGCCGAAGGCAGACGCTTAACGACTGAGCCACCCAGGCGCCCCAGCTCTTAGATGATTTTGAGAAGTTATATTTTTGTTTTAAATCTAGTTCTGTTCATTATTTACAGCCTAAGGATTGGTCAGCCAATACTGAAAACAGGAAATTGTGTCATGTAAGCTCTAATCCAAATTTAGTAAACCATACTACTATATAGGATCATGCCATATATATATATATATATATATTCATGTTATTTGAATTTTCATGTTTACTGTTAGTGATAAATCAACTCTTGATGATTTTTAAAAATAAAATATAATAGTTTACTTTTATGCCATAGTAAGTAAAGAGTATCCTGAATGAAAAAATAAATGGCTTTTCCATTGTATATATATACCACATCTTCTTTATCCATTCATCTGTCAATGGAATATTATGCAGCCATCAAAAGGAATGAGATCTTGCCATTTGCAACAACGTGGATGGAACTAGAGGGTATTATGTTGAGCGAAATAAGTCAAACAGAGAAAGACATGTATCATATGATCTCACTGATATGAGGAATTCTTTTTTCTTTTTTTTAAAGATTTTATTTATTTATTTGAGAGAGAGAGAATGAGAGAGCACATGAGAGGGGGGAGGGTCAGAGGGAGAAGCAGGCTCCCCGCTGAGCAGGGAGCCCGATGCGGGACTCGATCCCGGGACTCCAGGATCATGACCTGAGCCGAAGGCAGTCGCTTAACCAACTGAGCCACCCAGGCGCCCGATATGAGGAATTCTTAATCGCAGGAAACAAACTGAGGGTTGCTGGAGTGGGGGGTGGGGTGGGAGGGATGGGGTGACTGGGTGATAGACACTGGGGAGGGTATGTGCTCTGGTAAGCGCTGTGAATTGTGCAAGACTGTTGAATCTCAGATCTGTATCTCTGAAACAAATAATGCAATATATGTTAAGAAAAAAAAAAGAAGAAGAAGAAGAAGGTAGCAGGAGGGGAAGAATGAAGCGGGGGAAATCGGAGGGGTAGATGAACCATGAGAGACGATGGACTCTGAAAAACAAACTGAGGGTTCTAGAGGCGAGGGGGGTGGGAGGATGGGTTAGCCTGGTGGTGGGTATTGAGGAGGGCACATTCTGCATGGAGCACTGGGTGTTATGCACAAACAATGAATCATGGAACACTACATCTAAAACTAATGATGTAATGTATGGGGATTAACATAAGAATAAAAAAATAAATAAAAATAAAAATCTATGTATTTAAAAAAAATAAAATGAAAGTGAGTAAGAAGCAAAAAAAAAATAAATGGCTTTTCAAATAATATGTATAGTATATAAATATGTATAGCATTATAGTGGTATAATACTAGTATTATACAATTATAATATTGTACATGTTTCTATGGGAGAGGCAATCTGAATATGTCTCAGCCACAGAATATGTCATGTTATATCACTTAGAAAAAAATGTCTTTTAAAAGCCACGTGTGTTGGTGAGAGCCCTATACATTGAAGATTGTAGCTAGTTAAAATTTGATCCCTTGATATTTTGCTCTAAAATTAGGTTTTATTTGCTAAAAAATCTAATGCATTTAGTCCTTTGTGTGATTCAATTATGGAAGCTCAGTCAAATGAATATCTCTGTACTCTTAAAGAGTAAGATGACTACGAAACACATTTTAACATAAACACAACTTCTTTAAAAATTGAGTGTTCATTGTGAGGAACAGTTTTAGACCTTAATGTAACTCTAAAGTTCATATAACAAAGCATTTACAATATTTTAGCAGAAGGTTTCTACCTTTTATAGTGAAAACCATACTAAACACTTTTTGATAATTTACCTAAAAGTCTTGCTATGTTTTTAGCTTGGAAAATTCATATTGTTTCTATTTCTTTTATCTTCTTAAATAAATTAATAATACCCGTAATTAAATATAATTTATCAAAAAATAAATATAATTGATCATAGTAGCACTTTTTATTTTTCTAGGAATTTGATAGGCTTTGCGTACATGTAGAAATATTTTCTTTTTATTTGGAAGAATTAAAGTGATATGAGTGCTTAATTTAATAGTTTTGAGGAATGAAACAATTTTAGTCTCTACTGTGTTTGCTGGCCACAGGGTAAAGGCATGAATCTGGCTCATTGTAGCTGAATGCTCACACCAGAAATAGGAAAATCACATGTCCTTCTTGCCATAAGCTCTTCTGAGAATGACATTTTGAATATTGTAATCCTCCCTTAGTTTTAACTATCTGTTGTTATGCCAGCTGCTATATTTTCTCCATCCTCCTAAACTCAAAAGGAGATAAATTGATTTGAGATATATCAGGCAAACAATTGGATACAGTTAAGTCATTTGGGATTCCAGATTTGATGATGACCTAATTGGTTAAAGATAGTACTAGGAGATTTTGAGTGGCCACAGTAGTCTTGAATTTATGTACTGAATGTTACTCAGATTTTAGTTTCCTTGTTCTTTTTTCAAGCCTTACTTTGTGTATTGTTTGTATATTTTGGTAACTTTGCTTCAGACATTTGTGCTACTTTTGAGGGAGAATCTGTTTCATACTAGTGTCTTGTCAGTGTATATTGATGTTACAAGATGGATTTCTAATTGCATTATGTATTAGAAGTCACATTTTATTACTATTTGGTAGCTCAGAACTTTGAAAGCAAAATTTGAAGCAGCCAGAATTGAGAGTTCTACATGTCACCAGTTCAAGTGTAGACTGACGTTCTTGAAAGCCATTGTTGTTACCTTTGCCTGATGTATGTGCTATTCTTCTGGTGTTAGAAATAGGGAAACAGATCCCTGTGGGAGAACAGTGTGAAACAGCAATTCGATTGGAGGAATTGCTTGGGAGACGCTTGGGATGTTTTAGTATGTACCCCACAACTTCCATTGATTATGGGCTCAACTTTGAGTTTTGTTAAAATGTTAGGGTAAATGAAAAATAATTTTTTAAATTTTGATTTAGAGGGTGGGGCAGGAAAATGTTCTACTTGAAGTAACTTTTTTTTTTTTAATTAGATTTCAGATTATAATGCCTTAGGTGTTTGGCTCTAAACTACCTTAGATGTCTAGAAATCATCTGCCTAGTCCAGCTCCTTCACTTTATAGACCTGGAACTCTGGCCCAGAGAATTTTACATGTGCCCTGGCTCATTGCTTCTCAAATTGTATGTGGTAGAGGACCAGTTTTCTTCCTCTCCAGTACATGGCAGGCCAATAATTTTGTAAAATATTAAAAAAATGAAATGCTAGAAAAAGTAATTTTAAAATAACATACACAATTCTAAATGCTTCCTCTTAGTTTCTGTGCTTATTTCAATGTAGGTGGATTGCAAAGAGTTCTGGGACTAGAATCGTCCATAGACCATACTTTGTATATCACTGCCCAAGGTTGGATTTGGCAAACTATGACCTCTAGGCCAAATACAGCTCACCACTTGCTTTTTGTATGTCCTGTAAGCTAAGAATTGTTTTTGCATTTGTAAATGGCTTTTTAAAAATCACAGTACTAGTATTTTGTGACACATGAAGATTCTACAAAATTCATACTTCACTGTCCATAAAGAAAATTTTATTGGAACACAGCCACACACATTCTTTTAAATATTGTCTGTGGCTACTTTTCCTCTGTAAGGATGAGGTTGGGGCCAGGATGAGTAGTTCAGACAGAGACCATATGGTCTACAGAGTCTTATATATTTACTATCTGTAAAGATCTAAAGAGTTGGCTCTAGGACAGAGCATTGAATTAGTAGTTAGTGGTAGCGTTGAGAGTATAAACAAGGTCTACATTTACAAATGTGCTTTAAATATTATCATTAGCTGCTGTGTAATATCAGGCTCGGTGCTTAGCGCTTTTGCATGCCACTCTGTTCTCATGTAATCTTCCCAGCACTGCCCTTTTATACAAGTCAGGGAAGGTTAGCTTTTTTCTAGTTATAGATGCCTTTATTGCCACTCCCCCAACTCTTAACTCTACTGAGCTTTGCTTTTTTTAGTTAACTGTTATCCAGTTAATTAAAAGTGGTTGAATATTTTCTAATGTGGATTTTGTTATCAGCATCTGGCTCAGAAAATTCAACTTCTTTTTCTCTGTTGCTGCATTACTCAGCACTGAAGTTTCTGTGCGTTCAGGTCTGATGGAAGAAATACATGGGACTCAAAATCTTTAGCAAACAGATATTTCTAGTAAAAAGATTACCCTTTAAAAGTCACTCAAAATAAAGCAAACCTGCAGCTGAACCGTGATGGCAGATTTCTATTGTAAAGTTGCAGAGAGATCATAGGTAAAATACTAGCTACAACAAAAAAGATTGAGGTTTTAGTTGACTTTTGGAGGAACAATAAGGCTTTCAGTTTTTTGCCTCTACCTCTTAAGCTGTAAAATAAAAGCTCCCATCATATTATTGTCAGGTCTTGTTAAATTAACATATTGCTTTACTTGTTTAAAGCCGGTTCTGAAGTTCTCCAAGTATGCAGTAAAAATCTCTGCATTTCATGGTAGCTCTTACATCTTTGTCTTCCTGCCCTTTGCATGTCATCAGTCAGCAACTAAGTAAAGATAAAGCGATAGCTGTCAGCTTTACATTTGATACGTGAGTTGGCTTCATGATAAAGACCCTTTACAAGCCAAACCTTCATGTTGGGATTTCTTCTTGGAATTAAAAAAAAAAAACACCACAAAACTGTTGCCATGAAAGCTTATTCATGATGATGAAAGTTTGATATTGCGATACTTGTTATTTTATTCTACTTACTCTTGAGTCAGTTTGCAAACATCTGGAAGATAATTATGATTACTTGCATCCAAGGGTGAAATAATATAGAAAGGCTTGGCAAAATCTCTCAGCCACGGCTAGTTTTTACTGTCCCAAATCTGAAAGTAGCCAGGATTTAATGCAAGAGGTGCTGATGTACACTATTCCAGCAGCTGTGTCTTAATTCTAGATAAGGGTGTTCCTTTGTACATTATAATAAAGCTATTGACTAGATGGCTTATGGATTAAAGGAACAGGGAGGAGCTTTATAAACAGCAGGACTTATAACTTGGTAATATATGAGGATTGTCTTCCAAATATTCCAAAGGAATGTAGGTGCTTTAGCTTGGAACTGTCAATGAATAAAAATTTGAGACTCATCAACAGTAGTGGCTCAGGTGTTTTTAGACATTATATAACATGTCTTGAACCACTTATTTGAATTTAATATTTCTGCTTTGTTTTAAATTTATGTTGTAGGGTAATGGTAAGTGGTAACAGCTACTGTTCTCCTAGGGAGTACACAAAATCGTAACTATTTGAACTGTTAGAATAACTTGGAATTGCTTGTTTGGGCAAGTTTTTAATGTATTTATTAGCTTAACCATTGGTTGGGTAACATGACAGCAACACCCCCCCACCCCCATACACCCACATACCAGATGTGGTTGAGAAATGTTTTGGGTTAATAAATTACTACATCTGGATTTTACTTAAACAGTGCTTCTGTCCTTGGGGAGCCTCCATGTCTAAGAATTCTCTGTAGCCACTTTCCACCGAATATAGCATGGGCAACATTCATTCCTTAGCATATATTATAGTGATTGAGTTTCTGTTCCTAAACATTTTTCATGGAAAGAATTGTTGGGGAAGGCAGTTCTTTTTTGCAGCTTGACTGCAGGGAACCAGAATTGTATACATTACCATGTCTGCTCAACTTCTTGGAAGCAAGCCAGTATGTTATGGTGAGTTTCCTATGTAAGCAGTGAGCCACTAAAAGGCTTGCACAGTATTACAACTATTCTGAGGAGAGGAAGCCTTAGGAAATTGGGCAGTAAAGCCCCAGCAACAAGCAGCCACAGTGGTAGTAAAGATAGGGAGGTTCACGGGTAGCGGATTTCGCCGTGCGAGGCAGTGAGCACACAGCTTCCCATTCTGCTGCCTGAAGGAGGCAAACCCAAACCATCTAGTGCAAGATTTTTCTAGTTTCATGTTTATGATGTTAAGTCATGTGATAATACTGTACCACAAGTTGCCAACTTTGCTTTACTCTAGAGAGGATCCTTTGCTGCAGTGCTTTTTTTCCACCTTTCTGTTGCTTGCTTGCTTCTTTTTTTTTCTTGAAAGAGAACAAATTGTGCAATGTATGTTTCTGCCTACACCATGCCGAGGCGACACTTACCAGTAAATAATCTTTGTATCCCTGAGGTAAGATATTGTTTCTGCTTTCCCTGCACAGTGCTGCTGCAGCACGGAGCTGATCCAAACATTCGGAACACGGATGGAAAATCAGCCCTGGACCTGGCAGATTCTTCAGCAAAAGCTGTCCTTACAGGTAAGAAAACAGAGAGCTACCAAATTATTTTATCTATGGAACTACTAGCTTGATTATATGAAATTGTTATGCGTTGCATTTGATGTTCCTGCTGGTGAAGCTCAACAAATATATATGCCATTATCTCTACTTTATTATTGATTTGCTATATTAACTGTCTCATTAATTTCTATGCTATCATAAGCATAAGCAGTAAGACTGTTTATTCGTAGAATTTCTGAGAATTACAACATTAAATGGTAACATACATTATTCACTCACATTTTAGTCCTTTTTTGTGGTTTAGATCGTGATTTTCCTGTACCTCATCTTCTCAGTTGATTTCTTTTGAAGACCTTCACCATTGAGCAAGCAAGGGCATTTGTATTACTTTATGAAAGTAGTTTTGATTGGAAAGACAACCTGCTGCCTTATTACTCAGGGCAATAGTTAAATAAAATATGATGCTGTCCCTCCCTTGCCCTTCTGTTTGCATTTTTACCCTGTCTTCTCACTTTGTCCATGATAGCTAAGTACTTTGTAGATGAGGCAATGTGTTACCTTTTCATTTCAGATCACGAAAATTTGGGGCTTAAGTATTGGTTTTTATTAAGGCAAATGTCAAGAACCAGCAAAAGAGGAAATGCTAGAATAGAAAGGCTGTCTCATAACGATACAGAAAATGCTGCTATAAGTGAGATGATATTGAGCAACTGTTTTCATTGATCTTCATTCTCAAAATGCTGCATTGGATCTATTTTTGTTTTTATTCTTAGCATCTGAGTTCTGCTGCCTTTGCCTTCTTTTACTTAACTGACCTTTGCAATTTAGAGTCTCTTTGTCACTGCAGTGCTAACAGTATTGTTTTAGGTTGTGTGAAAGTAAATGACTTTTACCTTCCTTTTAAATTTGCCTGTGTTTGAAGAAAATAAATCTTACGTTCACTTTTAAGTTTAGAGTACATGCTGTGCATTTCTATCAAAGATTCTGAGGTGAATGGAAAATGTTTATATATAGAAAGCTTTGATAATATGTGGAATTTTGCTTAATTACTCTCATAGAAAGACAACGTCCCACCATGTTAAAATTAAGATAATCTCTGCTCAAGTAAAGTAATAAGACTTTTCTGAATTCATTGATTAAGTGTTTTGGTTGCTGAATCACGATAACATCCTCTAGAAGAACAAAGCTATTTTAAGCCAGTGCAGATAAGAAGAAATTTAAATATAATTATACACTTTTAAATAATGAAATTAAAATACGTAGCCTCAGGCCTCCTTATGTTCTGCAGCCCTTCCGTCTCCTCTTTTAACAAAGCAGTGGGCAATAGGAGCAGCCTTGGAGTGGTCTCTACCAAAGGAGAGAGAGCGTTTGTTCCTAGTAACAGAGGTACATTAGAAATGCTGACCAAGACTGTCTCTATATCTGAGTGTCCTCCCTCTGACCTTTCCTCCTCTTCAACCCTCAGAGCCTTCCTTGTCCATTTGTTAGATTCATTTCATGCGACACTGTTTTTAGATCCACTTTCAGTTTTTCGAAAGACAAAGTTTAAATATAAATTATTAACAGCAAGAAGCTATCTCCTAATTTGAAATGATTTCTGGGGGGATTATATCGGCTGCTGTTAGTTTGCAAAAGAGCTTTGGCATAATAACTCATGGAGACTAGATTACTGGAGGACAGGTACCATATCTGTTAAACTTGATTTGAAAAGCATCTTACATTGTACTTTGCTTAGAGGGAAGATCTTAACTCTTCTTAGTCATAATACTGAATTCATTAATTGCTTTTTTCATGAATATTTACTCTTTTGGAAATGACATACAACTTTTCAGATATGATTTAAAAGAAAAACATTCTAGTGATATTAGTTAATTTTGTGGAAAATATAAGCTAGTAATATTTCCACATTCATGTTATATAATACAGTGAATTAACGCTTAAGGGAAATACATTCTAAAAGGTTTCTCTGCCATGCAGGTTCTCTTCTAAGCAGTTTTTCGAATGGAATTATAGAGGAAATATTTCCAAAGCTAAATTAAAATGATAAAGCATTGATTAAAAAAAGTCTTTTGAAAGGAATGCCTTAATTTAGAGTTCTTAGAGATTATTTTCGGTGAAGTGTTCTTTATTTTTATGCCAGATGCTGTTGTAGTACTAGTACTTACCTTGAGAGTCAACTTTCTGATCTTAATATTTTTCTGCTTTGGGAATTCAGTTGCTGAAGATGACTCTGTAATACCTTTTATGTTACTACTTTTGTGCACTAGCCAAAACTGTGTACAAGTGTATATGTGTATTCCTTAAAGGAAATTAACAAAGGGAAATCTCTTTTTACAGAGTATTTTGAAATATGTAAATGACTAATAACCCCTTCTGCATACAGAATGCATGGATTTTTATAAAGCTATATAAAACAACCATATACCTTTAGTTTTATAGTTAAGGGATCCCAGCAAGAGCCATTTGCTTTGGATAGTGCACTTAGGTATTTTTAAAGAGAATAATTAATTGGAGAGACTCATCAAACTCTTCGTTGAATTATTGTACTAAGTGAATGATAGGCTTAGAAGAACTCTTGAGGGCTTTTTGTATTTTGTTAGCCACTCTGAAGTTCTGGGCAGTCAACTAAAGGACTTGGAGGTGGTTTTTTGTTTCTTTGTTTGTTTGTTTTTGTTTTTAGGAAATAAGCATATGAAAAGTCTAAAATAGCCCATGTAAATTTTATTTAAGAGCAGTGTGGGTGTGTTATGATTCTGGATTTTTAAAAATTTATTTTGGCCTTTTCCCCCCTAGTTATAAGAAATACATTCATTGTGAAAATTAAGGAAAATAGAAAAAGTTCAAAAAAGGAAAAAAGTCATTCTTAATTCTACTACCTAGTGAGAACATTTAAGTAAATTTTATTTATAACATTTTTTTCTGAGCACACATACCCCACACTTTTCTTTTTCTTTATTCAGATCCGTCTTATATATTGCATACTGCTTAATAATAATTTTTTTAAAAATTTAGTTACATGGATATTCCCAGAAAGCATTAAGTATTCTTCTGCAACATGAATTTATAATGACTTTATAATACCCTTCTATGAATCTATTTAATTTTTTGAGCTAATCCTCTAGGGTTTACCTTTAGGTAGGTTGTTTTCATTCTTTATGCTTCGTTGTGAATTTGGAGTCATTTTATCAGTTCCATTGGAATTGTGCTTCTTTATCAATATTCAGTCTTAGCATCCACAGATACACTATATCTCTCCATTCCAGTTGAAGTATGTGAGGATTTGGAGAATGAGGAGCTTCCCTTTTGAAGGGCTGCATTGCATGTAGTATTATATGGGGAGAGCCACATTTAAATTAAAGTTGGTTGACACAGGAAATGTTCATTGAAGAGGTTAAGGATGTAGGGGTGTTTGTTAATCCTTAAAAGGAGATTCTGCAGGGCACAGTGAGAAGTTGAGTCAGAAGTGGTAGCAGCAAATTGAAGCTGAGAGTTTGGGAAAGGATACATGACCAAAGGAGTGTTCATCATTGGCAGAACCAAAGATGACAGGGATATGAAGTGGGTGAGTTTAGAGGGTCACAAGGCTGCCAAGATAATTGGTCCCAGCAATTTCCTAGCAGGTTTAGGGGTAAGAAAGTAGGGAAGGATGTATTTGCACCAAGGTGTCCCAAGAATAAGCTTTAACCTGGATTCATTGCACTTCTGAGGAAATCCTAATCTGTGATTGATGGACTGGCTTCCACTCTCTCCAGAAGGACTCAGCTGTGGCTTAGGCTAGAGGCAATGTGGAGGAGTCTGGCATGTGCTGGCTGAGCATGGCATGTTAAATCAACAAAATATATCTGGAATCCTACTTCTTTTTTTTTTTTTCCTACTCCACTGCTTCCTACTGCTTTTCAGATGAAACCTGAATCTTCAGCATGATCAGTGAGGACTTCAGTGATAGGTTTGACCACAAGGTTTTGCTCAAGCCAAAATTTAGGATTCCTTTCTTTTTTTTCACACTTTGCATTCAGGCTGTCAGTAATTCATATCTACTGTCCTTTCGAATATCCAGTCCAACCATGTCTTACCAACTTCACTGCTTTGGCCTTAGTATATGCCTTCATCATCTTTCTTTCGTGACAGCAGTAACCTCATAACGAATCTCTCTGCCTCCATTTATTCTTTACTCACTTTTCACTGTATGTAGCTGGAGTGGTCTTTCTAAAGCCTAGATCAGCCCTATGATTAGAGAATTCCTTACTATATTCTCATTTACCCCTGAATAAAGTCCAAACTCTTTAGCCATAGCATAGCATACTGTGATCTGGCCCCTGCCTTGCTTATCTCTGATCTCGTCTTCCACTGTGTTCTCCCGTGATCTCTTTGCTTCGGCTACAGCTGGCTTCTTGCCATTCCTCCACCAGATGAAGCCCTTGTCCGTGTCTGAACTAACACATGCTATTTACTGAACCTGGAACACTGCCCCAGAACTTCACGTGGTTTAGTCAAATCTCTGCTCAAATGTTTACTCCTCAGAGAAGTCTTTTTGTCCTCAATCCCATTAGCTTTCTTTATTTCCTTCATGGATTTACTGATATCTGAAATTGCATTATTTTTTTGTTCTTGTTTGTTTGCCCCAATAGAATGACAGCTTTACAAGGATTTGGACTCTTGGGTGTCTTGTTCACTTCATTGTGCCCAGGACTTGTACAAATACACAGAATGATTAAATAAACAAATACTTCAAGGATCTGATGATTGGTGACTGAGGGCAGCATATTTTCCACGTTCTTCAGATTCTCGTTAACCATTTAATGATTTGATATTTCATGCAATATTGTAATAGTCTTATTAAATATTCTACTTCCTAAAAATTGTTTTGGATTGCTTATAGTGATGTACATCTCTTAAAACAGTGCATTTAAAAGAATAAATTGGTATGACGGGTGAGGTGTGTATTGAGCCTTTTATCAATAAAGATTTCTTGGATAGCTCCCTTGATTGAGAACATTCCAGTTCTGGAAAGATCAAACTGCCTGCAGCTGTCAAGTCAGACTTCTCAATGTCATAGTAGGGCCTAATTTTTACTGTTTTCTTTTGGCATTGCTCGGTTGCTATGCTGCTTTGCGTACTAGCTGATACTACAATGGGACATATGCATATCAGGTGTAGTACATTTTTACTATCAGCCTACGTGGTTGAAGACTGATTTCTCATACCCTTAATTTGAACTTTAGGCATTATTTTTATGAGTTATTAAGAAGTCTAATAGTACAATATGCATCCTAGAGAAGAAACCATAAGAGGAAATACCTTACTTTTAAAGAAAAGCTTTATGTTTATCCACCTCATTTTTATTAGGGAAAATTGTTAAGATGAATACCTGTTTTGTTTTTTTTTTTAAATTCCCTTTAGTGTAAGAGTAAGAAAGTTAAAACGTGTTATTGCTGAAATAAATCAATGTGAGCACTCTTTTTAAAGATATGTTGAAAACATTAATCCCTTAACCACATAATTCTTAAGAAAATTTTATTAATGCTTTGATCTGTCTATAATCTTGGACATGAGTAGGAAAGTGTAAGATTTTGTTACTAAAAGTGATTGAAACACCTTTTTTGAAACCTTAAAAATATGAAAATAATTTAGAAGAGGAATATAAAATAGTACCTTTTTAAAAAGACCTTAGCTGACATAGGTCATATTGATTTAAATTTTAAAGTGTTACACCTTCAATAAACAAGTCAAAGCCTTACTGAATCTAGTTACGATAATAATAATGGTGATAATGATGATAATAATAATAATGATGGACAACTCCTGAAGCCAAGCACTGTTCTAAAGGCATTGAAACCTCACAACACTAGGAGATAGATATGATTGTACCCATTTTTACAGAGAACAGAGGGGTCAGGTTACTTTTATGAGTTCACATAGTCATTAAGGGAAGTTACTGGGATTTGAACTCAAGCCATTTGGCTCCAGAATCAGGGCTCTTATGTAGAATCGGATTTTTTACATACTCGTTCATTGAGAAGGATGTAGTATAAACATATTTGAAAAACTGGGCTAACCCATAAATTCAGGACTTAAATCCAGTCTGTTAACATGTTTCTCTACTTTCTTAGCTTAAAGATTATTCCTTTCAAAAAATAAAATTTACCTGATTAATATCATCTGCAAGATTCATCATCATATTATTATAAGATGAATTAGTTGGGTAATAAAAAATGGTTTATCTAATTTATAAAAGCTATTTTTAAGTCTTTGCTCTTTAGTCAGTAGGCTTGAATAACATTCATTCGACACATTTTAAAAAAACCAGTATTCTGAATCTATAAGGAAAGATGTAATTTCAGAATGTTTGAGCTCTTCATAGATCTGGGGCACCTCAAATAATGTAAGAAGCCTTATGTTAGTACAGGCAGTTGTGTATATGTAGGGAGTAAGGGGGAATGGAAACTATCTTTCTGTTGAGATAACCCAGCACTCTAGTATTTCAAACTCTTCCCATCTACCTTTTTGTGTAATTAAAGCCAGCAGGCTTACGTCATTAAAACCAGCGTGATCTTTCAACTCATCCAAAATGACATATTTGTGAAGTGTAGTAAGTTAGTGTATACCCTGAGAGCATCTGTCATTTCCCCAGTGAACTGTAGCAGTCATATAGCATCTTCATCGCATGTTGGATTACAGCTTCAACTACAACCAAATTATGGCTATTTTAAATGGTTCTTTTAAAATTTCTTTTTTTTTTTTTTTTTTAAGATTTTATTTATTTATTTGACAGAGAGAGACACAGAGAGAGAGGGAACACAAGCAGGGGGAATGGGAGAGGGAGAAGCAGGCTTCCCACCGAGCAGGGAGCCCGATGCGGGGCTCGATCCCAGGACCCTGGGATCATGACCTGAGCCGAAGGCAGACGCTTAACGACTGAGCCACCCAGGCGCCCCTAAAATTTCTTATAATAAAGTAATTACTGTTAACATTTACTTTCTTAAAATAGCACGTGACATTAGAATTCATTAATGCTTTGGTATTGTAAAGGTTAATAGCCCTATTATTGGAAATTTTTACGAAACTTTTATTTTGACATAATTGTAGATTTCCATGCAGTTGTAAGAAGTAATATAGAGGGGCGCCTGGGTGGCTCAGTTGGTTAAGTGACTGCCTTCGGCTCAGGTCATGATCCTGGAGTCCCGGGATCGAGTCCCGCATTGGGCTCCCTGCTCGGCAGGGAGTCTGCTTCTCCCTCTGACCCTCCTCCCTCTCATGCTCTCTGTCTCTCATTCTCTCTCTCGCAAATAAATAAATAAAATCTTTAAAAAAAAAAAGAAGTAATATAGAGGTCCCCTGTATCTTCTGTATTATTTTCCCCTAGTGGTAACATCTTACAAAACTGTAGTATGATGGGGCGCCTAGGTGGCTCAGTTGGTTAAGCATCTGCCTTTGGCTCAGGTCATGCTCTCAGGGTCCTGAGATCGAGCCCCACATCAGGCTCCCTGCACAGCAGGAATTCTGCTTCTCCCTCTGCCCCTCACCCTGCTCTCGTGCTCTCTCTCTCGCTCTCAAAAAAAAAAAAAAAAAAAAAACCACACACAAAAAAAACTGTAGTATGGTATCATAATCAGGATATTGATATTGATGTAGTCAAGATACAGAACATTTCCATCTCAGAAGATGTTGTTCTGTAGTTTCCCTATTTGTAATATTTTTATCTATTCTGGTATTGGGGTAATGCTGACTTCATAGAATGAGTTAGGAAGTGTTCTTTGGGAAATTGCTGAGTGCTTTTATTTTCTGGGAGAGATTATTTCTTTGGTAGAATTCACCAGGGAAACCATTTGGGCCTGGTGCTTTCTTTTTTGGAAGAATATTGATTCAGTTGCTTTTATAGATACAGAGCTAACTAGGTTATATATTTCTCCTTGCGTGAATTTTGGTAATCTCCGTCTTTCAGGGAATTGCTCAATTTCATCTAAGTTGTCATATTCCTATGTGTAGAGTTGTTTGTAGTTTTCTCTTATCAGGCTTTTGGTGTTTGCAGCATCTATAATGCTATCTCCTGTTTCATTTTTGGTAATTGGTCATTTGTCTTTTCTGTGTTATCAGTGTTGCCTAGGAATTTGTCAATTTTATTGATATTTTCAGAGAGCCAGTTCTTTATTTCATTGATTTTGTTCTTTTCTGTTTTCAATTTTATTGATTTCTGTTCTTTATTATTTTTCCTCCTTCGTTTGGACTTAGTTTGCTCTCTTTCTAGGTTCTCAAGGTGGTAGCTTAGAAAATTGATTGGAGATTTTTTTTCTCTTTTCTAATGTGTGCATTTAGTGCTATAAACTTTCCTTTAAGTACTACTTTAACTGTATACCACAAATTTTGTTATGTTCTGTTTTCATTTTCATTCAGTTCAGTGTATTCTTTTTTTAATTCTCTTGAGACTTCCTCTTTAACCCATGGATTATTTAGAAGAAGTATGTTGTTCAGTTGCTAAATGTTTGGAGATTTTTCTTTTACCTTTCGATATTACTTTCTAGTTTGATTACATTGCAGTTGGGCAGCACTCCTTATGTTTTCATTTCTTTTCATTTTAAAAAAGTTTTTGTTTTATGTCCCAGGATGTGGTCTTTTTTGGTATGTTCATGGGCACATGATAAGAATGTGTTTGGGCTGTTATTGGATGGAGTATTCTATAACGAATGTTAGATCCTGTTAGTTGATTGTGTTGTTGAGTTTTACTGTGTTCTTGCTGATTTTCTTCACATAACCTCCACTGAGATCACAGGGTAGGAGGTGGGACAGGGTGGCCTCATTCCTTTGGATTGTAGTGAAAGTCTGTGGCATTCAGTGACCTCCACTAACACTGTGGTGAGGAGAGGCTAATTATTACCTAGCCGATGTGAAAGTCCTGGCTCCCAATGAGCTTGTAAATCTAGGCTCATCCCTAGGCCTTTGCTTCATGGGTGTGGGTGGAACCACAGTTATTTTCTTTTTGTTTGTTTTGTTTTGAGTTTTGCTTTTGTTTCTGTTTTTTTGTAGTATTTGGCTGGAATAGGCTGTTTATTATCTAAAGGTTTTCTGTCTTGTTAGGCTGTCCTTTTACTGCTCCCTCGTCCGAGATAGCGGGCTTTCTTTTGTCTCCAACCATTGTCATTTCTAGATTGCCAGCTTCTTCAATTCTTTAGTCTGTGTGTATGGAGCAAAAAGAACTTGAAAACTCACCACGCTGTTGTTCCTTGGGTATCAAGATCCCTGACCAGTCTGCCTTATTCTGTCTACCTGTGAGAGTCTTTGCATGTTTATTTTATTTATAAGGTCCACGTTTTTTAGGTGTTCTTAGTGGGAAGAATAAGGGAACGTACATCTCCATTTTCCTAGAAGTAGAAGTCTTGAAATTATTTTTAATTAGTCATTACAATATGGAATGAGTCATTACTCTGCAGATTTATGCGTATAATGAAACTACGTAAATAGTAGGAATTTTTGTGGCATATCTATTTTTCTAAATCTGCCTGCTGATTAGAAGCGTAGATTTAAATAACTGTTAGTTATGGTAGGTAGTATTGGACCCTCAGTACTATTCACACAGTATTGCATAGAATACCATTGCTTGATAAACACTTTTGCTTTTTTAACTGAATAAAAACCAATATTATGATTTTAGTTTTACAACTGAAATAATTGTGACTAAAAGCAAAAGTTATCAAGAGCCTGCTACTTTTCAGTTGGTAACTGGTAGAAAAGCATATAGTCCCCTCTTTTGTGATCTTCTTTCCATGGTGTTCACTAATTTCACTTACTCTTTGGCTCTGCCCTAGGATTGTTGGGGGTGGGTAGCCAGTATTTTCCTAGTTTGCCTCATTCAGAGGCATTATATTTTGAAACTAAAAAGTCACAAACATATGGCATGAGGTTTTTATTATTAAAAAAACAAGGTGTCATTGAGTAGTGGAACAAATGGAATAATTGGTAATTTTTTAGCATCACCGAGGCTCCATAATTAAAGTAACCAGCTTAGTGTTGGAGAATTTACTGGTAGAATTTTTACAGAATACCACCCTTTCCTGCTGTACACAGTGTCAGTGTCCCTCTTGTACATTACTCGCTCATAAGGCTGGGGAAACGAGCACGATATGATGCAAAAGATGGAAGTTGACTTGAAACAAAAACCTTCTTTGAACAGATACCTGTTTGTATGCCTGGCATTTTCCAAGCAGAACTGTCCTTACACCTACCTGCACTTCACACTTTCCAACATGCTGTTTAAGCAGATGTCAGTGAGGAACATGGACTAGCTCGGAGGCAGAAGCTAACTAGATGTGTCGACTCGTTTGCTTAGGGAGCAGTTTAGGGAAGCTTTGGAACCTCAGGAGGGTTGTTGATGACCATGGAAGGCACAGTGCTCTTCTCAGTCCTTTTTATGCTAGACAGAAGAAAAGACATCGCGAGCAGCAGGTTTATGGCTACACTATAGGACTGCGGCATTGGCTGTACAGCACAGTTATAAGAGTTTTGGAATCAAGAACATCTGCATTATCCAGCTTAGATTTTATTGCCCACCATTGTCTTCCCTCCCTCGCAAACACTGTTAACTAGTTACTGGCTAAAGAGCCAGTGTACTCACTGGCAACACTATAGTATTTATTAAGCCCAACTTTCTGTGTGTTTTATACCTCTACTCAAGAAATGAATGTGGCTGGAAAAAAGAAAGATAGATAGATAGATAGATATATATATATATATATATATATATATATACATACATAAGAGTTGTTTGATGTCACCTTAGTCATAACCATAAACTTCAAATCGGCTTCTATTCTTGTTTCAGCCATTTCTCTCCTTGAATCTTTAGCACCTTTCTACTTCTTTTTCTCAGCTAATTTATTTTCTCATATTTCATTAAAAAAAATAAATACCATCAAACAGGAACTTATTGCTGTGGCCAATTCCATCAACCTAGCTACACCTGTATTCACAGACTCTGCCTTCCTTCTGTTACAATGGGAGAAGTATCCTGGGGCGCCTAGGTGGCTCAGTCGGTTGAGTGTCTGACTCTTAATCTCAGCTCAGGTCTTGATCTCAGGATTGTGAGTTCAAGCCCCATGTTGGGCTCCATGCTGGGTATGAAGCCTAAGTTAAAAAAAAAAAAAAATACAGTGGGGGAAGCATCCTGCTTCTGTCTAAGGCCAACCCTCTTCTACTTTTGCTTTGGATATCATCCCATCTCACCTGCTCAAGGACTTTCTGCAGTTATGCTCTTCCTGTTGGCTTATGACCATTTGTGTATAAATGGATTGTAGTAGCTCCCATCTTTAAAAAATACAATAAAAACAAAATTTTTTTCTCTTGATGCCTACATCACTCTCTAGGAACCCATTTTTCTGCTTCCGCATGAAGCATAAGAAATTATCCAAGGTTACTCTTTCCTTTCTTCTTAGTCTAAACTAAACTTACCTGGTCTAATTTTTGCCCCTAACCAAAAATATTTTCTTTTTTTCTCCCAAGTTTATCAGTAAATTCTATCTTGTATATCCAGTGGTCACTTCCTTGTGTGACCTTTTAGCAGCATTCAGCATCATTTAGTATAACTACCTATTTGAAATAGTCTTCTTTTTTTTTAAAGATTTTATTTATTTTTTGACAGAGAGAGACATAGCGAGAGCAGGAACACAAGCAGGGGGAGTGGGAGAGGGAGAAGCAGGCTTCCCGCCGAGCAGGGAGCCCGATGTGGGACTCGATCCCAGGACCCTGGGATCATGACCTGGGCCGAAGGCAGACGCTTAACGACTGAGCCACCCAGGCGCCCTTGAAATAGTCTTCTAATGGCTTCCAGGATACCATACCCTCCTACTCCCCACCCCCCCCCTCCCAAGTTTCACTGATGGGTCCTTCTTGTGCTGATTCTTTCTCCTTTGCTCTACATCTAAATATTGGAAGGGCCCAGATTTAGTTTTAGGATTTTCATTTCCTTTCTGACTTCCTGGGTGATCTTATCTAGTCTGTTACTTTAAATAGTATCTATCTGGCTCCTCAAGCCCTGTATCCCACCAATTTATGATTCTAGTGCCGACCTCTCCTCTGAGCTCTAGAAATGTGTATCCTACTACCTGTTTGACACTTCCAACTTCGTTTTATGCTAATAGCATCTCAAACTTAACATGGCCAACACAGAATTCTTTATCTCCCTAACTAATGCCATTGTCAAGCTCATCAAGCCCATCCTTTCAAACTCTTAAGAAATGGTATCAAAATCTACCAAGTTGCTCAGGCCAGACTTGATTCTTCTTTTGTCATCATATGTTATATTAAATTCATCACCCAATTCTGTTGCTTTTACCTCCAAAATCTACTCCAGATTTATTTCCCTCAGTCTTTCCTACTGCCATCAAAACTTCTAATTTAGACCAGGGCCAAGCAAAGTGTGTTCTTTAGGCTGGTTCTGGTGTGCTGTTTGTTTCTGGCTTGCATTGAGATAAGAGAGTGGCACCAGAATATAAACCAACTACATCAGTAAGTACACCTTTAGTTTAACCAACTTTTTTTTTAATAGCAAGACTTCTTTGATGAGGACACATTAATTGTATTGGTTTACATTCTGATGCAAGCTCCTGATCTTCTTGTAGACTTCTGGATTAGTGGTGGTGTAGACCACTGTTGACAGCCTCCTGTCAACTTTCCTTTAGTCCACTGTCTATATAGTAGCCAACAAATTTTTTAAATTTTTAATTGGTTTATTTCATTCATTTCTTTAAAAGTAATTCTATGTAGAATAAAATTCAAACCTTTTATCTATTTCCTACCTACGTATTTGACTGCACTGTTCAGCAGTTTCCCTGTTGCTCCTTATAGTCCAGCCACACTAACTGCACATGAACTCCAAGCTGGTTTCTGTCTTTATTTTTTTTCTCTACCTTCTGTCCTCTCCTCGGTGTGCTGGTTCCTTTAGTGGAATGCTCTTTTCCTCACATCTTCTCTTAACTACTTTCTCTTCATATTTAGGTCCAACTCAAAAATCACTTACCTAAAATAAGTTCTTCCTAACCCCTCTAATATACTAGTGTCCAGTCTAGCTGATGGTCACCCTTTACATACATCACTGATCAATCACTGAAGTGATTTCATTTATTTACTTTTTGGTTATTTATTGCTTAACTCCCAATCCCTGAATTCCAGTAATGGCTTTTTGAGAAGTGGGATTTTCTTTTTTGTTCCTTGTTTATAGTGTCAGCATTCTCTAAATATGTGTTAAATGAATGATCATTCAGTTAATTGGTGCTTCATAAACTAGAACTGTTTTATTATAACACTATAACATGGTAATCTCAAAATAGCATTCCAGCACTATAAAATGTACAAGAAATGCTACATCGGGCAGGCAAGCTGCCATTGACAATAAGAAAATGCAGAAAGGGATCCTTGATTAAGTTTTCCGATCTAGTGTTTGTTTGTTAAATCTGTGTTGATCTGTTGATCCCAGAATCTGCAAGTGCCATTTCCAGCTCCTGTTAAATAAACTAACAAGTTCGCTCTTTAGTTAGATGGTTTAAAAGAATCCTCATCACATTAATGAAAAATACAAAAATAAAAAGTACCTTTTGTGTAAAAATCATGCTATATAAAATTTTCCATTATAACCAATGCAATATCTGGCCCATACTAGGACCCCAATAATAATAGCTTTTGTTACTGAAGGGCAATTACAGATAATTAGGTGATTAATTTGTATAGTTTGTATACAAAATCATAATCCCAGATGTATAAAATAAACTATCAGGAAGGAGATTGTAAAGCTCTTCAATTGATTTTTATTGATTTTTTTATGTTCTATATACACCCTCAAATTTTTTTTAATATTTCATAATTTCATCCAGAAATTCTTTATTCAATGTAGAGCCTTCTTTTACGGTCTTATTTTTCTCCTTGATGAAGCAATGTATGCATCCTCATGAGGTTTTTTTAAATCTCCATGCAGTTATATGAGACCATTATTAATTTGATCTTACTTTTAAAACAACTTTGATTCTATTGATTCTCATGAGGCTGTATAAGTTAGATACTCTTGCGAGGGTTAGAAACTTCGTATCTATCAATGTGTTGATTTTAAACATTTTTTTTTTAATTTTTATAAAATATTTTATTTATTTATTTGAGAGAGAGTGAGAGTGAGTCAGAGGAAGAATCAGACTCCCCGCTAAGCAGGGAGCCTAATGCGGGACTCAGTCCTGGGACTTGGGCTTCATGACCTGAGCCGAAGGCAGATGCTTAACCGACTGAGCCACCCAGGCGCCCTCAAACATTTCATTTTAGTAATTAACTTGTTCATAAAGCACTTTCCATAACACTGTTAACACCCCAAATTTTTACTTAGCAAGAATCCTCTTGTGTTTTTGAAGAGTGTTAAAAGGGATGTTACATGACAGAACTCCTGATACCAGCTGTGACATTGCCATAGTCAAGAGCCTTTTAGGGCATTTTATTTTATTACTTTTAAAGATTATATTTATTTGACAGAGAGAGCACAAGCAGAGGGAGAGGGAGAAGCAGGCTCCCCACTGAGCAGGGAGCTCGATGTGGGACTCGATCCCAGGACCCTGAGATCATGACCTGAGCCGAAGGCAGACGCTTAACCGGCTGAGCCACCCAGGGACCCCATAGGGCATTTTAGTGTAGACAAAAAATTGAGAACCTTTCAAGACTGAGAACAATCCTACTCCAGTGTGATATGATTTTTGTGGGTGTATTTTCATGTGTTTGCTTAGAGGTCATAAAATATACTGATGAAAAAGAAGCCATTGGTAATTATAAAGTTAGGTTGTTATTTGGTGTCATGGAAGGAAATTTACTAAAAACTAACCTAATTTGGAATTCTCATCATATGAATAAACAACCTTGTCTTTTTTTTTTTTTTTGGTAGACTTAGATGCCACAATCAAAAGATAAATCTGCTTCAAAATTTCTCATTTATTCCAGTCTATGAAATTTTAGTTTTTATATTTGTAAGCCCTTAATTTTCACTTCTTCTCTTTTTGGTTTCTCATCTTCTTCAATTTATAAAAGACTTTTCCAAAATAGAGCTAAAACAGAATCTGACGTGGTTAGTTAATCCCCCCCCCACCCCCAAGAAACAGGTGACAAGTTTTTAGGAAATTTTAGCATGAATCCACCTCTGGAATGCAGAGGTAGTTATCATAAAATGGCAGCTGAAATGGCAGTGGTGCATGCTTCAGTGGTTGACTCATTTATAACTCTTCTTATAAAAGGTGGAGAGATGAACTTTGGGTTGTATGTTCAAAAGTAATTAAATTTTACATTAAAATCATTGAAAAAAGCTTTGGGTAGATCATTAGTGACAGTCTTAGGTGTTGTTATTATTATTTATATCCGTGGAGAACTTAATAATATCCATAGTTGAAACTTGTTAATTAGACCTTTGATAAGTAGAAAGATGATAGATTTCATATACCAAAATACAGTGACACTTCTGCAACTTAATACTGTTTAATACAAATGCAACTGCCATTCTGCCTCAAAATTGCATTATCGATTGGATAAGCAGTCGAGCTATTGTATTGCATGATTCATACGGCGTTGCGAATGTCATGCTTCCCTACTACTATTTCCCCAACGTTTTTTTTTCAAGTATTTCCAGCTTATAGAGAAGTTAAAATAGTAAAATGAGTATTTTATATACTCTTCCAGTAGATTCACCAATTGTTAACATTTTCCAGGTTTATTGTATCTCCTCTCTCTCTCTCTCTCTATATATATATATACGTATTTTTTTTTTCTCTGAGCTATTTTAGAGTTACTTGCAGACATTGTGGTGCTTCACACCTGAACACTTCAGCATGTATCTCCTAAGAACCAGAATAAATACAATTATACTTGAGAAATTAAGCATTAGTAGAATTCTGTCTTCTATTATACAATTCATCTTCCTACTGTTTTATGAAAGTATTTCTTGGCCTCTGACCTTTCTCATCAGTACCAGGTAACTCCATTTCTTTAAGTAGCTTTTGAGCCCTTTGAACTCTTTCATGGACACTTAGAGATTGGTTTATCATTACACTTCTACCTCATTGTCACCCTTTTGTATTGAAGCTGTTAGTATTCACTGAAACATTTGCCTTTTTTCTTCATATCTTTTACTTTTGGTTTAATGATGCTACTGCTGTCTGTGTTTGTGTTATTCTTTTACAGGGATATTTGGATGTAGGTAGTGATTGTGGAACATGACGCATTACCACTTACATTAAGCTCTTAAGCAATGCATGATAAAACTGTTTTAAAAATCAAATTAAGGGGCACCTGGGTGGCTCAGTCGGTTAAGCGTCGGACTCTTGATTTCACCTCAGGTCATGATCTTGAAGTTGTGAGATCGAGGCCTGCATAGGGCTCCGTGCTCAGCAGGGAGTTTGCTTGAGATTGTCTCCCTCTCCCTCTCCCCTTTCCCCGGCTCACGTGCTTGTGCTCTCTCTCTCTCTCAAATAAATAAATCTTTAAAAAAATAAAAATTAAATTAAGACGTTTTAATCTCCCTTCAAAAAATATATTACTGATCTTCTCAAGGGAGTTCAATGCATTGGTAATCCAGACTGGATTTTTCTAAGAATTTATGATTTTTAGCAATAAAAATATATAGACAAAAGGTTATTCGTTATTTATAGTTGCAAAATATTGGAACCTTCCTAAATTCCCACTTACAGGAAGATGGTTGAATGATGTGGTATATAAACATAATAAAAATTTCACACCTATAAAATAATGAAGTTCTCTATAAACTGAGGATGTAATTCCCTGAGAAATACTGTTTACTGGAACAAAATATGAAAGAGTACTTATAGTATGCTGTCCTTTTTGTAAGAAAATGAGAAGTGGTATCTAATCCCCAATCACCTTGCCTGTCCTTCACACCTTTATGTTGTCCCTCCCACCCACATTGTGTCAGACTTACTCTATGTGACCAATAGCATAATGGCAGAGCTGATGGTATGTCACTTTTGAGATGGGTCATAGAAGATTGTGGCTTTTGTCCTGGGCTTTTTTCTTGTCCTCTTGGATCACGTGCTCTGGAGGAAGCAAGCAGCCATGCTGTGAGGTACCCTGTAAAGAAGCTTCTCTATGGAGAGGTACTAAATTCTCTGGTGGCTGGGGGAATTACCTGGTCAGGTATGAGGCCTGCCAACAGCCATAAGAGAGTACTTGGTAGCGGATTCTCCAGCCTACAGCTTAGCTGCAACTTTGTTAAGAGATGTTAAATCAGAATCATCTAGCTAACCACTCCGATTCCCGACCCTCAGAGTTATGTGAGCTATCTGTTTTTTCAAGCTGCCAAGTCTTGAGGTAATTTGTTAGGCAGAAATAGATGACCGGTACACAAGGGAAAATTTTTAAAAAGATTTATTTAACTGCTTGTTATATTATTATTATTATTACAAAATGAGATATAGGAAGGCTAAACCAGAAAACATTGAAATTGGTTACCTACAATGGTGTGGGGACTTCACTGGCAAAGAAGAAGGTAAGAGATTTTCTATAGTATACCTTTTGATACAATTTTAATTTCTGGAAGCATGTCGATGTTTTATTCAAAAAATAAAATTAAATCAAGAATGGGAGGGGACCCTAAAATTTGTATTCAAACAGAAACAAATGAACCATCTACATTTCAAAGAAATAACCACATTGAGAGAAGTAAGTACTAATCCAAGTAACTTTTGAACATAGCACTTTGACTTCATACCTTTAGTCTAGAAGGGAGGAAAAGGGCAATTTCAAACAAACCATGAGTTTTGTCTATTAGGTTGTTTTGCAGTGATGTGGGGTAGTTATTCAGAAACTATTTTATGTATATTTTTTTTTTTTTTTTTTTTAAGATTTTATTTATTTATTTATTTGAGAGAGAGAATGAGATAGAGAGAGCATGAGAGGGGGGAGGGCCAGAGGGAGAAGCAGACTCCCTGCCGAGCAGGGAGCCCGATGCGGGACTCGATCCCGGGACTCCAGGATCATGACCTGAGCCGGAGGCAGTCGCTTAACCAACTGAGCCACCCAGGCGCCCTTATGTATATTTTAATATTGAATAAATGTGTTGGGAGCCAAGGCTTTTGCGATAGCATAAGAAACTTAGACAAATGTGGAATATGGAAAGACTAAGGAGAACCTTGTGGAGTTGGATTGAAGGTGTAGGTTTCAGAATCATGGTTGGTGGCTGGGGGAGGGGAATCTCCTAGGTCTGCTGCAGAAAAGGCCTACAGGCGGTATGTTGCCTGAAGCAGTGGAGCGCCCCTACTTCCCATGTCTTGGTTTCTACATGCTATTCCCTTACATGCTATTAAAAGAGCTCTTTGAAATAAATAATGGATTTCAAGGCTAGTACAGGAAGGTGTAAGATGAACCTGGAGCATCTTAATTGTGCTACAAAGTAAGGAAGTTCTCAAAAAAATAATGGCATATCAAAAGGACACAGGAGACCTCTCGAAGGGGACTCCCACCAACCAGACAATCTGGGACAATTTGACCATGAAAATAGATAGTGATAGTAATGGATTATAACCCATTAGATAAAGTAGGAATAGATACATTCATACAGTGATAATAAATGAGTGAATGAATGAATGGGGAGAGGTTCTTTCTTACTGTTAGATTGCCTGTTGATAAATATGGTGGGACTGTTGGATTTGGAAAGTCACTGTTTGCAGCCATCACAGTGAAGACTGGTTAGGACAAGAAATATCAGCGGATGCTAAATCTCAAGGACCATATTGGATGAGGAGCAGTATATATGCTGCTGGTTCTCAGCATGTCTGCCCATAGATTATTACTTGGGAAAACAATAGCTATACAGAGGAGAAATCTGACAGTACCTTTTTTGGGAAAGCAAAATTAATATCACCAGTGAGAGTCAAATAAACTTTGTGTGTTGGCAGATGTAATACTTAAGAAGGACATAATATCTCTTAGATTCTCTTCTCGCCAGGGATGCATAAGCAAATCTCATGAAAAGACATTAGACAAATATAAATTTAGGCACATTCTACCAAATAATTGGCCTGTATGTTTCAAAAATGTCAGTGTCTTGGAAGACAAAGACTGAAGAATTATTCCAAGTTAAAAGAGATTATAGAGACGTGACCACTAAATGCAAAATACATGATCCTGGACTGGAGGGGAAAAATGCTATAAAGGTTATTATTGGAACAATAAAAAAATTGGAATACTTACTCTCTGTTAGATAAAAGTGTTGTACCGGTGTTTAATTTCCTGAATTTAATTACTTTGCAATGCTTATATAAGAAAATATCCTTGTTTTTAGGAAACAGATGTTGAAGTAATAAAAGGCAAAGAGACACGATGTATTGCAACTTTCTGCAGTGGTTCAGAAAAATTATTTGTTACTTATACAAACATACAAGAGATACGGAAGGTGGTGGGAAGGAAAAAAATTTTTCTCTGCCCTGCAAGATCTCTTCCAGCTGGACTAGGAAATTTATGTGAGACAGATTACCAGGAGGAAAAAACCCAAAATTTTAATACATGTGCATGGAGGCCCAATCATGAAATAGAGACCTAAAGAAATGACCAAGGCAGACCATTCTTAAACATTTTAGACAGATAATAAATTTGTGGGGAATTGACAGGATAAAGAAAACAGGTGTTTGGGAGCTCTAATTAGTAAGGAATTCTAAGCAGAATTTAGGCTGAAGTAGTAGATTAGAAAAAAAGACAAGGTTTGTTCTTATAGCTTTCAAGTCCCTATCTCTGGTGATAAGGCTATCTTTTTACTTCTCAGTACAGGGAGAGTATTTTTCATATGAAAGATTTGTTTCCTGCTTTCAGGAGGACAGAGGAGGGTCTGAGTGTCCTTCCACTGGCTGTTTTTTAAGTAACTTATTTAAAATAATCAGTATAATCAGACACATTTTGGGGTGACCTGCCGTTGGCCCCTACAGGGAAAAAAGAGAGAGGGGATGTAAAGCACATAGGTGAAAAATTAAAAATTGGTGAGTCTGGGCAAAGAGTATGCACTAATTTTGCCATTTTTCTGTATGTTTGAAATTATTTCAAATAAAAAGTTTTTTCAAGTTATCACTGTAGGCAAAAAAAAAAAAAAGTGACAGAGTTTGGTTAATAAATTATATAGACAGTCTATACTGTTTTATACTTTTCGACCCCAGATCTCGGTGTTATTTTTTTCAAATTACTCGTGTTTAGGAAAAGCTCAATCTTTTTTTCTTTTCTTTTCTTTACATTTTACTTCTAACTGCATGTGTATTCTTTTCTGCTTATTATTCCCTCAAAATTAAATGTTTATTTCTATTCTGTGAGTAGAGGTCCAAGTCCGCATGCTTTGTTTTAGATCAGAATACTATTTTATGAGCATTGTTATGATTATTAACTGTCTTTGTGTTCTGTCTTTTTCTGAAGAAAACCCTTGGGCATTAAATTTGTTGAGGTTGTTTTGAATCAAATAATACCTGTATGCTTTTTTCTTTACTTCAAGAACTCAATAGACTCAATGTTCTTCTTTGGGTGAGAATGTTTTCACTTTCTTTTTTGAGGATGCATCATGACCTTAGTAGGCACTAGGTAGGTCCTAGTGCCCAGGAAGCTTTTTAACCTGATTAGCCTTCTTAGTTTTGTGTATCTATTTTAGGTAGGTGAGTAGGATTTTCTCTTCTCAGGGAAAGATTGGGCTTACTTATAGTGTGAATAATTTAGAGTGTCTTAAAATTGTGCATTTGATTATCAGCCTCTGACAGTTTAAAATGCTTGACTTTTTTTTTTTTTTTTGATGTGAGCATTGAAAAGTCATCTGAACTGACAGCTTGACTGGGCACGAAGAGGAATACAGTGAATCATATGCTCAAGTCTTTTTGAATGAAAGAGGAAAATGTATAATTACCTGAAATGACTATGAGTATTGTTTTATATGCGGGTATTTCTTTTAAAAGAAGTAGTTTTTAGGAGATTAATTAGACAGGAAATCAGGGCTTTGCAAATAGACCGTCCATTGATTCGTGGATTATCAGAACTTCGTCATCTCCAGGTTAGGTTATAATTCTTTTCTTTCTGAACAGGAATAACACTCTGTGTATCGGTTTTTTGTTTTTTGTTTTTTTATAAGATTTTATTTATTTGCGAGAGAGAATGAGAGACAGAGAGCATGAGAGGGAGGAGGGTCAGAGGGAGAAGCAGACTCCCTGCTGAACAGGGAGCCTGATGTGGGACTCGATCCTGGGACTCCAGGATCATGACCTGAGCCGAAGGCAGTCGCTTAATCAACTGAGCCACCCAGGTGCCCTGTGTATCGGTTTTTATTTATGTTCTTTCCCTCTGGTTTTTTCTTTGTGGGGAGAAATTCATTGCTCTTAATTTTAGTTATATGTATTTGGCATCAGTGTTTCGAATAGGCCCCAGGTGAGTGAAAAAGAATCTTTTCTCCATTGATGTCCTAATCTTTCTATGTTGTTTTTCTATTATTCTATTACCCTCCATTGCACTGAAAGTGAATGATACATTGCTTATGACAGGACATAAAAATGACTCTTATTTTTAAGAAGTCATTAGAATGCCGGTGGCAATAACAGACAGACATGAGAGAGGTATTTTTTTCTCCAGAAGAGTGACAAATTTTGTGGACTTGTTTGAAAAATAAGTCTTCTTTCATTTTTTAAAAACCTAATAAGGGAGTATAAAATAACTGATTGTCTGTACTCTTTATACAGCAAAAAGAAAAACATGCCAAATAGAAATATTAATGATTATTTCTAGAAGAGAAGGGTAGCCAAGAATACAGAAGGGAAAGAAACTCAATTAAGAATGGAAGCAATATTTAAATGCTTTACGCTCAGTATCATCATACCGAAAGTTTGTGATTTTGTTCATTCCTTTTTCTTAAGGACGTATTTTTATACATACCTTTCTTGATATTTTAATTCTTAATTAGGGGACAATTGACAACTCAAAGGACTAGGATTTCATAGAAAGTTCTTGGATCCTTTTATTATTCTCTGTATTTACCTTAATCCTGGCTTTCATGTCAGTATTACTCTGTTCATTATTTAAAGTACATTTTGGGCCAAATGTCATGTATAAATGTTGTGGGTGATACTTTGAATTATGGCAGGGTTTGAACCTAAACATCTAATTTCTTGGAGAAGAAAATAGCCATGATCGTACAGCCACATCTGTGTGTGTGTGTGTGTGTGTGTGTATTCATTTTACGTGATTACTCTTTTCTTCTTTCAGAACAAAGAAATAAATGTTATTGAATGATAGTTTGTATATTTTGTTTCTTAAAGAAAAGAGAATGGAAAATATTATTCCAAATATTTTTTACTTTAAGTCCTTACGTGATACTTTTCAGAGAAAAATGGTTAGACAAAAGTTGATATATTTTTGAACATGATTTGACCAAAGAAGGTAAAGATAGAAATATTTAAAAATATGAAGTAGAAAAAATTTTTTAAATGTATTAAAAAACATAAGAGTCTGTTCTTATAGAAAGGAGAATGGCACATTTTTTTGGAATAGAAAAAAAAATAGGAAGATGATGTACATAAAGCCCTGCAAGAGAAATGCATGTACATACATGGTATAGCTGGTGCCTGGATCACAGAGCTAAAGAACACTTAGAAGAATGAATGACTAGAAAGCTTTCTACAGACTGAAAGAGAAAGGGAAATGGGGTGAAGATGTCCTGAAAATTTTACTCATAGAGAACAGAATGAGTGAAGTCCTTAGGAAGCTACATAGATTGCAAAAAGATTTAAATTTATAAAATGCCTGACTTCTAACAGTTTTCCCTCAAAATAAGCGTTTGTCTTACCCACTTGTATTATTAAGTTAACTTTCTTCTTATGAACCTGAATTGAAAAATATTGCTTCTGTTATCATCACATTTTGCCAATAGGTTTGCCATTGTCCAGTAGTGTGATGTAATAAATCTGGATATTCTCAGTGTTATTTAGAACAAATGAGATTCTGCCTGGGTGACTGAGTTGGTTGGGCGTCTGCCTTCGGCTCAGGTCATGATCCCAGGGTGCTGGGATCGAGCCCCACGTCGGGCTCCCTGCTGAGCCAGGAGCCTGCTTCTCCCTCTCCTCCCCACTCATGCTCTCTTCTCGCTATCTCTGTCTCTCAAATAAATAAATAAATCATTAAAATAAATAAATAAATAAAACAAATGAGATGCTACCTTATAGGTTAAGGTTAAAATTCAGCAAAACTAGTGTATTTTTTTATAGATCTATCTTTAATTGGTATGAAAACCAATTAAGCTTTCAAGTTACCCACATTTACAAACTGTAAGTTGTTTCAACATAAGGAGAACAGCTTAGGAAAAGTTTTTATCGGTAGGATGTGAGAGTGGCTTTCTTGTGATTTTGACCAAACCTTTCTCTGTGGGATAAAACAAGTGAATTTTATTTGTTAATTGAAATGATAAATTACATAGGATTGCTTTAAGATATATTGCATAATCTTTATTTTTCATATCTACTGTATAATCTTGTACATGTAATTAAGCCCTTATTTCCCTAAGTATTCAATGAAAGACCTTATCTCTTTTCATCTTGTAGGATAATACTACATATATTTATTATGTTTTCTGTGCTTAATGTAGTTCAATAACTTTTGTATTTATCTCTGATTTAATTAAATGGGCTTAATTAACTACTGAAGCTATTCCTCAAAAATGATGGTGAGTTCTTAGTGTCACTGTCAATTTTGGTTTGTGTTGTGAGTTTGTTGCAGTGAGGAGGTGAATTGAAGAGTGTTCAGAAGCAAAAGGACTTTGAGTACTTTTGAATACTTCAAATCTTTTATTCATTTTCCCTTAAGACACTCATTTCTACATATATCTTCTCGTAAATTGTGTAAAGCTTGGTGTTCCAACACAATCAGGAAAGACTATAATATTGGAAAATAAATCCGTCACTATCTGACTAGATCCATTATATTCAAGAATCTGTCTTAGGTTATATGGATGGCAATGACTGAGAATTAAATTTGGCATAGTAAGAGTCCTCCAAAAATAGATTCATTTTCTTTAATTTGTAAATTTGTGCTCAGCTAATCAATAGAAGTAATGTTTTCATTACCAATTAAATGTTCCTTTTGAGAAAGAAAATAGCACCTCATACTCATGAACTGTTGTGACGCTTCTAGGCCACAGACAAAAGCACGGTCATTGAGAACCCACAACTTACCAAACATCCTCCTCACGTAGCTGATGGGAGAGCTGCCTTTTTGGCTAGCCATACAATTGCCCCCATTTTCTAGCAAGACAAACCTCTGCTTCCTTAGACCCTCCTCACAAGTCTCCCAACAAAGCTCAAATGCTTTAATAGATCCTTTCTAACGCTCTCTTACTGAAATGCCAACTGTTTCCCATTGCTTGTGTTCCCCCTCAGTTTAACAAGTAACAGAACCAGCTTGTTCAACTGTAGCTGTGTTCCTGGTCATCTTTGGTTGGAACGCATTGACACTAAAACATATTTCATAAGATGCAAGTTATTCTCCCAACATTTAGGAGGTGAATGCTTTGTTAACTTTTTGTATGTGTATTTTCAGTTCACATGTTTCTTAGCACTTACATATCAGTCATTTTGATATTTATTAAGTATATAAGGATACTCTCTCTGCCTTCTAGGAAATTTCAAACTGAGAATTGATATATTTTCATGTAGCAAAAAAGGAATCTGATCTATTTGTAAACCTCTTTCCTTTATAGATTGTACTCATTTTTACCATATTCAACTTAAGGCAAAGAAAAATGCTTTAAAAGTTGTTACTTTTTTATAGGGTATGGAATTCTGGTTACCTTTGCCTAATACCTTGACAAGCGCTCACTTTTTGGAACTTATTCACAAAAACTCTAGTGCCATGGAGTATTTTAACATTATAAAATAATCTCTCTGAGAATGTAGTGTGTGTGAGAGACAGAGACATTTACTTTGTAACTCAGTCACAGTAATTTACACAAAGCCACCTGATGGCCAGTTATGATGGTAAGTTATGTGCCTTCCTAAAAGAACTTCTGGAATTACTGTTGGTTCCAACATCTGCCCCAGGAGATCTATCTCCACAAGTTGTTTTCTGTAAAATATGAAAAATTCTCAGTTCAGTCTCTGTCATGAAAACTATAGATCTTCATTTCACACAAAGCAGAGAATGATTCATTTCTTAGTTTCGCTCTTTGGCAGATAACCTCAGCAAGTCTTCTTATATTTCAAGGCAAATCAGTGAACCCCTGGGACTTAAAATTTTTACACCTCCAAGCAGCTACAGATAATTCTTTATACACTTGTTGTAGATGTGTTTGCCTTAAATCTTTTAAGGTTATCAAGATGAGAAAACATTAGGCTATCAAGAATCGGAAAATAACTTGCTGAAATTTTGTACTAACTCATTCTTAGGTAGTCCTTGCCACCACTCTTGGGTAATTATTTGCAGAAGCCATTATAGAAATGGCTGGCTCTATCAATTAAACCACATTTAGTCACAATGAATGCATAGTATTTTTTGTGAGTGCAGAATGAGAGATTATGTAAAAGAAGAATCATTTTCAGCATTTGCATGGTTCTAGTTGCTGTTAATTATAGCTTTCTCTAAAATGTGTAACTATTATTACCTAATCACAACTTAGAAATGTGAATTTATTTGAAACAATTACTCACTTTTGTCACACCAAGATTTCCACAAACATAATTTAAATTTTGTTTGTGTCTATATTCTCTTTGGGCTGGGGACAAATAATCTGAGATGTGGCAAATGGGCCAGAATAATGTCATCTTTCATAAGCATGATCAGCCATGAACTATCTCGCTATAATTTGTCAGATTGTTCTTTTTATGTATAAAATAAATCCTTTAATGTTGTCCTTGAAATAAGACTCAATTCCATTTAGTTTAGAGTAGTGAACACCATTTTTTTCCTTTTCCTTTTTTTTTAGGCCTAATTTCTCAAAAAGTCTTTTGTGGAGATACTTTAATTCTCTATTTAAAATGAGTAATAGTACCTTTAGTAGAAATGTGTTAATTCTTTCCTTGGTTTATACCTGCAAAGAAAATACTACTAAATAAATGCACATACTTTAGTATCTCATAAAAATTCATGTAAATTTAAACCAAAACATAGAAAATTCATTATTTTACCTCTTTTGGAAGACTATCATAGTAACTGCCTGACTACAAGTATATAAATACTACACTTCTTTATACCCTCTTGTCATAAAACAGCTGATTATGCTGTACTCCCATAATGGTATGAAAAGATGAATATTTTATCTAATTTATTTTTATATAAATTTTAAGTCTGTGAAAGGAAAAGACAGATCAAGTAAAAACCAAATTTGCTTTATTAAATGTCATCTAATATGAGAAATTATCCAGAGAGGTTTTCTTTTTACTCATATTTTGGAGTCATTTATATATATCCTGGGCAGTGGGTTTTTATTGAAAATCTATTCATTAGGGGAGCCTGGGTGGCTCAGTTGGTTAAGCGTCTGCCTTCGGCTCAGGTCCTGATCCCAGGGTCCTAGGATTGAGTCCTGCATCAGGTTCCTTGCTCAGCGGGGAGTCTGCTTCTCCCTCTGCCTGCCACTCCCCCTGCTTGTACGCTCTCTCTCTGTCAAATAAATAAATAAAATCTTTTAAAAAAATGTATGCATTAGACATAGTCTTGAAAAGTAATATAAAAGAAATCTGGGTGTACCATTTCACACCCATTAGGATGGTACTATTTAACACCCCCCCCCTTTAGTGGGGGCGCCTGGGTGGCTCAGTCGGTTAAGCAGCCGACTCTTGATTTCAGCTCAGGTCCCCATCTCAGGGGTGTGAGTTCAACCCCCACACTGAATGTTCTTGGGGATGTAAGAATAGGCAAAGAACACAGACCCACAAATGATTTTTCATACAATATAGAAAATTTTAAGGTGCACAGAGGAAGGGAACCATTGATTCTCCATAGAAATTCTTAAAGCCAAGAACTCAGCATTTTTTATACCCAGGTTGTTCTCCATTTTTGAGGCCTAGTACTTTCTGTCTAGCATTTTTGTGTATTTTTCCATTTAGAATATTTTGTTTTTCCGGACTTTTGCTCAACAGTGTCAAAAAAAAATACGGCCTAGACTAAAACCAAATGATCTTATTCAGTTTCACTCTCCAGTTACTTCTGAGTCATCTAAAAGCTTGGCATGAAACAAATGCAATAAACAAACTGAGCAAAAGGAAAAAAATACAGCCCTTTCCTACCTTGTTCTTAGCAACAACAGTCTTATTCTGCCAAATAGATAGCACTTTCTTCTGTATCCATCAGGAGGCATCAAGTGATTAGACTCACTATGCAAAACGTGAACACAGGAAATTAAGGTCTAGAATGAGGGTAAAAGTATGCTGGCCAGTGTGTGCGCCCTGGTTTGCTAGTTGTTTTTTCAAGTTAGAACTTGTATAACCTTGGAACCTTTTCCTGAAGATAGTAATAGGTAGTAACTTATTTAACATGAGTTCCAAATGTGCTTTTAAAATTTCCTAAGGTATTAATTAATACTTACTAATAAAGAATCAAGAAGAAAGGAAAAGGAAAAGGAAATAGGTATCTCCAATCTGCCAGTCACGGATTTCTGTGCTTTATTTAGTGTCTACTCTGAGCTGATGTACTGAAGATATATACACCTGCACGCATGTGCATGCCCGTGCACACGCACACACACACACACAGGCATGAGTAATCAGTGACTAGCAGAACTGATCCTGAAGCCAGGCTAGTGATGTCATTGGTAAGAAAGCATAGTAACTCAGAAGAAAGGATTGTCAGACGCTTCTAAAACTGTGGCATGGCCTTGTAGGGAAACAGTGTTTTATGTGACTTTGTCCATGTCCTATTGGAAACAGTCTTTATCAGCAGGGCTGACTTGTACTTCCTTAATATTTACCATAGTACTAATCCTAGATTACTTTTATTTTTAATTTATCTCAAAACTCATGCTTTAAAATACTGACTACTTATATAAGTGCATATTAATCTTCAGCCAAGTTTCATAAGGATTGCTGCATTGCAGGATTGGTACATTTCTGTGGTAGACAGATAAAAATATGCCAAAATCAATATACATTTCATGAAATCATTATATGTAATTTAAAGTAAATCTAAAGTTAAAAATGAACAAAAAAACCAAACACGTATGAAATAGAGTAACGAATTCATATTTTTCATTATGACTTAACATTATTGAAACATGGGGTATACTTGAAATCAGTAAGTCACCAACTAGGATTTAAGAAATATCAAGTGTCTGTAGGATAGGAATGTATTACCAGGAAATACACTTTCTTTTGGAATGACGTTGTCTCTCTAACGAGGAAATAGAGATTTACTCCTTGTGAGGTTCCGTCAGTCTCAGTAAGGTTCTATCTCTTTTGGTGCGAGGAAAAGGGAGAGTTCATTTGCATGGTTTTTTCTAATTATCTTCTCCTGAATAGCTTTCACTTTTTCTTGGGAATTATTTAAAGCACTCTGGTTGTTTTTCCACTATTTTATTTATATGGTACATCAGTTTCTATAGCTTTTTTCTCATAGTGTGATTATAACTTTCTAGGGACCCAGTAGAATTTTTAGGGCAGTAAGACAAAATGCCTCCTCCTCTTTTCATTATATAAAAGCCATTTTATTATAGAGAAAGTTAGTCGGGTGTGGAGAAACCTGTTTCCTCAGAGTCCTTAAATGTTAGTTAATCAAAATTCTTTCACTGATGTTAATGAAAAAGAGGTCCTACTTCCCTGGTGATTTCTAGGCAGAGATAATAAACAATTCTTAGTAAATCAAATGCTTTAAAATTTTGAAAAGCATCATCATCATCGTCGTCATCACCATCATCATCATCATCATCTTGTGTTGGAGGTTTACTGTGAGTCAAGCACTGTTGGATGTTTGTGTATGTTACCCTGACCCTCAGAGCAGCCCATAAGATAAGCATTATCTTTCTCGTTTTACGATGAGAAACATGACATTCAGAGGAAGTTTAAATGATTTGGTCAAACTCACTTGGTGAGATAGTAGCAGACGTAGGATGCATTCAAAAGCTGTGGCACAGAAGGTGATGCTTTTTGTTGTGAGTTACTGGCGCTTCCCACGCCAGGCCCAGGCCACGCCTCTCCATGAACAAGTGCACGCCCCACCCCCTTCTTTATGAGGACAGTCATGAAGTTAGAGGAAGAAAAAAGATTAGAGACAGCGGTAACACACCATCCTGTCTCCAATTAGAGCTTTTTAGCTTCTCCTTTTATTTTTTGTCCTCAATAAGCATGTGTAGCTCTGGAAGAGACTCATTATTAACCCATCTTATCTAATACCAAAGATTACTATAAAAAAAAATCCCAATATGAATGAAATGTTTTTGCCAGAAAGACTTTGTTTTTGAGTCAGTGAAGAAAAAAAATTACATATATCCTTTTATATTTTATAAGGATATATATATATATCCTTTTCTAGAAAATTATTTCTGAGTTACTTATATAACATACGTTTTAAAGGGCTTTGTGAATTACATAAAAATAAATGTAAACATCATTTTAAAAACAATATTAAGGAAATAAACTTGAATTAAATCATAGCAGTGTTAAATTATTTGGAATCTAAAGCCATATTTTTAAAAAGTAGGTTGGAGACTTCAGCTGCTGAAGATTGGTTTGAATCTGCCTGTTGCTTTTAAAAGTGAAGTGGGACGAAGTTAAAGGGAAGAGAACAAAGCACAATTGTAAACACTCAAGAATCAAATTACTGTTATTGAACTGACAGTTTGTTGTTTAAGGGCATTAACTACATAAAGGCAAAGATACATTTGACATCAGGGACTGCTGGATCCAGGGACTCAAACTACATCATGTATCTGACTGGCACTGTTTCTCTAACCCACCTACCTCCTCCTGCCCCCTTGTCTGCTTCCTTCCCCTCACTCCTGTTCTTTCTCTTCCCCTTTTCTGTTGTTTTTGTCCCCTCCCTCTCTGTCTCCATTGCCTCTCTGTGTTTTGCTTTATTGTTGTTGTTGTTTTCCTAGACTCTTCATGTGTTAAGGACCATGGCCATTGGCAGCTCTGGGGCCACAACTCTATAGCTTTTATTATTTTTCTAATGTAAAAAGAGGGCTTTTTCCCAGTTGTATAGTGAACTGTCCCAAGGAAGAACTCTGAGCTGCTTTTGTCAAATATTTGTACCCGGATCAGTCACTGGTCTGTGGCTGGAATACGGTGATGGGCTCGTGTGAAGCAGAGCTCTGCAATTGGGAACTCCACTGCAGTCACACATCATATAAAGGAGGGAAATGCCCCACAATAGGCGAGAAGGCACTTATCGAAGAAAGATGTAACAGGCATTTGGGCAGACAAAAATAACATGTCTGTTGTGCTTTTCTGTTTGGATTTATGTTTTTCTCTAGTTTATTCCTAACCTAGTACTAATAAATAAAGATGGGGTGAGTATTCCTTTTGTAAAATACGTGCCTTTACAAGAAAAATAAAATGTTAATTTTTTTGTAGTTGAGAGGAGGTGGGAATGCAGTTCCTCAGAATTTCACCAGTCTTTCTTTCAAAATATACGAACGTTTTTATTGCTAAAGATTGTTTTATATATCATTGCAAACTTAACCAAAGAGTAGAGTAGCTATTGTTTTTAGATATTCAGCATATATATTTTTTAAACAGCTAATTCTCCAAAAGAAGGTTATGCCAGGTAGAATTTTATTTCTTGGTTTATAGTCTTTAACTCTAGGTGTTAAATTGAAGCCTTATTGAAAAAAAATATTTTATTCCTAGCAACTTGTAGGGAGTACCTTAGACAGTATAGTGCTTTCCATTTACAGAGGAGCAGAATTTGAGAAGCGGCATTCATCGTGGTTAAAAATCCTCCATCTGCTCTATACTAGTTGTAGTAGGCACAATAATGGCCTCCCAGAGATGTCCACATGCTCTTACCCAGAACCTGTCAGTGTTACTCTTTGGGGTAAAAAGGACTTTGCAGATGTGATTAAGTTAAGGGTCTTCACATGGGGAGATTGTTTTAACTTATCGGGGGGAGGTCCAACAATCACAAGGGTCTCTGTAGAAAGGAAAGAAGGCCAGTCAGAGAAAGAGATGTGACATGGAAATGGGGGCTGTCGAGATGCAGGGCCACAAGCCGAGGCATGTGCACACACTTCAGAAGCCAGAAACAGCAAGGAAGTGGATTCTCTCTTAGAGCCTCCAGAAGGAATGCAGCCCTGCTTATCCATTTCAAACTTCTGACCTCCAGAATTGTAAGAGAATAAATTCATGTTTTAAAACATTAAGTTTCTAGTAGTTTGTCACAATGACAAAGGGAAACTAATACAGTTAGCTATGTGACCTTCTATTTCTCAGTTTCCTCACATGTAAAATGGAAGTAATAATAGAACCAAAACATTATTTGAAAATTAAATGAGTTCATTCAAGGGAAGTGCCTGTCAGATACTAAGATCTATAATTATATATATATAATTGAACTTAGAGACTAGTGGGTGGATCTAATCAAGAGCAGACTGAAGAATGCATGCATGTATAAATTTAAGCCTAAATTTATTATAATTAACAAATACACGACTGTAACATAGATGTCATACATATATATAGTCATGGATCTGGAAGGGACCTTAGATTTAGAGCTCAGCTACTCTAGTCCGTTACTCCATCAGGATTTGGTACTATATGGCCATGTGACATTGCTATCCTCTATCCCTGTGAGCTCTCTGACACCATTAGTCCATTGTTGAATAACTTAAACGGTTAGAAATATTTCTCCCATTTATTAAGCCAAATGCGGTAACTTCTTTTTGGAACTACATTATATATGGCTATGCATTTTTCTTTTTAAGAGCTCCTCTGAAATAGACACGAATAGAGGACACTTGCTGTAACTATAACCACTACCTCTCCCGTCTCAGTTTTTATACTGGAGGCTAAATTGCACCCACTCCCACCTTTTTTATTCTGCTGATACAACATAAGTTTCCATTTGCTTTTTTGTAAATGTCACATTGGTTCATTGAGTTTTCTGTGTCAAACCAGCTTCAGAGTAGTTTACTCTGGGTTAGTGTTGAGTCAGTTTTTAAGTATTTCTTGACTTGTATATGTGAACAGTTAACTTTCTTTCTTTTCTTTTCTTTTTTTTTTTTTTGTTCTAATAGCAGGACATTGTCTTTATCCTTATTATTCATGTTCTTCTGGTAGTGCTCACCACCAGTTGCCATCATTTTGTATGCTAAGCTCAGGCTTCTCAAGACCAGATTTTGTTCTTTCATGTTATCTAGATAGCCTTTTTTTTTTCAAAGCTCCTTATAAGTTTCAAGAAGAAATGATGAATTTATCAAGTTCATTGGTTCCTTGCCCAGGAGTTGAGTGTCACTAGAGATGGTCTATATTTCTTTTGGTAAGGTTGTTAATCTCTATAAGATTCAGTAAAAGTGGTTAGTGGTGTGTTGGACACATTATCTGAGCATATCAGTCACTCCTCGGCGTATGCATTTGAGTGAGGTAGCCTTGTAAAAAGCTGGTGCTGCCTGTTATGGGTCATCATTAGCCATCACTGGTCTCTTTCTCTGGATACTCTAGCATGTGGCAAGGATTCTTCAGTCCTTAACTCCTGTGAATTCTCTTCACTGTTGCATATATCTATAAAGGCCCTATGTACCTACTAAGAGAAGCCTCATTTCTGCATTATCTGGTCATCAGTGTTCAGTACTTTGTATGTTTTACTCACTTCTGAGTTTCTAGCCTTCTCAGAGTCTATCTCAGAAACTTTATTCTTGGTTTCTTTGCCCTTCCTAACTTCATCCCTCCCTCTACTTTTACTACTGTCCTTTCTTGTCTCCTACTTCTTCCTTCTTCTACCTCCCCTGCCCTTTCTTCCTCTCCTACCCATCACTCTACCCCTGCCAAATAAATGTCCAGAAGTCATACTCTGAATCAGAAGTTCCTTACACCTAGGAGAACTGTTCTTACCTCAGAATTTGCACCTACATAAGTGACAGTGTTTAGTGAGCTTTGTAATCTTACAGCTCAAGATAGTTTTAGATGTTGACTGTCTAAAACAGTAGCTGCTGGCCACAGGTAGCTATTGAACACATGAAATGGGCCTCGTGCCACATGGTAAAATGGTAATATTTTAGATATATTGGGTGAAATAAATGTATTATTAAAATTAGTGTCTTCTCACTTTTTTTTAACATGGCTACTAGAAAATTTTAAATTACATATGTGCCTTGAATTATATTTATACTAGATGGCATTTTTTAGACATGCTAAGGAGATTCATTAACATGAAGCAAAAGAGAAAAATAAATTACACATTAAAAATAATAAAATGCATAGCATCCTGGAACCATTTTGGATGGATAGAACTATCCCTGCACATCTCAGTAGGCCTAGAGAGCACTGCTGTATTGTTGCACAATCTGGCTGAGGTTCATAATAATTGGCCCTGATTTTCAAGAAAGGTTAAATTATGTTTGGAATAACCCATTTTTGAATGCATACAAGTGTGTAATATATTTCATAAAGAAATTCCATCAAGAGCAGAGGAATTAAACTGCTAAATTAGCAGTTACGTTGAAAACTTGGCTATCTGGAGTGATTTAGTCTTTGAGTGTTCCAAGAGAGTTAATTTTTATGGTAGCAGCTTTATAATAAAGCTAAGTGACAATTTTTATATGAGAGTAGTTGACAAATTCATGGGAGGAAAATAAGCCCACCAAAGAGTGGAAATACCAAAATATTCAAAAACATTTTGTTTCTTCAGAAGTGTTTAATATTTAATGTGAAGTATTGTATTTATATTAAAATCATTATTTCAAAAGAATTTTTTTGAACCAGTATGTAGATTTGATCTCATCATTCAAGTAATTTTTGTATGTAGTACCTGCAATCTTTGTCTTTGGTCGTCTATGTTTAGAAATGGTGATGAGCATTTTTTTTTTTTTTAAGATTTTTTTATTTATTCATTTGACAGAGACACAGCGAGAGAGGGAACACAAGCAGAGGGAGGGGGAGAGGGAGAAGCAGGCTTCCCGCCGAGCAGGGAGCCCGATGCGGGGCTCGATCCCAGGACTCTGGGATCATGACCTGAGCTGAAGGCAGACGCTTCACGACTGAGCCACCCAGGCGCCCCGGTGATGAGCATTTCTTACCGGCAAATTCTATGATAAAGTTATTGATAATGCAAAACTAAAACTTAACCTTGGAAAAACAAACTAATGTTACCATCAGTGTCTGAACTTCATGGCAGTGTTGTATGCCTGAAGTGATTTGTATCACAGGTTAATCTAAGCAGCTTTCTAAAAAATAAGAGGAACAAGGGACCTCTGAATAATTATGTTCCAAAAAGATATCAAGCATTGAAAATTATATAAATCTAATTTCTGCCCTCTAAGAAATAATAACTAGGCAGACATTGATATCAGCACATACAAAAGACAAAGAATGTTGCTTAAATTTCATTGTTACTAAGGTAAGATTGTCTTAGACATGCTTCTGATAGAAATGTTGCTGCCCTGTCTTGCTAGGTATTTAAAATAAGGTACTAGACGATAAAACTGATGAAACTAAGAGATGGGGTTTAGTATATTTCAGATAAGAAAATGAAATGTATGGGGCGCCTGGGTGACTCAGATGTTAAGCGTCTGCCTTCGGCTCAGGTCATGATCCCGGAGTCCTGGGATCAAGCCCCGCATCAGGCTGCCTGCTCCGCGGGAAGCCTGCTTCTCCCTCTCCCACTCCCCCTGCTTGTGTTCCCTCTCTCGCTGTTTCTCTCTCTGTCAAATAAATAAATAAAATCTTTAAAAAAAGAAAAAAGAAAATGAAATGTACAGTTGACATGTCGTCGTATGTCAACTCTATGTAGGAGAACGTATCCCAATAAGATAATTTTATGATTATCTGAAATTGAATATCTCCTATTTCTCCTTTTTGCTACTTCAAGTAAAAATGTTTTTCTGACATATTTAGACAGACTTGAAACAATTTCTGAAAGCAAAATATTACAAAATAATTTTTCCCAAAAATGCATGTATGTCCTCTTTATTTCCTGAACTTTAAAGTCTTTTTTCCGTATTTTTCTGAAGTAATAAACATTCTCCTATATCTCCTTCTCAGCTGAACAAAATAAGGAAAGTAGATAAAAATACGAGAGGTTAGTTGAAACCAGAAGTAATCAGAGTAGTAGAGTAGCCCATTGTGTTTTTATAATAAAATGGTTAAGTAAATTAATTAAGTGAATATTCTAATCTGTATTAGATTTTTTTTTGAAGCTGATACTATGCTCAGGAAAAGGACAAACTGATTTTCCAGGCATTATATCTCAGTAGCTCTCTTTATGGTCTTTTAGATACAATATTTTTCAAAACTACTTCTCTTGGAGAACATTATCTTTAATATGTCTGAAATGCTTCCCAGCTGAACTGGGAACCTTCAATGTCTGTCTTGAAATGGGCTGTACAAGAATGAAAGGCTGTTCAATTTTAACAACTAAATTAATAATTAAATAAACTAGCTATATTATTTAAATAGGTTATTCTGACTTAATAAGCATTTCTCAGTATATGAAGTCTGAACCTATAGTAATATACTCATTAAGTACAAACCGAAACAACAAAGTGCTTCTGTGGTTATGTTCAGCAAGATTATTGGACAAAGTATTAATCTAAGATCAAGATATAAATATTTTAAATTTTACTATTTGTAGCTATGTAACTTGATATTCATAGTCACACCATAAAGCTAACACATCAAATTACAAGCTCTGCTTCATTGTGATCCACTCAGTGCCTTCTCTCTCCTTGATGTTCTTTCCATTCCTACTGCCACCATTTATGGTCTTGTTCCTCCCACCGTCCTCCCGTGGTAGCCTTGTAACTAATCCCCAGTGTCTCCAGGTCTTAATTCATTGAGTTACCAGGTTAAGTTCAGCTTTGATTAGCTTACTCTCATGCTCAAAAAAGGAAAAGAATAACTCCCTCTTCCTGTGCCTTACAAAATAGTGTTCGATTCTGCAATATAACGTTTCCAGATCCTTCAAAAAATAGATCCAATTTATTCTTTTGAAATATTATTCAGTGTCCTCCATTCCTTCGCAACATATTTGACATTGGTCACTTTTCCCCAAATACACCTTGAATTTTCCGAACTCCTTTGCTCATGTAGATAATTATCGAACCTCCAGTCCATTTCCACATGTTAAAATCCTGCCAAGAAATGTATGGCCAAGCTTGTATGTGACTTGACTTCATGAAATCACTCCATCTCATTCCAGTTAAAAATACCATCAAAGGGCAGAGATTACAGTCCTGGTTTTGTCGCTATGTAGTTTTTTAAAATTGGGGGTCCTAAAGGAATCACGTGTAAAATAAGGATATCAAACCGTTTATCTCTCCAAGCCTTTGTCAGTTATTATTTGGAATCAATGAACACAAACCAAAGGTTCGGTAACTTTATGAATCCAAGAAGCCTGTAAAAACTCTAGAACAAATATTTGAGTTTATGTTCAAATGTGCAAGGTATTTTCTCTCTAGGGAGGGGGTCTAAAGCTGCTTTCTTTAGCTCCTTAAGATGGTCCACAATCCAAAAAATGGTTAGGAACTATCATTACCCTGATCTGAGTCTTCTGTTTACACAGACATACCTAGACACACACAGTATCTCTATCTCTCAGTCACACTGGTAAATATCTGAAAGCTTTAAAACCATAGTGCTTAGCTCTGTTATCTCCTATGAGTGGTGCTCAACACACCTGACAGATAATGTTCCCATGGGTGATACACTTCCATCAAGAACAGTTTTGTGCTGCTGCCTGCTAAATGAATGCGATATTCTGTGGGTTTGGTGCCATTCCTGGTGTGCTGGCTTTAAATTTATCACTTTCTTTCCTACTCATTCAAGATTCAGTTGACAATACAGTAGTAGTGGCTGTATTATGATCGACATATTGTAGATATCAAATACGTATTTGTTAAATGAATAAAGGATGTTATTCAAAGGAGATCTAGTAAGTGAAAGGCAGTTTTTGAAAAAAGAACAAGAGTTTGAATGAGAAAGATTATGCCTAGGATAATACCATTAATCAGATTTCACTAAAGTTAATTAACTCTAACCTTGAATAAGAGACTTAGTGATACTTTGGGGAAAATACAAGAAAAAGAGTAAGTTAAGAATTTGTAGTTGCAGAAGTAAATCACAATTGGTGCTTTATGAGAAGACCCCATATTGTAAACAAGGTTACTACACCTTTTAGAGACCTTGTAAACCAAGGACAAAATACATTACACTAAGAATATAAATGCAATCATATACAATAATTACAGTGAAGACAAGACAGTTCTTACATCTTTCAAAAGGTAGTCACTTGTACTTCTATATTAGCCTTTGTTTTTTTTAGTTCCTTATACTTGTTGTAAGAAGCAGAGGTTGGACAGTCCCCAAGTAGGTGTCTCACAAAACTCCGGGCCCTCAGTAGGCTGATGCATTGAGGGGCCAAGCATCCTGATAAGAGTAAGGACTGCAGGAAAGTAATTTTCTTTTCGCAGATAACAGCATGGTTCCTATAAATCAAAATATGCTTTGTTATATTCTCATAGCTCTGGGATTGCAGGTACTACATACCAAGCACTTTCTTGAATGAAGAGATCAAATTTGTGTATTTTCCCTGTTTAAAAATATACAAAAGCCCAAGTGAGAAGCAAAGAACTAAAAGGTGTGTAAATTGGTTCAGTTTAGGTGAATTTCCCCTACAAGAGGAGGGGTTAGGATTTCTCATGAGGTTGGGGCAGTACTGTCTTTTTTTTTTTTTTTTTTTTTTTAAATATTTTATTTATTTATTCATGAGAGACAGAGAGAGAGAGGCAGAGGGAGAAGCAGGCTCCCAAGGAGCAGGAAGCCCGATGCGGGACTCGATCCCAGGACCCTGGGATCATGACCTGAGCCGAAGGCAGACGCTTAACCGTCTGAGCCACCCAGGCACCCAAGGGGCAGTACTGTCTTATTTCTCATTAGTTAACTTTTTCTGTTTTGTTCTTACTCCTTTGATAGGTGATATATCCATACTCCAGAATTAACAATTTTTCAAGTTTTTAGAAAGCCATAATTGGCAGTTTCTTATAAAGTTGAAACATATACTTACTATAAACTCAGCACCCCCACTCCTAGGAATTTGCCCATGGAAATGAAGACATTTGTCCTTGCAAAATCTGAATTTTTATAGTAACTTTATTCATAATCACCAAAAGCTAGAAACAACCTCTGTTGTTCAGCTAGTGAATGGGTAAGCAAATTCAGGTGCATTCATATAATGCAGTACTACTTAACAATCAAAAGGAACAAATATTGGTATGTCCAATGACATGAATAAGCATTTATACTAAGTAAAAGAATCCATATTCAAAAGTTTACATATTCTGTGATTCCATTTATATGACATTCTAAAAAAAGTAAAACTATAGGGACAGAAATCAGATCAGTGGTTGCCATGAAATGGGGTTGGATAGGGGATTGATTATGGAGGGGCATGAGGAAACTTTTTGGGTGATGGAACTGTTCTGTATCTTGAGGTAGTGGCCACACAGCTGTATAAGTTTGTCAGAATTTACAGAATCATACATCTAAAAAGGGTGAATTTTATTGTATATAAATTATATATCAGTAAGCAAATAAGACACTGTACATCTACTACTATATCTTATAAAACATCCCAGTAGAGTCTGGTGCTGCACCTTGTAATCAAACGTTAATATTTTTGCAATGAAATATATGATAGCTATGTATACCAAGTTGGTTAAGTTTTTCCGCCAGATGGATTTTTGGAGCTTTTTGGATTTGGGATTTGCAAATAAATTGTGGATGGATGACTATGGAAAAAGCACCACTGGTGTAGAAACAAAGAATATGGAACTATCGGCCTAACTGTTTTGGATCAAATATGGATTTTACTTTTCCAAACCCCTTTTTTAGGAACATTGTGATAGTAAAAAAATCAATGTCCCACGTCTCCCAGTCTCACGCAACTCTCCCTTCTTGTCTTCTTTTTGATATATCAAAAGGTCTTTCCCTCTACAGCATAATCTAAAAGGTCCTTTTCTTTGTAAGTACAGGCACATTTTGCAGAATATCTCATTGGTTAATAACGTCCTGTAGGAACACCTTTCTTGGCTTTTAATATCCAGTCTTTTAGAGAGTATATATATCTTATAACCCTTTTGGGGGGCTAGTGTATGTTTATATTTATGTCCCAAATTTTAATATTTATATTTTTAAAACAACAACAACAACATAAGGAATAGTGCAGAGGACAATAGGGGAAGGGAGGGAAAAACCGAATGGGAAGAAATCAGAGAGGGAGAAACCATATGAGACTCTTGACTCCAGGTAAATAAACTGAGGGTTGCAGAAAGGGAGGTGGGTGGGGGGATGGGGTAACTGGGTGATGGGCATTAAGGAGGGCACGTGATGTGATGAGCACTGGGTGTTATACGCAACTAATGAATCGTTGAACATTATATCAAAAACTAATGATGTACTATATGTTGGATAATTTAATTTAAAAAAAGATTTAACACTCATCCTAAAATGTAAAACAAAACAAAACAAAAACAACGAAAGTCCAGTGGGAGGTCTTGTTACATGCCAAATACAATTGACAGAATGTCAGAAACAGGTTTAAATTATTTGAAACTCTGCAAAGAGTCCATAAATGGGACACGTATCTTAGATGTTGCTGGGGTAAGCAAGGTCATATTACTGCATACAAAGAAACTAGTTGTTAACAGTTCTATTATTTATTGATTGCATTACATGTTTTTTTGCAGAGCCCTTGTTATGTTTGAATGTTTTTGGAATGTTTTAAGACATTGGTTTAGGTTTTTGTGTTGACATGTAATCTGTTGTTATTTTTTAAACACTTAAATATTGTTATAGAGGATAATATAGTTGTATTCGGACTCTTTTTCTTAAAATTCAGTAATATACAAATCACCACTGTCTTCTGAAAGAGCTGTTTTCATTTAGCTTCTGTTTGGAGTGTTCCCAAAAATTTAGAATTAACTAAGTAAATAGTATAGGTTGAATGAAATCGCTTTACTGCTTTCTCTGTAATTCCCACATGTAGTGTTTTATAATAGTTTAGTAGAGATTTTGTACCCCAGATAATTTTAAGTTTTTCCTTAAAGTTTGTTTAGAGCAACAGTAAAATTGTCATAGAAGATCTGAGCAAAAAAAAAAGAAAAGAAACATCTGAGCAATATTGAGAATCAAATACAGGATGAGAATTTTAGAGCTGAAACCAGAGGTCATTTAACCCTTCACCCTCCCTTTCCAGACGACAATAAAATGGAAGGTCCCTGGAAGATAAAGTGACTTTCCTGAGGTCACACAAGTAAATTGAAGGCAGAGCCCCACACGCTTATTGAAAACTTGAAATAAGGCTAGTGCAACCGAGAAACTGTGTTTTTATTTTTTTATAATGTTAATGTACGTAAAAGTAAACAGCTATGTGAGAGTGCTGCATAGTGCATTGGACAGCAGGGCTTTGAGGTTATATGGTATTACAGCACAAGCCACGTTTAATGGTAGCTAATGTTGGCTAATTGAAAAGGTCAGGGTTGTAGGAGGCAAAAGAAGAAAAGGATCTCCACTAGGAAAACACTCTGTCGAAGCCTAGAATTTGAAAGCCCCAAATGATTCTGTGTTTAGAATGGATGTGGAGTGTTTAGTTTGACCATGATTCTAGACTTAACTAATAGTATGGACTTTGAATCCAGTATCAGAATGAGTGGGAAGACTGGTAAGACTCAGAAGTAGGAGGCAGGCATTGCGAACTCTGGTAACTCTGTAATTTTTCTCCAGTTGTCCTGAAAATATTTATGAAAGATTTCAGAGAGAAAAAAATAATTCAAGAATTCCCGGAGTTTATTATAGTAGAATAGCAGTCTGTCTGAAAATTGCTTTTGGTGGAAGACCCATAGCTTTAGCTTCTTGAGATTAGATTATTTCCTGGTGCGTTAGTGAAATTCCTTCCACAACTACATAGTTGGTTCTAAATTTTCAAATCTATCAGTGAAAATACAGTGGAGTTTGTCACCTAAATTAATATTTTCTTCCCCATATGGGCTGTCAGGTGAGCTACAAGAACCAGTTCATCTCTTATATTTGCTGGTACCTTGACGAGAAAAATCTCTCTGTGAGAATTATCAATTCATGGTACTATTTAGCACTCAGCAGCATAAGAGTCCCTAAACCTGATAACTGAGATGATTGATTACAAAGCCCTTCCCTTGAGATATCTAAGGCAGGAAGAATTAAAGCATGCTATAGGAAATGCCAAATGCTTTGATCATTTGAATAGACCCAGAATGAATTTTTCTCTTCCCACTCCCTTGGTCCACAATGTTAAAACAATCTAAAAGGTTAAGCCCTGTATACTTTTTTTTGGTCCGTGTGTACAAGCTCATCTGAAAATTCAAATGCTTTAACATGGTTTTGATGGAAGTATTTAGCTTATGTAAATAAATAGGTTTAACCTATTTAAAGCTAGTTATTGTTGTTGTTTATAAAATTGCTTTATCACTATTACTGTTTTGTTACTGTTTTGTTTATATCTGTCTTTTAGAGTTCAGATTTGGTTGGTTTGTGCTCACATATTAGCTTTTTTCAGAGCCTGACAGATCATGAATAATGCTCAGTAAAACTTTAGACAATTCATTTAACTGCTTCAGTGTCAATTTCATTAACTGTAAATGAATATGTTGCAGAGGATCCCTTAGGAGAACGATTCTGAAATTGGAGGTGAGGTGACAGAAGAAAGGTGACTTTCAAATTACATTTCCCTCACTGCATCTAAGAAGATGTTACTATAGGCGCGTATTGTGCATGTCTTCAAAGTAGGGAAAAGTCATAATCCTTTTTGAGTCCTTCATTGCTCTAAGAATTTGTGATTCTGTGTTCATAGTCTTTCCATGCTGTTTCACCTCAATAAAACCAAAAGACTCAGTTTTACAAAACTAAGGCTACTTTGATCCTGTCAGTTACTGAAGAAAGAGGCAAAAGCACTTTAAAGTGTTGAAATTGAGATAGGTCAATAATTATGACTCCTATTTATTGATATAAGTTTTCTTCATTTTTTAAAAAGATTTTATTTATTTGACAGAGAGAGAGAGCGAGAGCACAAGTAGGCAGAGAGGCAGGCAGAGGGAGCCGGGGAGCAGGCTCTCCGCTGAGCAGGGAGCCGGACGTGGGGCTCAATCCCAGGACCCTGGGATCACTACCCAAGCCGAAGGCAGACACTCAACCTACTGAGCCACCCAGGACCCCAGTGTTCTTCATTTTTATTCAAAAAGTAATTTTGCCTTCATACTAAGTAAAAAGAGAAGTTTTTTTCTAACTACCTCAGAAAAATACAAAGGGGAGTTTCATTTTTAACCTTTTTTAACCGTTATTTTTTTAACCTTTTTTTAAACCTTCTTTCTGATAGCATACCTCCTTAACACATTGACTCACACCTCCCCGTCTGTGTGTGTGTGTGTGTTTATTTTGACATATATCCTGTCATTAGTTTACTAATAAAAAAGAAAGTCAGACTTTGAAAAGTAAACTTTGTGGCTTGCTTATTTTTTTAAGCCCACTTATTTTATTCTAATCAAAGAAAAAATATAAGCCATTTATTTTCAGCATTCCTGGCTGCTATTATCTTGACTATAATTGCCTAGTTTCCTTTCTGGCTGATCTATTGCTAGCCTTTATCTGGATGTTATTAAAGAATATAAATGCCCCATAGAGCACTGTAGTCTCAGCCAGAATATTTTCAGATTCTCGGCTAAAATGAAACAGAACTAGTGGTTTGGCTGTTAAGTAAGTAGCTCAGATTTGTTGTCGGAATGTACGAGGGACTCTAAATTCACTGTTAGTTGTTCCTGAGATGTAGCATTTGAAGAATAGCTTCGACTGTTTATGGATTATGGTCCTTGGGCACCAGATAGTGGATGTTGGAATGTATTGCAGAAAAGCTGATTAAAGTACTAGAGTCTTTAACAGTAAAAGTAGGAAGTCATTTGTAATACCTGTGCTTGACTCTGTCAGATGCACTTACATGCTTCCTTTAGAAAGCTTTGGCTTATTATCATCTTATCCATGCAGGAATAACATTTTTGTAAAAATGTGCCTTTTGGAGAAGAATTCAATAAGCTATACTTGATGAGAAGTGTATGTAGGTAGACTGATTTGAACTTTGAAGATCCCAAGTACTTTGCAGTCTTATTTTCTAGCTTACTAAAGTCATATTTCACCATGACTCAGATTTCAGTAGTAGGTACTTTGGTTCCCAATTTTCATGTGTTGTGACTGTTAACCAGGGAATTTATACTTACTTCAAAATGTAAACTATGTCAGAATTCATTGTCTCTCCCCATCCCCTACCTCTTGGGCCACTTTCTCCCCAACAGCAGTTCACTGAAGTAGAGTATAATTACAAAACTTAACAGGTCTTTAAATATACTTTGCACTCCCCTTGTTAAGATATTTCAATTATTTCCTCATTGGTTTTGAAATAAAGTTCAAACTTCTTAGAGAGCCATTCATGATCTGTTCCTTCTCTGTCTCGCGCTTGCTCACCCATTCCCGTGCAGTGTGTGTGGGTTTCAGGTTTGCAGACCTCCTATTTCCCTCCTCATTTCTTTTACTTTGGTTGCTTGCTTCTCCTTCACCCTTTTTCACCTGAGCATCACCTCACATATACCCTCTTCTAGGAAACCTCCCTTGAACCATAATTATCCTGTCTCTTATTAATCTCAGTTAGACTAGGCTTTAAGCTCTTTATAGCATTTGATAAGATTCCTTTCATACTCTACCAGAATCATGTGTTTGTCTGTCTCACTTAATAGATGAATATTCCTTGAGTTCAGAGATGATAGTAGTGTCTTTTGTGGTTTTGAATCTGGCATATAGACCTTTCAAATAAATGTTTGTTGACGGACTGACTAAATGACTTCTACAGATAATTTTATAATTTGACTTATTTTGCTCCTGATTCTTAAGGCATCTGAGAGTATGGGTTATGCCATTTTCCTCACAAGAAGCTTTTTAAGTTGACTCCCTAACTTCCATATTGCCACCTAAAATGTATAGTAAAGGTAGGTCTTTGGCTTTGGGAAGACAAGAACCTTATTGGCCAGGACATAAAGTAATATAAATCTTAAAAATCAGTTAAAGAATGTGGATGGAATACAGTATTTGGGAAATTGGAAAGACCAACTCCATGATCATGAATAATGCATTCTAGCTTATCTGTGTATATTGTTGAATCTGTGACTTTAGTGATATATAAAATTCCCTTAAGAGAGAATAGATATTTAATAACTTTTTCCTTATTTGAAAATAACTGTGTACAGGGGCACCTGGGTGGCTCAGTCGGTTAAGCAGCTGCCTTCGGCTCAGCTCATGATCCCAGGGTCCTGGGATCGAGCCCTGCATCGGGTTCCCTGCTCGGCAGGAAGCCTGCTTCTCCCTCTCCCGCTCCCCCTACTTGTGTTCCCTCTCTCCTGTCTCTCTCTCTGTCAAATAAATAAATAAAATCTTTAAAAAAAAAAAAAGAAAAGAAAATAACTGTGTACAGTTTCTACATTTTAATGTAATCTTAATTTGAGAAGCAAGACAAAGTTTAAAAGAATATTTGGTAATGATGGGTTATAGAATTTAAACATGGGCTTGGTTGTCCTTAGGTGTCTTTATAGTATTTGCATCAATATTCTGCATTATGTGACAAAATAGAAACAAAATACAAAGAAATCCATATTTATAAGATGACAAGATTTTTAAAATAATTTAAGCTTAATTCTGAATAGAATAACATTTTCATTTGATCTAAAATTTCATTTCTTCTTATATGTGTGCTTAATATTTGCTTTCATGTAATTGTTTGCTTAGACCTTTTGTATAATTATTTCTTTCATGATATAGCAAACTGAGTCAGCATATTATAGCTGAATCATAGTCCTGGCTGTTCTTTTTATTTATTGAATGAACAAGCACTGTATTATTAAAATTCCTTGTCCTTCAATTGAGCTTGCAAAAGAAGCTTATTTGTTAGATCTTGAATACTCTAAGAAATGTGTATCCAAGGTTTTAAATTATATACCTGGTTTCAGTGCTGTTTTAAAAAATAGAAGGGAGAAAAATTATCCACATTTCAATAGTTGGCTATCTGCTTATTCTCAGAGACCCCTGCCTCCTTTTTAAAAATAATTTTAAGGTTTCTTGTTTGTTAAAATTTGGTATTGAATTTGTATATAAAGTGTGAAGACTGTAGCATGTAGAATATTATTGTCATTTAAGAATGTATTCACTGTTTTGGTTTTTGGAGCGCTGCCTCCAAGAGGTTCATAGCATTTGGTACGGAGTTCACGTATTTCTAGTCTACAGACCTACCCTATTGAGGCAAAAGCTTCATGATGCCGATGTATTTTTTTCTACTGCTATAATGCTCAGCAACGGTAATTAATTTTTTTTGAAAAAACTTTCCATGTCATTACAAATAAAACTGAGGTTTTTTTGAAGCCTAGTAATTTGTACCTTTAAAGAGCCACATTATTTTGCTTTTGTCTCAGAATGTATTATGCTTCACAAGTATACTGTGACAGCCTGAATAGGAAAGGGGGGAGGGGACATTGTCTTCAGCTGGCATGCTGTTATCAGAGGGAATGTGTTTCTGGACACGAGATTTAGCATTCATTGGTTGTCTGAAGAAAGCTGTTTCATCTGAGGATTGGACAAGAAGCTGCGTCAATTTGCTGCCCGTCTCCAAGGCACTGGTGATGCTGCCTTCACAAGCTGGCTAACGTCACGGCTCCATCACCCAGCGGGGTGTGGACTCTCTTTTTCTGTTCTTCTCTATTTAATTCTGTATTTGCTGCCTACTGCATTTCTTAATCTGTCTTCTGCCAAATGCTAACAGCATGATATTTTGCAATCATCTAGGTGAATACAAGAAAGACGAACTCCTAGAAGCTGCTAGGTAAGTGATTCCATTCATTTTAAGTGAGTATAATGCATGTAAGGGAGAAAAGGGGGAGGGCAGGTGGAGGACTATAAAAATTATAACATGTTATTGTCTTGCTTGGATTTTACGTGATAATGCAGATAAGACCTTATACTCAGTCTCTGTATACTTTATTTTACATGATTAGTGTGTTAAATGATAAGAGTTTTTCAACATGGTAAAGATTATAAGGTTAATTTTATTTGAAACATTTCTTAGGGTACCTGCAGACCTTAGTTGCCCAGCTTTTCGGATGATCTTCTTGGAGTATTTAAATACCTATCTCTTCATTCTTCTGTGAAAATTTTTCTAGCAAAGCTTGAATGGGGGGCATAAAGTAAATGTTAAAATTCTCATCCATATTCTTTTGTTCTTGGTCATTTATAATTTAATTAATTAGCTTTTTTTCATCATTTTGTTATGTATTTTTAAGTCCAGTGTTTTAGATCACTTATCAGAGTAAAGTTTGTTTGTAATTAAGAAGGTGACTTGATGCAGGTAATTAAAACAAATGAAAATGTAGAAAGCTACATTACCCAGGAAGTACCACTGTATGATGATTAACAGGAATTAATTGGGAATATATTAATTTAATTGACTATACCAAAAGAGATTCATTGAGAACCATATGTAAGAAATCAAAGCAAACCCGTATTATTTTCCACTCTTCTGAAAAATAACCATAAATATTCATAAGAAGCTCTATAATTTTATAGGAATTGACTCACTCCCTTTTTACAGGAGTGGTAATGAAGAAAAACTAATGGCTTTACTGACTCCTCTAAATGTGAATTGCCATGCAAGTGATGGGCGAAAGGTAAGTTATTTAAAATATAATATCTTCCTTCAACAATTTCTTCTTGCTTTACACTGAAAATTTTTGAAGTTGGCATAGATATATGTATATATATACACACATATATGTCTATATAACTGTATTTTTACTGGCATCTTTTGACCATAAAATGAAATGCAGCTGCATCTGTTATTGGCAGTTGTGACATATTCACAGAGCTGGTGAAGCATGGATTTTAAGCCTTTTCTCTTAAATGTCAGACACTGAAAGTTGTTTGTTAAATGGAACTGCAGCTTTGTCGGTGATTAAAATTATAACAACATATATTATTTTCCGTGTATGACCGTGGAAATTGGAAATATTTGTATATGTCCTATTTTTACCCGTCTTTGTTAGGGTATTTGCATTTTTTATTTCCTGTTTGGCAGAGGGAGATTTGTTTGCTAGATACCAACACTTTTTTCCATTTAGAGCTGAGAAAATGCTAACAATTTTTTAGATATGTAACAGTCCAGCTTTTTTGTTTATTGTTTATTTAATTGGCTAAGTTTTTGTCATGGTATATTGAAAAAATAGATTAGAGAGAAATATTCTGCATTAATTTACAGTTGTTAGAAATGTAAGGTGTATATATAAAATGTACAGCTGGCATCTTCGTTATGTGCTTTGTATTCTTGCTGATTATAGGCTGAAATGTAACCCTTCACAGCCTCTGGTAATTGACTGCAAAGTTTTGCAGTGATTTACCTAATAGATACTAAAAAACAAAGCACTCTGTACTGTAAAGTCCTTTTAAAAATGACAGCTCATATCTTAATGTTTAAGGATAGATATTGCATTTTAAAAACATAACATATTTATTAAGTTACACCGTAAATATTGAGGAAAATCATTTTGTGCCTAACATTTAAAGAATTAGTTTCTTTGAAATTATTTATAGTGAAAATGTGCTCTGGAAAATGTCAGGATGGATGGTACACCCCTTAGATACAATGTCTTTATAGTGCCTTCACGCTTTTTCCCCATTCCAGTGAAACACATTTAATAGTGGCAACGAATTGAATCCTCCCCTAAGAATATATGTTATTTGTTATTATAGCTGGCTCGTATATCGTGAAGTATCATGTGGCCTAGTGAGCATTCAGTTTCTCTGGATAATTTGGGGGAAAGACTTCTACTTTAATGGAAGTTTAAATTATGTATATTTCAAGCTATAAAATAGCAAAGATTTACTCAGTATTATTGATGACTTTTGGGAGATGTTGTTAAATGATAACTGCTCCTTTTTTTTTCCTTCGATTTTGAAGTTGCTTTGGGGATTTTAACGTTCTTGAGTTACTTTGAGCTCCAGATTCTGTTTGGATCCTCTCCCTAGATAAAGTGACTTTTATCACGGTGCAGAAAAGGGCCTTCTTAACCATAGTAAGTGTAGCTGTATCTTTATATAGAGCTTGTCTAGAGCCCAGCTGACTTCAGGTTTTCTTAGTCACCTTAATATTACAGAATTTTTGTGAGATTACTGTGGCAGGAGTCGATTTCCTTCCCAGCCTCATTCTCCCCTCCTCACCCTTATACCTTGCCAGCCCCATTTGTAGCTCAGGAAATCATAATAATTAAGGAGCATGAACACTGATAATTAACAAATTACCTCTTCTCCCTGCCTCACTCCCTACATAACTATATAGAACTCCCTTTATTTTTCCTTCTCCCCAAAGGAGGATATACTTCCCTCATTCCTTTAGCCGGAACCAGTGTATTTCTTACCCAGATTCCTATGGCTCCTTTTCTGTATTACTCTATGGCATTTACCACAGAGATTTTTCCTCTGTTCATCCATTAGCTCTTTGTATTTTGCACTGGACCAAGCCCGGCACCTTGCAGGTAGCAGAATCTTAGGATATGAATATGCTCCCTAATAAACATAATTTCATCCTCTGAGTGAAGAATCATCTGTGCTCTTTTCCATTTAGAAAATTAACTCAGAAGTATGTGAATAAGAGACTTTATATTTTCTGTTATTATATGTTATTACTAGTATTATTTTACTAATTTATTTTTGAGTTATTATATGATGGAGGAAAATTATATATTTTAATGTAGAGAACATTTTTAAGAACATGTTTCATATATTAATATTGTACTATAGGATTCATAACATATATAATGCAGTATTTCTCCAAAATGTGTTCTTAGGCTTTTTTAGATTATTAATTTGCTCAAATTAGATAGAAAAAGGAAATAAGACTTAAGCATTTATTAGGTTTTGGTGCTATGCATAGAACATAAAAAATCATTCACAATTGTGCATCGGTATGCAAAATGCAAATAAAATTCCATAATTAAAATTGAATTACGTTCATATTTAGATATTACCTTTGTTTATGGCACAGAGTATGTCTTATTAAATGTGCCAGCTACAGTGAAGCCACAAAGTGGTAAATATTCTGGGTGCTAATGGGGACTGGGGTAAGATCCCTTAGTTATGACAGTATCTTTTGTTTTCTTGCTATTGGTGTCAAGAAAATGTGTAAGCAAATCTAGCTGTGAAATTACAAGTCTGTCTTATGTATTTAGTATTTTTTCAGGCCATTTGCATGTGTTTACCTAGAATTAGGAAGTCAGTTGTATATTAAGAGGATAAAGGTACTTTACATATATAGTAAGTTAGGTATATAAAGTCTTATTTCTTAAATTTGCATTTTTAGAACACAGTGCAGAATCAAACTTAATTTTAGAGGGTTTCTAAATGACTGTGTTAATACTTAAGTGAATCCTTGCCTGTCTCTGTTTTTACTATGATTCCTGATTTGTAAATTTTAAAAAAGCCCATGGAAATGTCAATTTCGTAATGTTTTTAGAAAAGAAATGTTCCTTATACGTTAACTAGTAGGTGCAGAATTTGCCTTAATATATGGGGGGGTTTTAGACTGCAGCATTCCTTTTCACTGCAATCCATGGGATTATACAATGACAATGTAACTTTTAAATAGTCTCTTAATTCTATACTGTGACTTGGTGATTATCTAATTAGGTAATATATGAGTGGTTAATGTTTTTATTTCCCACAAACATTTGTTTTTCTAACCTGTAAAATTCTGAAAATAGTGAAGTACCAATAAGGTTTTAAGAAATTAATGTTGTTATTTATGCTTTTATTTTACATGTACCTCAAAGTTGAGCTTGGCTGCTCGAGAAATTTCCAATTGTTTTTTTACCCCGAAGAGCAAAGACAAAGTTTTGTTATAATATTTTGTTCTAAAATACCACTTTTGTACACTCATATACACATTTAAATGACGGCCACTTTAGAAACATAGGGGCATAGATATAATTTATTCTTCAATCACCTACCCATTATGATTATACATAACATTCTGTGATTCCTTACTTTGAATTGCAGTGAAATGCAACTAGATCTTTCAAACAGATTGTTCCCTTTCTAGAATTCTTTTTTCCTATGTTTTCAAACTTAGATTTGTTGTCCTTTATTCTCCCTTTAGCGTGTTTTGATCAGATGTTTTATTAGCAATCAGCCAAATAATTGTTTGATATGTAACTTTAAGGTGGTAGTGGTTTCTTGTTTTTCAATATTAATTTTCATAAGGATACCTTTATACAATGAACAAAAAAATATTTGAATACATCTCAAATTATTCCAATACTCAACTCACTTCGGAGTTCTTTTTGGTCCCTCTTGTGTCATTTCCCTTTCTTGGCTGCCTTTATCCCCTTCCAAAATAAATGTCCTATGTCTGTCCCCTCCTTATAACAAGGGAATAGATTGGAATTGGGCGTTACTGTACATATTCCTAAGTAGGAATATGTATCTTTGCATGCGTGTACTGTGCCTCTCACTATGATTGTCACCAAATAATGAAAGTAATGAATATTTGGTTAGTAGTTTATTTTTATAAAGTGATAGTGTAATTTCTGGTATTTCAGGTTTCTTTTTGCTCCTTTCATTCATTCAGCCAGCACTCAGTTATGGTGTGTAGGTCACTGTGCTAAGTGTTATGGGAGATAAATATGTGTTTAGGTATTGGTTCACAGGGAGCTCGACACCTGATAGAATGATTAAGACATTATCCTGTACGTGTAAGCTAATGCTCTAAAAAATGTATGATTCCTTTTGCGGTGATATAATTATACAGTGTAGATTGAAGGCGTTTTTGGTTGGTTTTTTTTTTTGTGGGGGGCCACTTTAAAGCATTAGTATTTAGACATGGATTCTCTTCTCTGAGAAACGACAAATTTAGATGAACGGGCAGTTGGAGGAGCATGATTTAAACTCAGAAACATTAACTGAAGGGTATCTTTAAATGTCAGTTTCTACTGTATAAATGTTCGCTTCCGTAAAACAGTTAATAATGAATAAGATTCTGGAAACAGGAAAGTGTTTGAAAATGATTTTTTAATAGAAATCAATGAGAAATAAAGTAGAATTTAGTGCCACCCATTGAAGATACCCATAAAAGAATTATTTAGTTGAAAGAACAAATAGACTCAGAGGTCAGACAGACTGGGTTCTATTCTCTGCTGTTCCACTTTCTAAGTGTGTGACCATGGCTCTACAGTTTTCAATGCATTCATTTGTAAATGGAGATAATCATACTCCTTATACAAGGTATTTGAGAGGATGAAGTGAAATCATGTGATTACTGTATACCGTTGTCGCACATAGTAGAACCTCCGTAAATTAGATACCTGCTCCTTTGATACATGTTTTTGAAGCCTTTGGACATATTTAGAATGGACATATATATAGTTTTGAGTACTCCAGCATTCCCCACTTCACCATGGAAATTGTCTTTTATTATCCAAGCTCAGTCTCAGATATCATTCGGATAAAATGTATGTTACCAGGGGGTCTGTAAAGCACATAATTGAATTAATTCTTTTGGAGCTTGGTGTTCACCACCCTCCCAAAACATCACATTTAATAAATAAATTTGTTTATATTAACAGTTTATAAATTCAGAAACCTGTTTTTGAGATATATATATAACCATTTTAAGCCTATATTCATTAAAAATTAATATCTGGCTGAAAATAATGCCACAGTATTCATTTGAATTCCATAAACACATCCAGTGAAGCACAAAGAATATATAAGATTAGTGAACTTCATTTTGCATTTATATTTGAATTTTAGGGTTATATACATTTGTTTACTGTAATATAGAATTTCTCAGTATTCTTGGTTAACAGCTCCCTCCCTCAGTGTGAGTCTCCACCAAATATCATGTTTGACCAGGGTTTAAACAGCCATTATGTGGTAGATCGTTACTTTGAAGACGTCTCAAATGAAACCATGCCTCTCATTATTTTATGCTTTGGTCTAGTTCCTTCTTACACTGACTTTAAGCTAAGCCTGGGACTGCTTTGATGAATAAAATAAAGCAGAAGTGGTGCTAGGCCACTTTCGAGACTAGCCCCTGAATTGGCCTGGCAGCTGCCAGTTTAGTGCTTTTGTAATGCTCTCTCATTGAACCCAGCTGCCATGCCATAAGGCATCCCAAGCAACCACATGGAGGCCTCTAGCCAGAGACCCACCTGAGCTCAGTTAAGTCTCTAAATAACTGTCCAGGCATCCCAGACATTGTACCCTCAACTGAGTTCCCTGTTTAGCCTCCAGATGACATCAGTCATCCCTAGCACCCTAGCCCATACCACGTAGAGTAGAAGAACCACCCAGGTAAGCCACCAGTTTGGGGTGTTTTGTTATCTAATAAAGATAATTGAAATACTCCTACTACAAGAAAATATGACTCAATGCTTATTATCTTTTGGGCAGGAAAGATTACATCTTTTCTCAAGAGGATTACTGAAAATGGCTCTTTCAGAGCTGTGAGGATGAGTTAAGTGAAGATTTAAAGATAAATCTCCAAATATATTTATTTCTTTAGATATGTTTAATATTTTGAATTTATACCTTACATTTTAAGATTCTTTTCCCTCTTGGAATGCAAACATTAATTTAATGTGCATTTTTGGGGGGGCGGCGCTCATAGTATTATGGGGAAAAGTAAGAGTTTGAAGCTAGAAGAGCAAGTTTTAAGTTAAAATTATTACTAGGCAAGTGTTGTCATATCTCTGAGTTCTCCATTTTTTTTTTAAAGATTCTTTCCATCCTTCCTTCCTCCCTTTCTTTCTTTCTTTCTTTCTTTCTTTCTTTCTTTCTGAGAAGGAACGTGAGCTGGGGATAGGGCAGAGGGAGAGGGAGAGAGAGAATCTCAAGCAGACTCTGTGCTGAGCACGGAGCCCAACTCAGGGCTCAGTCTCATGTCCCTGAGATCATGACCTAGCCGAAATCAAGAGTCAGATACTTAACTGACTGAGCCACCCAGGCACCCCTGAGTTCTCCATTTTTTAGCCCATAAAATGAAGGATACCTTTAAACTCCAGCATTTTAGGATTTAAAGGTATTTAAAATACCTTTAAACTCCAGCATTTTAGGATTGTAATATATTTTTTTATTTATTTCTCATTAGAGTTAGTAGCAATTACCAGTCATACAGAAGTAGATTATATGAGGTTGTGTAGAGTCACACTAGATAAGACACTCCTGGAATCTGGAATAAAGTTTCCATAGAGCCTTATTTCCCTTTAAGAAAGTGTTAGCTTTACCTCAGGGCCCATGCCAGGCTCTCTATAGGCTTTAGTGGCTTTTATCATCCTCTTCTGTTCTTGGCAAATCTTGGTAGATGAAAAGTTATCCCATTTTTTAATTTCCAACTTCTGTGGACCATAGTTCAGATGTTACTTGGGATTACAGGAAGGTCAAAATGCCATAAGTCTGTATTAGGAAACTCTTTAAGTATTTTACGTTTAATTATATATCTAACCTAATCGCTTCTTTAAAGTACATCTTGCTGAGCTGTGCATGTCTTACTGTAATGCAGAAATCCCTTAGAGCAAGTTTTCTTGCCTACTTATGATGGAATATATTGTATAAAATCTTTATGCTTGTGTATATTCGTTTTGTAACAATAAGGGCTTGAAAATGTCTTTTTTATTTTTCATTAGGGAATCGCTTCTACTAAAACAGTCTCTATTTTGTCAAGCATGACATTTCTGCTGGTGAGGGTAATTAGTACCCATGCCAACTATGCTCTGTTTCTCTCTTTGAGAAAAGAATTTTTAGTAGAAAGGGACCTGTGTCAAAAGGCAGGTGGTAAAATAGGAGTTCATTTTAGCTCTGCTTAGCCACCCTCCTCCTAACTTTGGTTTCTCCTACATCCATATCCAAAAAGCGTGTTTCCCGCAGTTGTCAACATTAGACTAGTTACTAGGTGAGGGATAGAAAAGGAGTGAGTACTAAATCATTTTGCTGTGAGTATGATTCGTTGCTAAAATTTGATTTAGAAGCCTGGTTACAAAAGTGACACTTAAGTGTATTCTTAAAATGGCAAGAATCTAAGTTTAAAGAGCTCTTTCTGCCTCTACAAGTAAACCAAATGTTACAGGGTAGAGTAGATTAGAGCTGCAACATTCACTTGAAAAACATCCATCTGGTAGAGCGGCAAGGGTAGAGGATGTGGAAGAAACACACAAAGTAGCTTCTGGGGTGTTGCCCATGTCCAAGTTCTGTGGTTGAGTGGGATGGTGGGCAGTGTTATTCACATATTTTCATGTATCAATTACTGCCTGATGAAGATATTTAAAAATAGCCCGATAATGATTATGATTTGATATGATCTCTTTGGTTTAAACTGTTGGATTAACATCAGGTAACAGTAAAGTATTCAAAAAAAGTTCTTAAATCCTTTTAGTGAAGGGTGAACCTTAATGGGTAAAAAGGCTTGCTTAGGGACAAAGAGAAGTCTGATTTCAGAAACTTCTGGCCTGATGAGAAGCAGCAGAAAGGGAAGAGTTAATTATGGACTTAAGAACTTTGAGATTATCTATAGCTTTGAATGAGCATTATTAGGAACTGTGGTCTGGCCATAATACAAAACCAATATAAACTGTTAATTTCTTAATTCATTTTGTACCAGTTACCTGGTATCCCAGCTCAGGTTGCCATACCATAGATTGGGTGGCTTAAACAACAGAAATTTATTTCTCAGTTCTGGAGGCTCGGAAGGCCAAGATCAAGGTTTCAGCATGGTCAGTGTCTCATGAGAGGCTCTCCTGGCTTGTGGAGAGCTGCCTTCTTGCTGAGAGAAAAAGCAAGCTCTTGGATGTCTGTTCTTTATAAGGGCACTAACCCCATCATGAGGCCCGCACTTCATGACCTTATCTAACCCTACCTACCTCCTTAAGGTCCTGTCTCCAAGTACCACCATATTAGGGTTAGGGCTTCAACATACGAATTTGCCAGGGTGGGCATGGACACAAAACACTCAGTCTATAACACCTGGTTATTTTCGTATCACTACCTTTTAAAAAAATATTTCTTTTCTAATAATTGCTCAGGAAGCCTACTTCCCTCCCCACCATGCATATTCATCCATTTACTTACTTGCTCAATTAAATTAGAATTATAAAGGAAAATTTCAAAAATATCAAAAAAATATCAAAAATTCCCATAATATTCTTTTTTTAGAAAGATTGTTTTCAGTGACTAATAAGAAAATGTCTTTCTCTACTAAGAATAGGATCAGTAGTAAAACTTCAGAAACAACACTATGAATACCATGCGTAATTATTTGAAATGCATATTTGGGTAGCCAAATTAGGAAATTTGAAAATAGACAAACTCTAAATATAAAACGTTTCATATATTGATTTTCCGTTTATGAAGATAGTAACATGATAATACCCTACTCTGAATACTGTAAAAATGCCCACTGAAGTAATCTCCTAGTTTCAGAGAGGGTTCAGTACCTCTTAGAATTGGGGAAGGGGCTTTGGGCAGGGAACAGAACTAGGCTCTCTGCTCTTGGCTAGTTTTAGCTGCCAAATTGGCATACACAAGCTCAGAAACAACAAGGACTTTATCACTGAAGGCACTTTGAGGTGATAGCGTATCTCCCAAGTCCTAGAGCTCTTAACAACATTAAAATCAGCTACAGGAATTTCTCCCAGTTCGCACAGTTAAAATGACTATTTAATGATCTAACGCAGAATGATTCCCTCATAAATAATCTTTAGTTGCCAATCAATGTAACTTGTGACCTGTTTCAAGAATAAGTCAGCTATCTGTTGAATGTTAGTTAAAATCTTTGATGTTTAGATTTTAAAACCTGAGATTGTGAATATTAATTATACAAAGGAATTCCCACAAGGTGTGAGTAGTGTGAAAACTTTGCTGCTTAAGGTATAAAGCATCAGGTTAGTATCAGACCCGAAACCTGGTTTCCATAAAGTCTGCTAGATGTTTCTCATTAAACAATGCAGAATTCATGTTGCACCTTCCGAGAGTGCTAAGCATTCTTTTTCCCCCCTCCCATACAATCCCAGTGAGGGGAAGCTAGAAACTCATTTTCATGCATGCATTTCAGTTCTGCTGAATCTGAGGCTGGAAAAGAGAAAAACAAATTTCTGGCTGTTGAAGAATCCCCTTGGAGTTTCCATGATGAGAACGTTAAGTTAAAATTGAATTAAGTTGGCATTCAGAACTTTATTCTCACAAAGATTCCTCTGTGGATTTCTTGTTCTTTCTTGTATGCTCCTTTCCTTTCCCCTCTCCTTCTCTCCCCAATACATACACTTAAAGATAGTCCTTTACAGTCTCAGTTTAAAAATAAATTTTTACTATATAAGGCAGCTTTATTTTATAAGATATTTCATAAATTCTCCAAATTTCAAATGCCTTAGGTTCCTTCCTAAAGATGACATGTGTTACGTTGGAAGAATATCCTCTCTGGGGCTGGAAAATATCAATCATATTTACCTCTGTTCATGTAGCCTATCTAGAATTCAGAGAATCTTATTTGGAGGAAAATTTAAATGGCAGTTAGTCCAACCTCCCAATGCAGTGTTGGAACCTTCACTATGAGAACTCTGACAGATTGCCATCTGGCTCTGCTTGAATACATTTAAAAAAAAAAAAAATGAGAGCTCACTGGTTTGGATCAGACCATATCTGACTTAGTGCTGAACTTAAGGTTGCACACATTAGGGAGATATATTGACTAGCCAGAGGGTGACCAGGAAGGTATTCAGGAAATTATTCTGGAAAAAGCAGTTGAGGCAACTGCAGGGGTTCAGTTCGAGAGACCAAATGACTATCTGTTAGAGATATGTAGAGAAACCCTGCACTAGGAAAGACGCAGATAAATTGTCTTGTCCAGTTTCAATTTCCTGTTATTCTTTCTTGTCCTCTAATACTTACTATTCTAGACAACTGTTGTTAAGAAGTCCTACATTTCAGTAGAACTTCATCCGGTGGGATGGCCACACTCTCATCATTCATGGGATTTCACATATAGTACCCTATGGATCAGTGCTGAGGTAGCTAGAGCTACCAACGTGATCCCTGCCCACCAGGAGTTACTCTTCCTGCCACTCAGCTGTGCTAGTCCATTTCTGAACATGCTATCCAGAACCTGAGCAGCCAGCCAGAGGAAAAGAAGGAAAGCAGAATGGGAATTCTGAGGTCAGACTGTCTGGATTTGATCTCTGACTCTATTAACTTGCTGTATTAATCTCCCTGTTCCTCAGCTTCCCCCTTTATATGGAGATTACAGTAGTTTCTAGCTCTGGTAATCGATTTGTAAAGTAAATACGAGTAAATACAAATTAATACATACAATACGTATAGTACATTTTGAAAAGTTCGTGGTACCTAGAAAGTCTCTAGTAGATTTTAGCTATTATTTTCAATAAACAACTTTGTATTTTCAAAATATCTTCTATTTCATTTTAGCCTGAAAATAACTCGGTGAGGAAACTGGTATGATTGTCGGCTAACTTCCCCTATTACAGAGACTGTGACTAAAAAACATTAATGTGTTAAACACTGTTAGGTTCTAGGAGTGGTATCATGTCTATTATTGCAAAGTAATAGTCCTGATATAGTCCACTGTGATGAAACCATATATGTATTTAGCTCGAGGTACTGTGCTTTAGAGAACCATTGATCATGAGGCCCGGGACCAGAGAAGAAGATTGGAAAAGAAAACATTACTATAGGAGGATTGAGTAATGTGTAATCTGTAGAAGAAACAAGTTAAAGGAGACCTAGTTTTTGAAAAAGGTATGAATAAAATATCTTTTTAGAAAAGTTTTGTTTTTACTTGGGTTCATCAGTTTTCATTCCCCAGAGAGTTTCTTCTTTAAATTCTCTTTATAAAAGCCCAAGTATTGAGAAACTTCAGGGAGATTGTCTAATCTTCATTATGGTACTACTTTAAAGCTCCCTCAAAATTGACAGGCATCAGTGATATGTATTTCCATGGACTCATGCCCATATTGATTCTCTAGCTGCAAGTTGTTTTGATTTTGATTAAAGTATCACTGTCTCAAAGAAGTTCTTAGGTATACCTAGCAAGCAGATTAATCACGTCTCTCTGCCTGAAAGAAACTTAATAAGCTCTGATTATGTGGTTATTATATTTTCCAGGGAATTTTATATTAATGGCTGATAATAGTATTTTATTTGTAGAAGGGAAATACTGATCTGTCTTAACCAAATGATGAGTTTGAGGTGTTTTTTGTTAAGATAGCCAGAGCAGAGATGGAACAACCTGACTGTCGACTTCTAGACAATGAGTAAATAATCATGGTACAGCTAGCTACACAGTGGAAATACTATACAAGGAATAAGATAAACTTATATATACTAATACTTTAAGAGAAAAAAAGCAAATTGCAGAAGAGTATAATATGATCCATTTGGGTGACCAAAACAACAGCAAAAAGAACTGAGAAAAACATGTTCATGTACATAGAAAAAAATCTCAAATGTTACTTGTGCATCTATAAACAGTGGTTACCTTCAGGAAAGGAGTTTGTTGAGCTAGGGGAAGAAGTAGAGAGAACATTTTACTTTATATTATTTTAGAGGGAATACGTTGTTTTTATACCTTAAAAGGGAATTCTATTGGGGAGGGAATGGTGAGTAAAGGTAACTGATAATTGAGACCAGTTAAAACTGAGAAAATACATATGTAATACCTCATTTTTGGAACCATATCTGAGAAGTATGTTTTTATAAAAAAGTGGAAATAAGTATTGGAATTTTTAAGTGTAATGATCCTCTGTTCATATATACTTTATAAAAGGATGGCAGGAAGTTAAGAAAATTACAAGGATGATGTCTGGAGTTCACAGGTCACAGAGGTGGTAATTGCAAAACTGATGGTACACAGGGCAATCTTATCACGAAAAGTAGGATATCCAGACATAATATGTCCCCTGAGACAATGCTGTAGGAAGTACTGCCTATGAAGTATTCTTGCTAAAGAAGTTTCTCGTGAAAGAGGAAGTTCCAATTTACGTGAAACACAGAAAACAGAAATAGGCACAAGGGAAATCATCACACAGGACAGGGAACAACAAACAAGGTCTCTTCAACAAGTCAGGATCATGAAAAAAGACAAAAGGAGAGATGAAGACCGTTGTGGATGTAGGGAAGCTTAATGGCACGAGAACCAAAAGAATTGATCCTGACGTCCAGCGAACCGACTTTAGAAAGTTTTTCAGACAATTAGGAGAGGTGCTTCATATGGGTATTAGATGGATTTACCGCTATTTTTGTGAAATGTAATAACTTTGGGGTTTTAAATGAAAATGCCCATACTTTTTAGAGACCCCTATGGAAAGACGTAAGGGCGAGAGTTTGCTTCAGAACACTTCAGTGGGAAGAATAAAAGAGAGAAAAAGAGATGGCAGATGCCGGTGTCACGAAGTCTTAATAATTAATGATTGTTGAATCTGGGTGATGCTTACATGCATGTTCGAGTGCTGAAAAGATCATAAGGTTTTATCTGATGAAGCCATTTTTGTAAGTGTAGCAAGAGCAAGAGGCTGGAGGAAGAGCTTGAATAGTATGTGGAGCTTGTATGGCCTGAGAAAGACTGCACTTGAATCTTTCAAAGGAATTGTTTAAATGGAAAGAGAAGTATCCCTTGTTATCTCTTGAGCCAACTTTTAATAGGATTCTTTTCCTAGTTTGGCAGAGGAATAAGTCTTTCTTTATTCAGAATGCCTGTGTGCGCTTGCACGTAGGCACGCATATACAGACACACACACAATTTTCTGACTTGGGACAGCTCCAGGAACCAGGAAACTCATTCAGCAGTAAGCTAGAGTAGGGTGGCCACGCATCCCCGTTTGCCTGGGATGAATGGGTTTCCTGGGACCAGGAAAATCTTGGGCAAACCGGGATGAGTTAGTCACTGTAGTCTGGAAAATTCCAGAGGATTTGATCGAGGTCAAACCGGGCCTTTATCTTAATGAAAACCAAAATACACTATATATCACGAGGGTAGATAGCTTTCTGATGACTTACATCATGGCTTCACAGTTGTGGTTTTGTTCTTTCCTGGAGAATGCATCACACATCACTCAGGCCTGTGTTGAAATGTTGGTGTAAATCTTTCATACAAATTTAAAGTCAAATTCACCAATTTCATGTCCTCTGTTCCCTTTTAGTAAAGTAAATCAAAAGCTGACAGTAACTTTTATTTTTAGTACCCTACTAAGTATAAAGTACTGTGTTAAGCCTTCAAACATAAAATTAAGACATATTCTCTGTTCTCATGAGCTCAGGGTAGATTAGAGGAGATAAATAAATAATTACTATATATTATTTTGTGACAAGTGTTATAGTAAAAGATTGTGGCAAATAGTTTTAGGACCAGTCTTTGGCAGTCTTTTTTATATTTTATTTGCAAGATATTGTCCAAAGACAGAACAAGAGGAGAAGAGATAATTATTTGGAGTATTGCTATTTTGTTTTTGTTTTTGTTTTTGTTTTTTTTTAAGATTTATTTATTTGCCAGGGAGAGAGTGAGAGAGCACAAGCAGGGGGTAGGCAGAGGTAGAGGGAGAAGCAGACTCCCCGCTGAGCAGGGGATCAAGTCCCTGCATTGACGCGGGACTCCATCCCAGAATGCTGGGATCATGACCTGAGCCGAAGGCAGATGCTTAACCGACTGAGCCACCCAGGTGTCCCAAGGAGTATTGGTATTTTGGAATCTCATCTTAAAATCTTATCTAAGGAATGTCCCAAAGTGTGTGCTTTATAAAAATGGAATAACAGCAGTCTTAAGAAATTAAGAATTTTTATATTTTATGCTTTTTAGATGAACAGTGTTACAAAGATTGGGATATATTCTGTATGGTAATGGTTAAACTTCCAAAGCTTTCTCAGCACTGTCAGATCAAGGAATGCTTTCCCCTGTATCCAGCAGTCATTTTCGAGAGAGCAATGTGTGTTTTGTGTTAAAATGTAAATGCTAAAATTCCTCTGGGGTTGACTATGTGTAATAATGCATTTAAATCTTAAGACATAGTTATCATGATTTTTTTTGCTCAATGGAAAAAAAAAGATTTAGAAATTAAATTTTTATATTCTGGGCACATAATAATATATAGGTCTTTGAAAGCTGATAGCTGCCTTATGAATCCATAAGATTCTTTTATTTTGACATTTAACCCTCAGGAATATTTTGTCTTTCCTTGTTGTTTGGATTTGTTAAGATGTCACATGTGAAATTAAATTTAAGTGGGAGAATATTTTGTTACTGGTAGGCCTTTAATTTTTCAGAAGTTATTTCACTTATTAGTACAATCTAATGCCCAGTCGTTGCAGCTAATTAATAATTAGGGCATTTGAGCCATGTGGAGTGAACCAGGGGGAGTAGAGCAGAAGATGAGGTTGGAAAGTTGGAGAGTAGTACTGGGAGAGATTTTTTATGGCCTTCTAGATCATTATACAGACTTAGCTTTTTCTTAGAGTGAGATGAAGAGCCATTGGAAGATTCTGAGCAGAGGACTGGTATATCTAACTGGTATATTTTAACAGGATCACTCTGCTGCTATGTTGCATGGACTCTGAGGATTATGCTGGAAGCAAGAATGCCAAATAGAAGGCTGTCACAACTCAGCCAGCTGAGAGAGGATGGGGACTTAGACCAGGCCTGTGGCAGAGAAGTGATTGGATTCTGGAGATATTTTGGAGATAGTGCCAACAGAAATATTCTCACTGCAGTGAGCATAGTGTGTGAGGGAAAGATGGTAATCAGGAAAAACTCAAAAAGAGTTCTTGACCCGAGTAACAAAAAGGATAGAGTTGCTATTAACAGCAATAGGAAATTGTTCCTTATAGGTTTTGGAGGAATACTAGAAGCTCACTTGTGGACTTGATAAGCATGAGATGTCTCCTGTATATCCTTGTGGTGATGTCAAGTAGGAAGTTAGATTATGAGAGTTGGGAGTTCAGCAAAGAGGACTGAGCTGGAGATAATGATTGAGGAGTCGTCAGTGTATAAAGGTTATTTAAATCCATAGGACTACATGAGATCACCAAAGGAATGAGTATAGATAATGAAGAAAAGAGATTTAAGGACACAGTCCTGGAGTACTCCAATTTCAAGAAAATGAGGAGCAACCAGAAAAAAAGAGTAAGGAGTAACCAGTGAGGTAGGTCTTGGTGTCCTAGATACCGAGGAGAAAAATATTTCAAGAAGGAGGAAGTGATCAGCTATGTCAAATAGTCCCAATACCTAAAGTAAGGTGAGGATTGATAAATGACCACTAAGAAATAACTTCTAAGTATGTAAGATACTTAATAAGGTGATAATAATTAGTAACTACTCTTTGTCATGCTTTTTCTGTGTGATACTGTATTAGGTGCTTTATACAGTTTTCTGTCATCCATACAATAGCCTTAAATGGTAGGAATTACAATTCTCATTTTACAGACATTGGAAGGCAAGGCTCCAAGACACTGAGAAATTATCCAAAGTCATATACCTTGTAAATCTACAAAGCAGGAATGCAAGCCCCGAATGTAAAAGCCTTTACTCATTTCCTTATATTTTGCCGCCTGGACTTAGGTTAAGGTTGCAGCCACAGCTTTTGAACAGGGCTGTCACTTGTTACTGTTTTCACCCTGCATGTATGTGTTGGGTAAGTTAAAGCTCTCTTACATGCTTTTTTCTGTGCTGCAAATCTATATCATAAAAGGCAAGGATAGATATATATGTTTGTTTTTTTTCTTGTGGCCTGATTCCAAGAAGAAAACTTTGGATTATGAGATTTCCTTAGGTAAGAATTCCTTTTTCTATAAACATTTTACAGTATGAAATATCAGCAATATCATTCTCTTACAGCAGAAAAAAGTAGTTTTTATATTTGCAGTTGTTACATATTTTATCACTCCTCATGCTTGGCTTTTAAATATTCCAACGAAAAATCTGTTTTAAGAATAAATCTAAGATGTACCAACTGGTAGTGATTGCTGGCCTGTGTATGATGATGTCTTAAATGTTTGCTTCTTGCGTTTACTAGTTGCAACCACAAAATTATCAAGTAACGTGTGAATATTTTACAAATGGGTCTGCTTGATTTTTTTCAAAGCCTACATTACACTGTTAATTATCCTAGCATTTAGAAAATTACTTTTATCATTACTTTGCCATTTGGCAATTGAGGTATACAGTTGGCACTGTGTGTTAACCATTCATTAAATTTAGCCCTAGACCACATGATTTTAACCAACTGAGCCATCCAGGCGCCCTAGACCACATGATTTTAATTGCTTTGCATCAGAAGATAGTATTTTGGTATATAATGTTTAGATGCTAAACATTATACCTACTGAACTTTTTTCTACAAGAAAAACCTCTGGGATCTTAGTAGTGTATGCTTGTTCAAATCATCCTTTGTTCTTAATTTTTACTTTTTCTTCTCGTTTTCTACCATTTCCTCAAATTTATTGCATGCATTTTACAGATTTGTATGTGCCTTCTAGTGATACTATTAAGTTTGCATAATTAGCATTCGCATTGGAACTACTACTTGGAAAGGCTCATCTAGCTTATTCTGTACTTACTCTCCCTGTGAATTTATCTACTCCCTTAAGAGCTCAGCTACCTCTACTTAGGCGCTGCTACCATTTTGCCAACTGACACTGTCATTATCTCTCCTCCATTAGTCCTGCAGTCTTCAGTTCGGGTCTTCTGCCATCAGAGTTGTACCCCACCCCCAGTTATTCTCTATGGAATAACTACAGCGATCTTTCCAAAACTGCAGTCTTAAGTAATTGCTGCTTCAGGCTCTTCAGAGGTTTCCCATTGTTCTTAGAGGCTCCCCCAATCTCACATATTACACTTAGTCACTGAGATTTTTTTCATTCCTCCGTGTCTGGTGGGTATTAATATGTGCTCTTCATACTACCTGGAATAAAGTTCCCCATCCTTTTACCTCAGGGATTTCTGTTTATCCTCAAGTCTCCCCCTCAGGAAACAGTTCTTCTGAGAATCTTCCCTAACGGCAGTCCCTTCCGCTGGCCTCCAGAGTGGTTTAGTATGCAGCCTCTAGCCTCTTATGACATCCTGAACTTCCCTTCCTACAGTATTTGTCACATTTAATAGTAGTTGTCTGCTTTCTGTGGTTGATTCCTCAGAACCTAGACTTTTGTTTCCTTATCTTTGGCCTTCTGAAGAATTAGTATATATGTATTTCATTAAGGGACTCATGTTTTGGAGGAATAAGAAGACTCATAAAGGCAAAGTATTGACCTTTCTTGTTTCCCATGTTACCCCTAGCACTTAGTATGCTGCCAAATACATTGCAGATGCTAAAAATTTTATTTTATTTTTTAAGATTTTATTGATTTATTTTAGAGAGAGAGCATGGGGGCCGGGAGGGGCAGAGGGAGAGGGAGAGGGGCTTAAGCAGACTCTGAGCTGAGCGCGGAGCCCAATGCAGGGCTTGATCTCACGACCTTGAGATCATGACCTGAGCTGAAACCAAGAGTTGGACACTTAATCGACTGCGCCACCCAGGCGCCCCAATGCTACATCATTTTATAACCAAATTTGTGTTCAGCCTTCGCTCCTTGAATTCTAGTTAGTCTAACCATAATCACTATAGTATCAGATAGGCACTTCAAATTCGATAAACCCAAACCTTAAAATCTTTCCCTCTGGCTTCCTCTTCTCTCCTCCCTTCCCTTTCCCAACCTATAGCCTTCCTTTCTTTTCATCTGTCACTGACATTTTTGAACTGGAACTGCTGTATCCTTTACTACCTGCATCAGTCAGTTATCAGATTCTATCAATTCTGCTTTCTAATAGTTTTTGACACTCACTCCTCAACTCTGTTTCTTACACAACTGCTTTATATCAAGCCTCCTGTCACTTCCTACCTTGTCAATTACAGAGTCTTCTAATTTACCTAATTACAGTAATTTAGAAACTACATATATAACCATTTTCAGAGCACTATAAATAATTTTTAATCTCAATGATTTTTAAAAATTCAGAAACTAAATATTTTTTCATATGTTTTATCCTTCTAAATAAACAGTTAAGGTGTGTGTATATGTATTCATCCGTTTAGGGACTTAGTTCATTTTTAAGAATAAGAAAAACTGTTATTAAATCAACTGTATTTGAGCAAAATTTTGTAAAAGATTCTTAATATGAAGAAGGAAAATCTTTTTGTGCATCAGTAATGAAGATGTCACTTTTTCATACAATATTAAATGTCAGCTAAGTCCTGTAAAAGAGCTTACTGACTTACTGGCCAGACATCCAAAGCAGTCATTGTCTCTGGAGGGAGCTTCCCTACTGCATTGTAAAGTCCAGTTCAGTCCTGAAGGTGGGCCAAGATGGAGTAACAGAAACTAGTTTTACCTTCCCTCTTGAAATAATTAAAAAAAAAAAAAAGGCTAAACAAAATATATGAAACAATGGTTTTCAGAAACTGGACATCAGGCAGTACATGGAAGTGATCCCTGAGAGTTAAGCATTAAATAAGCCGAGTTGTGTGACTGCTCTAGCTTACTGCCTAGAAGGCATTTCCAGTCCTTAAATTGGAGACAGGAGGCCCAGGAGGAGCCCAGTGGTCTCCCTGGATAAGAAGGTGGAATTAGGAGCTTGGGGAGACGGTGTGGCAAGAGTTAGCCGGTAGAGGGCCAGTGTAAGGAGAACTGCAAAGAAGAGAGCTCCAGAGATCTGCAAAGTTCCCTGGACTGTCTTCAGCTGAGTACCCATTAACAGGAGTCTGAGGAAGCCACACGGGGTGATAAAAAGAACCACTGAAAGAGAATTAGAGGTAGCAACCCTGGCAAGTCAAGTCACACCGCATCTGTGATCGTTTCTGGTGCTACCAGCCAGACTGGACAAACCTCCTAATTCATTAGCTACCACAGGGTACTCGGAAGGGTCATACCTCACTGGAAGGGGAAATTAGTCCTAGTCTGAAGGCTGCTCTGGTTCTGTTTAACAAAGCTAAGAACAAGCTTTGAAAGCAACCTAATATATATATAATTGGGGTCCCTAAAGAGACAATGGTGGGAGAGAGGGCAGAAAAAAAAATTTGAAAAAATAATAGAATATTTTCCAAATTTGGTGAAAACTATGAACCGCAGATCTAAGAAGCCCAGCAAGCCCCAAGCATCACAAAAGGAGAAGACGGAGAAGGGGCAGCAGCAGAAGGGCATACCAGTGTACTTCACAATCAAATTGCTTAAAGCCAGTGATAAAAATATTCAAGTATCCAAAAGAGACGCCACATGTACAAATGAACAAACATAAGGGTGTTCACAAATTTCTAGTCCAAAATGATACAAACCAGAAGATCGTGAAGCAGCATCTTTAAAATATTAAAGGAGGGGGAGAAACAGTTTTGAAAATAACTTGGTATTTCCTGGCAGTATTATTTGCAATAACATTCGACATGTGTCTGGAAGCAGAAATTTGGATGGGCAAGTTGTTTAATGATGCAGAAATTTCAATCATCTATTTTTATATGACATTTTACATTTTATAAGTGTTTATATATGAAAGAAAAATTTCTCCTAGCACATTTTTGAGGTAGCTAGGATGGATGATTTTATGTCTGCGTTTTACACATGAAGAGGCTGAGATATATAGGTAATATGACTTTGACAGTTTCCTAAGATCCAGGAATATAATCAGGTTTCCTGACTTCCTCTTTGGGACTCTCTTCTAATCTACTTGGTCTCCTCATTATTAGCTGTGTACTGCTCAAAACTACTACCTAAACTTAGAGACTGCCAAAATATATGAAATATATGGCATGGCTTGAAAGCAGTAATACTACAGTATTTAGTGATTCTTTTGTATCTTGCCATTTATAGTATTTGAAGAAAAGAAATTGAAAATCTTACTAAATATCAAAGCCCAAAAAGAAGACAGGAAAAATGAGAGTACATTAAGGTATATTAGACCCTGTGTGAAAAGCTGTTACAGTATTTGAACTTTAAGTAAATGAACAAAGGTGGAAAAACTGCAATGGTTGCAGAGAACCTTTTAATTGATGTTATTTCCTTTTTTAAAAAAGTTTGATTATTTTAATTACCATATTAAATATGAGCAGAGTCCCGTTTAATAACTTGGTTCAAATTAATGTGGCAGAAATTAGTTGGGAAGAAACTGTATTTTGTATTTATACTGCATATATAGTACATAAAATAGAAGAATTAAATACTGTCCTGTCAAATGTCATTGCATCCGATACAGCAAATTAATTTTGACACATTGCTAACAGCCACATGGAATGAATATGGTCCATTGTCCTTTTTGTTGCCACTAAAGTTTCTTTAAATTATTCTTTAGAGAGGCTTTTTAACCTTCTTAAATTTCTCTTACTTAAGAGAAATTTTGAGAGCCAGCTCTTTAGGGAAGGACTTATGCTAGAATTGGGATTGAAATCCTCGGACTTGAAAAGTGGGCAGGATTTAAGTAGGATAAGGAAGAATGTTTTTGGTTATGAGGAATATGAATCCTGACAAGTCTTCTCAGAACGCTGACAATGAATGGTTCCTGTTGGAAAGAAGTAAGAAATAAAGTGGAGAAGGTAGGGTTGGGCTAGATTACTGAAGGCCTTAAAAAACAAGTAGGAGAAATAGGTGAATGACACTGAAGTTAGAATTTCCTCCTGAGATGAGTGCATTGTCTCTCATCCAGTTATAAACTGTGACCTTCTGGCACTTCAACTCAGCGTTTTCTGTGCATGTTAACATTTACTGTATTTCAATCTAAGTGAACACCGATGAAATGACAAAGGGAGAATGATTTACCTCAGGAGGGGATGTGTTTTTCTTTTTCTTTTCTAGTCTACCCCTCTACATCTAGCAGCGGGCTACAACAGAGTTCGGATAGTGCAGCTTCTTCTCCAGCATGGTGCTGATGTTCACGCAAAAGACAAAGGGTAGGTGTGTTGATTTATTCCCTTGAATGGTTTCATCCAGGGATCGTTACGCTTTGTTTTCAGCATCCGAAACACTGAAGTTTTTGCGCACTGGACAAAGTCACCTATCCCATTTCTTTGAAGCTTGGGTAGCATGTTTGCAACTTTGGTTTGACTTCATTTTCATGTTCTACTTGTTAAAGAGGCTTTCTCATGGTAACGGCCTAAATTAGTTAAATTTTATCACATTTCTATTATTTGAAGTTAAAATTTGCTTCTCTCAATTACATTTATTATTTTTCAACTCAAGTGGCATTCCAGAAAGGGAGATAAAACAGATTGAAAATTCTGATAAGCCAGTAACATAGCTATCCTATTCATCTGGTGTGTAAGGATCATCTTTTATTAATAAACCAAAATCATAAGTTTATAATATTCTAATTTGGTTTTTATCCTGATAAAATCTTGGACATCTGAACTGAGAAAACTTACAAAGGTTGATATGGGAATGGGGGGAGAGGGGAGGGACTATTAAGAAAGCAATGAAGTCATTTATTGTATGAAGAGGTGAATTTTAGAAAATTTTGTATCTGTTCCCTATCTAGTCTTTAGGGGACCTATGAAGTAAGTCTGCCCCTATGTAATAGGCTGACATTTCTCATTGTCCCACCTTAAGATCTTACTGCCCAGGTAAAATAGGTCCATATTACACTCCTGTGATTGGCAGCATAAAGAAGAGAAGCCCTGGAGGGAGGAGGGTTTCTTTCACTTTGCCTCTCTCCATGTCAGAAAACACGGAAACGAAGAAACAACTCAGTATTTGAGACGGTGATCAGAGAGGGGATCTAGCATTTCAAATCTGCTCTCTCTGTGCTTCTCTCTTGCCTGCGCCGGCTGTTGTGCTGTACGTGACTGGTGTCCCAAAAGCACAGGGGCATACATGCCTGACGCTCTTGTACATCTCGGTTTCCTTATGCATGTCCAAAAACAGATGGGTGTATGATAGGTGGGTCATCAAGGGAAGTACACCACAAAAATGGGGGTCTTTGACTCATGCAGAATGATACTTGGAGATGCAAGTTATAGTAGTTTGGCTATTTCATTCTTATGCTGGAAATTACCTTCAAAGTGAAATAAAATGGTAGGAATATTTCAACTCACTCTCAAAGAACATTTTTCTATGGTACTTGATCTGTAAAGCATGCAGTGGTCAATTAGCACATGTTCTTCCTTTTACTTAAATACTTTTCTAATTGGTATTTTTATCATTTATTTAAGGATTATACACACAAGACACAAGGTAAATACAAAAGGTTAAACATTAGCTACGCTTTATATCCTCTTATTAAATACTCTGAGATATTTTTAATATAATTATATTGGGATCTATTAGAATTTTGTCTTTTAGCACTTCTTGGATAAATGACTATACATTATTTGAAATTGCAGTACTTTAATTTGGCTTTCTTCATTTAGTGGACTTGTGCCTCTTCATAATGCGTGTTCATATGGACATTATGAAGTCACAGAACTGCTACTAAAGGTAAGAGAAATTTTAAAATATTGAATATTACTTGCTTTTTTTCTAACTTCTCATAAGTTTTCATGTGATTTGTGGGCCAGTTAAGAGTATTAAAAAAATAAAATGTTTTTTAAAAATACCACTGTTGCCTTAAAATTTTTAGAACACCTACTTTATTTTAAATTGTTTTTAAAAACTGAAATTAAAGAAAGTAAAACATTTATTGACATTTCGAAGAGTCATAGCTGAAATTTACAGTGCAATAAATGTCTTCAGCGAAATGATCACTGACCTAAAACTTTTTTTCTTGATTCAGCATGGAGCTTGTGTTAATGCTATGGATCTCTGGCAGTTCACTCCACTCCATGAGGCTGCTTCCAAGAATCGTGTGGAAGTCTGCTCTTTGCTACTTAGCCATGGTGCTGATCCTACATTAGTCAATTGCCATGGCAAAAGTGCTGTAGATATGGCTCCAACTCCTGAGCTCCGGGAGAGATTGACTTGTATGTATTTATATCCCAAACTCAATATAGCTTGCTGTAAATTAGAATATCTCATTTTTGTTATTAAACTGGTCTTTTGTCCCACTTAAATACTAACCTTCTGTTCTTACATATACACTAGTTTATAATCCTCATTTCTGATCCTGTACTTTTCTTTTGAGGCTAATGAGGGCGAGTCAATCAATAACCATTTATTGCATGCTTACTAGATGCCAGGTACCAGAAATACAACAGTGTACAAACCAGAAAAAAATGCTCCGAGCTCACAGAGTTATATTCTTATACTATGGGTAATAATATTTGGTATCTAACATTATTGAGCACTCACTGTTTCTCAAGCCCTGCAGGATTGTACAGTCGTGTTTCTATTTCTTATGTGTGTTTTAGCCCAAGTGCAGTCACTTTCCCCAATTTGAATAAGATCCTGTTTATGATTTGGTGGAAGTAATATTCTCAAATGCTGATACATATTACCTATATATACATGTGCATGTTTTTTAGATAAACTTTTTGTTTTGGAATAGTTTTAGACTTACAGAAAAATTATAAAAATAGTACAGAGAGTTCTCATATATTCCATATCCAGTTTGCCCTCCTATCAACATCTTATATTAGTATGACATACTTGCCATAATTAATGAACCAGTATTGATATATTATTAACTAAAGACCATACTCTACTCAGATTTCCTCAGTTTTTACCTGAAGTCTTTCTTCTGTTCCAGGATCTCATTCAGGATACCACATAACATTTACTTGTCATATCAAATACTGAGATATTTTTAATTCCACCTGTGGGCATTGCAGGTTTAAATTAAATTAGGCATCACCTACCTAATACTTAACTGGTCCCCTGGTTGGTATTCCCTTTCATGCCTTAAATGCCTGAAGAAAATCTTTAAATGATAACTTAAGAAAAAGGCAGAGTCAAAATGATGATAATGTCATTGAAACTTAAGCAGATTTTAAGCTGGTTTATGGTAAAACAGGAAGACTTGCAATTTTCATCTTACTTAACTAAAAATTTAAACTTATTTTGGTACTGGAACAGATGACATCAACGAGATTATAGGCAGCACAAACCAGATTATAACTAGGCAGATGTCTTAGCAATGAATCCTTGTAGAAATGCCTTTATTCTCCCTCCCATTCATATGACCCTTGTCATATGTTATCTTGCATCATATAGTTCCTTCTTCTATGTGTATGTTCTGTCTTCCCAGTGAAATTTAAATTCTTAGAAAGACTTTTCATTTTATTATTGTCTTCTTAGCACGTGCACAGTGCTTTGTTACCTAATAAAAATGTATTAATGGTATTTGTGTTTGGGCCCATCTGTCTATCTACCCTCAACCCAACACAGTGCATTGTGCACTATGCACAGCAGGTTTATTGAATTGAACTTGAAACTTCTTTTTTTTTTATCTTTTTCTAATTTCCTTCTTTTAGTTTATACCCAGGGCTCAGCTTTATCCCCTGTCACCTTTAACTTCTTTTTCTTTTCAAACATTTTGCCAATTAGGAGTATCATTGTGAGTTTATAGCGTATTTCACGGGACTGTCTGATTCCACTGTCCACATACGATTTAAGGAAAATTCGTATAGTTTTGTAAAAGAAGTTCCCTGATGATTTTTCAACCTTCTCAGTATTTTTTATTTTATTAAATAAGATTCTACCAAGGAATTATTTGAAGAAAAGGATTTAACAAAGTTGGAACTGCTCTAACTCTGGTTTTCATCATCATGTCCGCTGCTTTACACTAGGCATTCACAATTACAGAGTTCTCTTCAAGAAAATTATACAAGAAACAAAGAAAAACAATATTTTGATCATAACCAGGGTTATAACATTTTCATTACACACATTTTTTTTTTCTGCTCTTCTCTCTCTTTTTTTAATGTGTTGTTTCCATGAAGCCAAATGAACAAGGTAGTTTGGATTCTGCACATACTAGAGGTGAAAATACTGAAAGTAGCTTTCATTCTTGTTTCAAAATGCATTTGAAAAGAGAAACTTTTAGGGCATTTTATAAACATTAAGTTTTCAGGGTAAGTTGGAGTAATTTGCAGTTTTCTGCCTTCTTTTTAGCTACTTAAGTACTTCCTTGAGGTTTTTTTTTTTTTTCTTCCTTGAGGTTTTTAAAAACAAACCTTTATGTAACCTTTGCATTTAGAGGGACCATTATATTGTTGATAGATTTTCCATTCTCTGGGGTTTTTTTATTCTTGAGTATACATCAATAAAATATTTTAAATTTGAAAGTCAATTTGGGCAGAAATCTTTACTTTTTTTTCTGAAGAGCAAAAAAAAATAAATATTTTACTTCTTGTTATTTGAGAATATCATGTTGTTTAATTGCATTATTACATCCTAATTTCTTGATTTCTTTAGTACTGCAGTCTTACTGTTTGTTTTTCATAAATTTGCACATTTAATTTTTTTCTGAGTACCTTTCCTGAACGTAAAGGAGTAATTGAAAAAGTAGAATTGCTTTTATCATTTTGATATCCATAGAACATTTGTCAGAGAAAAAGCCAGTATGATTTGAACTCAGTTTAAATTTTTCTAGACTTCTAGACTTTCTAGACAAAGCAAAATTGTACTTTTTATTTGAAATCAGTTCTCCGTACATCACTTTCCTTTGTAATTGTCAGGATCCTGCTCCTGATATATGGCAGTTTGTAATTCTTTCACTTGATTTAGCCCTAATTTTATCATTAAAATGAAAATCTGTAATTTTGTTATTTGAAAATACTGGTTTAGTTTTATTTCATTTGAACTTGACGTTGAGTTCTGAAGTTTCAAATTCCTGTACTTTGAGGAATTTAGTGATGATGAGGTACCACTAAACAAGAGGTTTTGTAAAAATGGTTTTTCCCCTGAACCTGCCATGACTTATAAATATTCAGCATTCATGCAACAAATTGAATACATACTATGCTATATACCAAGCAGTATGCTAAGTGATAGGACTACCATAGCAAATAAGGTCATGTGATATGTCTGTGAAAGAAGGCTAAGTGCAAGTGCAATGGACTTCATAAGAAGGAATCCTAACCCAATAATGAGGAACATCAGGAAGGCTTATCCAGAATATCTAAACTGAGACCTTGAACAATAATAGTAGTTATTAAGGCGTGTGTGTGTGTGTCTCTTTCTCTGTCTTTTGAGGGACAGAGGGAAGTGAGATGGGGAACTCAGGAGAGGAGAGAGAGGAAAAGAAAGGAATTCAGTAGTAGGCAGGTACAAAGACCTGTAATGGGCCAAGGATTGCTATGTAATGTATTGGGTTACATATCATTTGTATCTTTTTAGAACAATTGTCAACTTTTTGTTAGCAAGTGGTTATATCAAAATACTAACCAAAATTGTAAAATAGAAAATATAACTATACGTTTTTAATTAGAGTACTGGATTTTTATTTATGCTGTTAATTTGGAAATCACGGTTGAAAAAATCTCATACAAATAATAAATAAAATATTAGTTGTTCTTTGAAAAAATTATCAAACTCTGGCACTTCGCCATAGTTCAGTTCTTCCCTTTTCTATGCTAAAACTATTAATATTTTGGTGACTATTTCTCTAAGTGCCTTTTGGGTACCATTTCTTATATTTAGTTGTGGTGGCAATGGTAGTAGTAACAATACAAAAAAATTGGGTCAACCTGTCTTTCCTCTTTTACTACTTGAATTTTCATTTAATTATATATACTTTCATGATAGTATGTACAGACCTTTCTTGTTGAAGAGCTATAAAGTATTCCAGTGTATATGTGTTTATAACTGGTTTCCATTTGGTGGACATTTTTGTATAAACATTTTTCAAAAGTTTTCATTAACTATACATCCTTTGCACCTTTATCATCCTGTCTGTTGCTGCTATTGGTAAAATAGAGCAATATGTAAAATTAATAATTTTCTGATTTGTAATCATGCTAAAATGATTTTTACAGATTTTAAATCTTTTATGTCAACCATTATTTCATTAACAGATGAATTTAAAGGTCATTCTTTACTCCAAGCGGCCAGAGAAGCAGACTTAGCCAAAGTTAAAAAAACACTCGCTTTGGAAATCATTAATTTCAAACAACCACAGTCTCATGAAACTGCACTGGTAAGATTTTATTGTTAATCCATTCCTTAGGTCTATAACAGTAGTGGAGGGACAAAGTATGATTTTCATTTCAGAAACCTTAAAGTAACTTTAGTATCTGAAATGCCAGGAATTGCCATTTTAATGTTGGTTGCATTGATTTTTAAATTTGGTTCAGGAAATGATTGCTTTCTTGGGTGAGGGAATAGACATTTGCTCACCTGTGATTTGGGAATTATTTTTACCTTTGTCTTTACCCAACCATATCATAGCAAATCTACTTTTGTGGCCAATTCTTTCATAAAATACAAGACGTGATTTTCTTTTTAGAATCTTTTTTTTTTTTATGTTGCTAGGTAAAGACTATTTGTTTTCTGTAGAAGATTAAGTATTTTCAAAGGTACTTGCATCATCCTTTGGAGCAATTATCTTAATTATCCAAAGAATTACTACATTCATTATAGAAAAATGATAAGATGATAAATTTTTTGTTCCAGACTGTACAAATTGTTTTTTAAACTCTTCATGTTTTTTCTTCTAATGTACTTTCAGAAAGATTAGCTTATTTTCCTTGTCATTGACCACATTAAGTTTCAGATATAGGGCTGGTAAAATTATTCCTGAATTCAGAATTTAAACATACACTATGCCTCTATCACAGACCTGTAAATACGCTTCAGTTAACATTCCCACGTATATCTGGCACAAAAAAAGTCAAGCTATAGTCACTTCTTGCTGAAAATGACATTAAAAGAGTCGACAAACTGAAATGGGCCAACTGTATGTATCCTTAAATACATGACTCTTGAACTGGGATTCAGATACATTCACACTCTCCAGCATTATGCCAGGAGATACGCAAAGCAGCAGAGTAAACCTGACCTGCTTTTTTGGAGTGTTTGTTTTATTCATTAGTAAGTAGGTTTTTACTCTTAAAATTTTAATACAAACATTTATATAAAACAAAGTTGAATGCAAAAATTATACAAATATAGGATAAAACATAAAATTTCTGAGAATACGTCTTCTGCTAAGCTCCTTCAAGTTTATTGCCTTTTTGCCTGTCCCTGGGCATATAGGCTTATAGTGCTAGGAGTAGCTCTGGGGCAGAGTTTGAGAACTGTTGATTTATGTGGCTGACAACCTAATGAAGGATTGACTAATTCAGGTAAGAGTATTTGTAGCTTTGGAGAGGCAGCATTCTGATACCTCCAAATAAGTATATATTGGATAATTACTTATTGGCCAAAGGAAAAGAAACAAAGTCTCTCTTAATGCTTAACTAAGATAATTTCACCTTGGTTTAAAGGCGTATGTCTTATACTTCCAGTATATTTAGAAAGAATTTGATCATCTCCATAATGTAAAATATGTAAGTATGTTTTGACAGAACAATAGTCTAAATAGTCAGCAGATGCTATTTAATTCCGGTATCTCTTTTTAAATAGAAGTTTATTTTATTAACTTAGTTGTGTTTACTTTATAGCACTGTGCTGTGGCCTCCCTGCATCCCAAACGAAAACAAGTGACAGAACTATTACTTAGAAAAGGAGCGAATGTTAATGAAAAGAATAAAGAGTAAGTGTAATTGCAGAGGGAGTAGTATGGTTTTTAAAAGGGAAATGCAACAAAACTAGGAAATTTCCTTTTCCTTTTCTCCTCTCCATAGTTTCATGACTCCCCTGCACGTTGCAGCAGAAAGAGCTCACAATGACGTCATGGAAGTTCTGCATAAGCATGGAGCAAAGGTAAGACGCACACCTGAAATAAACTGTCAGACTTGGAATTGAGTAGCCTAGCTGCTCTTAAGACTCTTACTGTTCTCTCGGATTTTCCTGGAAAAATGAATTTTGTAAAGGACTGTTACCGTGTATTTGAAGTCACCTGTTCTCTTTTAAAGGTGATTTAAATCTTGTTACTAATAAAAATAATTACCTGTGGTTTATTGTACTTTACTGCCATTCTTCTGTAAAGCAATAAAATGTAGCTACGGTCTTATCATTCAAAATCCATTTAACTTTACATTGTTTTACAATAATACTGGAATTGAGGGATTTTGATAGTCAACATCATTGATGGTTTATCAGAATAATTTATGTAAATGATAGTCAGAATATTGCTCCTTATTCTAAAGAACATTTTTGTTCCTTCAAACTGGTAATGATAATAATTTTCTCAAATAACCTCGACACTAAAGAAATACGAATTTTTGGGGTAACCATTTTTGTTGGCATTGTCTGAAATTATGAATTGCTTGAGGGAGGAAGGAAGCAAACTGGTTGTTTTTCAGAGGTGACTTGAAATTGGAAATTTTTAAATCCTCAAGAGTATGTATTTTAAAGTAGAAGTCTCCAAAGTAGACACTCTATGGAACATACAAGATGAGCCATTGGGGACAGGAAAAAATATTAGAATTTTAATTTATTAAGATAGTAATTTCTTTATTTCTGAATAAAGAAATTAACATCTGCTAATATTCAATACACAGATTTATGCTGGCTCCCTCATTAGGTCCATGTGTCAGCCTGTCTGAGCCAGCTCAAGGTGTTTCCTGAGGAAGAATGGGAGTCTGAGTAGCAAAGGATTGACACTGACAAACTCACTCATCTGTTCACTTTCAGCCTGTTGTCACATATCGCACTTTACACATGCCTAAATGAGTAGATTTATGGGTACTATCCTAAATGGTAGATCCTTCATAAATAACATTGTTGGTAATCCGAGGGAATGACAGTCTTATAGCATAAAGAGAGTATCTGGCTATTTCATGAATTAGTATTTTCAGGAATTATCATACTTAGTTGTTGTGCCTTTTTTTTTTTTAATGAAAATAAGAGGATTGAAAATTTGTCATCATCTGTGATGACAAATGGCATGTGTGTAGGTATTTTTTACTTGTATGTAGGTACTTTTTAAAAAAAGAAACATAGTCAAACCCTTGAAGGCAAATATTACATATTTTATGCATATTTGAGTAAATGGGAAAGTGACTGCATTTTTAAAGAAACTTCAAAAAATGAAGAAGACATTTGAGAATAGATTTTTAGAAAATGTCCACTGTTTTGTGAATTTTTTTTTTTGCCAAAAAATGGTGTAAATCACCCAGCTGTTTTATCTACATATAATTAAAAAACTTGAAATCAGAATTTTCTAACCTGTTTTAAAGTGTTTCTTAATTTGTGTTTAGGTGGTTTTTGAACCTATTAGAAAGCATCAAGGAAGATGCAATTTACTAGCAGAATTTCAATTAAAACCTTAGCAAAATTAGTAAATGGCACTAAAAATAAAACTTTTTATTTAGTAGGCATTGGTCACAATGCACATTTTCCCAGTGGCTCTACCATGTCTCAGTCACATCTTTTGAGCCAATGTGATCAATGGGACAAGCTATTGAAAATGGACTTAGAATCAGACCCTCAAATCTACCTCACAATTTTTTACAAGATTTTTTTAAGGTTTTTTTAATTGAGCCAAAAGATATTTTCTAAATTAGTAATTAAAATATTTTTAAAAGTTTTAATTGTTTCATCTCTTTCCCATCCTTTATAATTCTCTTTTTATGTAATTTTTACATGTATCTATCATGTATTAGTATAGCACTGTTTGTTACAATTTACAGATGGGCACATATATTTATTGAACGGGTTCTCAAAACATTTTTTCACTCATAAGGTTCACGATCCAAAAATTTGGGTATCCTTGCTTTAAAAGGACCATTGGTGTTTTTATTTGAAAAGGTGAGGGTGAACTGGAACAAAAAGGAACAGAGTTCTAAGATTTATTACCTACTTTGAGGGTACGACTAGGGCATTGTTATATAAGTAATGTCTAGTTGCTCTGCCAAGCAGAAAATACTAAGCTAAGTGGGCTCTCTGCTATACTTAAGAGCATTGTATGTTTATCACTGACCTATTTTTAAAAAAATAGCTTATAGCGTTTATAATGTTCTTGTTCTTGAAAAACCATGAACAATGCCCTTCACTTTTGGAAAATACCTATTTGTTGTCTCCCATGAGTCATTTTGTTTCATGAAATTTCAGTGAAAAATAACATTATTTTATAAGCTGTCCCAGTCAGCATTACTCGAGGTTTGTGGTTCTCAATCTTTTTCAGCTATTCGTGTTCACAGTACATTCTCATCAATAATGTCTCAATCCATCACTGGAGCACATGTAATTTTAAACACCTTGTCAGTGATAGAGAATGACTTTTAGACTAGTTTACCCTCCTTAGCCCTTCACTACAGTTAATCTAAATCGAGAACTCCTACTATTAGGCACTTTAAAATAGAAAAAAAAAAAATCATATTTAATCAGGGCTATGAACCAATAAATACCAATTGCCATCTTCCCATTCGCTTACCCCCTGGTTTCAAGGCAGGCTGCTGTCCGTCAGGGTTGGTTTATCTGGTGGCTAATGTGTTAGTAAAAACTTACTGTAAAAACCCAGCTTAGCTACTGTTGAGCCCCAGTGTTTGCTTGCTTAGTGTCCTTTCTGGAGAACTCACGGTTTCAATTTGATTTTTAGACAACTTATGCTTTCCATTTGATTCTAAAAGCACCTTCTGAATGAGGTGCTTGAATTAGGACTCAGTCCCCTTACACTGTCTCCACCTCATGTCAAGTTCCTGAGCGAAGCCTAGTAAATCAGAAAAGGCAGAGAATTTGATAGGGAGATCTAATACCATTAACTAATTTGTCTTACTTAGACAGATAGAACTTAGTAATATTTACATAAGCCAAAACTTTCTTTTGCTCAAAGCTTGATGATAAATATAAAGTTCAGGTTCACCATGCATGTTAAACTAAACATATTGTGAATGTAACATAGACAGACATACTTTTCAGTTTACAGTCCTCCACTTTCTAGTTTTGTGAACTTGAACTTAATTTCCTGGAACCTTAATTGACTTATCAGTGATATGTGGGTGTTAATACCTCCTCTGTGAGCATTTGTGTGTGTGTGTGTGTGTGTGTGTGTGTGTGTGTGTGTGTAAAAATTAAATGAGCTATGTATATATAGGTACATAGTTTAGTACCTGGCATACAAGCAATACTTTGGTTACTTGTAAATATGAGCATTGTATTTTTTCCATATTTGTCTTTCCAAACATATTGCATATTTCCCTTAATTATCTAAATTTTTATATAAGCTTTATAAACCAGTTCCTTTATAATTTGTTTTGATCCACTAACTCAACAAATACTGAAATGCAAAATGATTAAGACTGTGTGCTAGATACTGTGGAAGATACCAATTTGAAAGTTTATGCAGTTACCAAACTTGAAGCTAATCCTGACTGCAATTTAGTGGCATTAGCAATTAAGAAGGAAGAGAAAGATGAAAGCCACTTATGAAGGAATAATTATATATATGGAAATGAATAGGGCGCTAGAGTGGACTTAGAAACTGGTGGTCAGTTCAGGGAATTAAGAAAGCTAGAGAGAAATACTGGTTTCCTCTGCCTTGATAATTTTGTACGTAGAGTTGATATGATATAGGGACACGTAGATAAAACTAGTGGTTGAAAATACAGCACTAGGGTACGAAAGCAGTCTAGGATTAGAGAGATCTTTTGGAAAGCCATCAATATAGTAATCACATGTCGCAAGGTCCTGGTAGAGAAAATATGGAGAGAGATGAGTTTAGAGTTAAGGAAAGGACCTTTGCAGATTACCGTGTTTAAAGAGCAGCAATGGGAAGAGAAAACTGACAGGTCTATCACATATCTATTTGCGTGTAATAGCAGTATGAAGAAGAAACAGGTGATCGGTGCTACAGGGAGAAATCAAGGTAGGCAAGCCATTTAACTGGGCAATTTTTATGTAAAGGCTTTGGCAGCTTTAGAAGGAGGTGTTCCAAAGAGACAGGGATAGAGAATTGTATTCATTAGGGTCTTGGCAATAAACAGCACACGCAAAGTGGATAATTTGAGGAAAGTTTAATAAAGGAATGATAAGCAAAGGTGGGCAAGGTTTAAAGATATGAGCAAGGGATAGCAGGTGGGGAGACATTATCATTTTTGGGCCTGAGGGGCAAGGAAAGGGAGAGGTCCCTGGAAGCAGAAGAAGGTAGCTATTTAGAGAAGGCCCCCCTGACAGCACTGTGAGAGGGTATATCTAACCCCTGCCTCTCACACTCCTGCTCCCCACCAGTCTCCTGTCATTGCCTCCCACTAGCCAAATGTAATAAGAACTTAAAGACCAAAAGAGCTCATTGATATGATCCATATAAGTGGGTTTCCCAGGACACAGAGCAGGGTGGAGGATAGATAGGAATCTGGAGGGGCAAGCAGGCAATGTTCAGAAAAAGGATAGAAAGCAAATGGCAGTAAAAAGGAGGGTTATAAGAAAATGGGGGTATTAGCCAACTCATTTGAAAAATCCACTTTTATAGTGGAGTAAATTTTTGTTTCTAAAAAAAATTAATTATCTCTATCAACCCCCAGCGTTACAAGATTGCTGTAAAGCCTAAATAGGAGAGACATGAAGACTTTATCTTTCGTATGGCAGGTTTTTTTCTTATTATTGTTAGCTACCCTGGCATTCTACTGCTACTGCTTTGTCTGCTATCATTATTAAGTAGAACTTAAGTCCCAGTTGCATATGGTATTATAAACACCTAAAAATGAAAGGTTTAATTCAGAAGTGCTTTCTTTCATATTATATAAAAGCACTGCTATTTTGTCATTACTCGAGCATCTGTTAAATGTGTGGAACATGGAGAAATTTCTTTTGATTGTTCATTTGTCTTAATTTGACAGATGTATTTATATTGTATGTAAGAAGAAATTGTGTCAATAGTAATTGGCATTAAATGGGCTTATTTCTCACATTGAGAAGTGATGAAGAGTCTTTGCTCACTTTGGGGAAATGTGTTAGCTCATTATAAGGATTTGATTAATGCCTTTCTAGAGGTGGGTTGATAAGCAGTTTCTATTAGCCCAAAGACGTTAAATAAAATGCATTCAAAGCTATAGATTTAAAGTTCACATATCTGCCGTTTGAGCATATCAGCATAAAGAGCAAAGGGGCCAGTGCTTCAGAGACATTTTAGTTACTAGTAACAGATCAATTGAATCTAGAGTAAGCATAAATGGAAATCTGTTTTATACTTATATAAATGTATGCTTACTACTTTTCTGAGATAGCCCGTAGTAGCTGAGATTCACAAAAGACTAGAACAAGACATTTATAAACTGTTGGGTACCTTGACTGCATTTTCCCTCTCTCTTTCTGCAGTTGCTTGGTTTCTTTTCCTTGTTGGTCTTTGTTCATTAGTTTCATTATTCTTTTTATAGACTGTATTTTTGTTTTACTTCTCTATGGCCTAAATATAGGCTTTTCAGCCCCTCCTTTATGTGTCTTTGGCTTAGAAATATACCACCTGCAGCTACTGTCTCTCCTGAGTCTCAGGGACAAGAAGGGGAGAATCTGAATGAGGCTGCAGTTTGTGCTCATGGCCATTAGATTGACTCCTGCTAGTCTAATCAGCTATGCTCGGGGAGTTGTTTCTCAGACAGTTAGGGCATGTGAGAAGGTGAGTACCCTTTTAATAAGTTCGAGTTCAGCTAGTAAACAATCTAGTTTCATGTCTTTCAAATTATATTGAAATTTAACTTCTTAGACAAATTCGATACTCCATAGTGGATTCACAACACATAAAAGGATTAAAACCCTTTTAAAGTGGGGCGCCTGGGTAGCTCAGTCGGTTATGCATCTGACTCTTGGTTTTGGCTCAGGTCATGATCTCGGGGTCGTGGAATCGAGCCCTGCGTTGGGCTCCATGCTTAGCAGGGAGTCTGCTTGAGATTCTCTCTCCCTTTGCCCCTCCCCCCACTTGTGCTCACGCGCTCTCTCTCAAATAACTCTTTTAAAAAAGAAAACAAACCTTTTAAAGTGAAATATTGATTATTGTATCAGAATTTTAGTTAAGAATTAAATTGTGGTTATTTTGTCTATTTCATTCCTCACAGGAGAGGCTTTAACTATGTCCATCCCACCATGGATAACAATGCTCTGTGTATATCTGTAAAACTTTAAAATCAAATTAAATATACCCTTACCACAGATAAAATAAGTCCGTTATTTTCAATATTAAACAATTTTGTCAACATTGACATTAACTTTTTTTCCCTTCAAATTTCTCGGGAAAGAAGAATGCATGTTTTTTGGTTAGAGAATATTTGAATAGTTGGGTGCCTAAATGGCTCAGTCACTTAAGCGTCCGACTCTTGATTTAGGCTCAGGTCATGATCTCAGGGTGGTGGGATAGAGCCCTGTGTGAGGCTCCTTCTCAGAGGGGAGTCTGCTTGAGATTTTCTCTTTCCCTCTTCCTCTTCCCTTCCCTCCCACGCATACACGTGCGCTCGAGCTCTTTCTCTCAAATAAATCTTTTTTTAAAAAAAGAGAATATTTTAATAGTCTAGTGTTTGCTCGGTATACACACTGGTATGATGAAAATAGTATCCTTTATCACCAGAATTTACCAGTTTATTGTTCTCGTGAACCATTCACTTACCAACTATTTTTGAACACCGCTTGTACAAGGCATTGTACTGGTTACTAGGGAGTGTGTTTGAATTTGATCAAGAGTCTTCTTCTAAGGGACTTAAAATCTAGTAATAACAGTCTTATCCAACGCAGTCAAATTGAATAGCTATTGTATATAAATTGGAAAGTGATGTATATAAGAGAAATACAGGTAGACTGCTATTCAGAGAATAGTTATTCTACTGGTAGTAACAGGCCGGGGGAGAGATTAGAGAAATTTCATGAGGAAAGTGGGATTTCAGCTAGGAATGTTCAGGAATTAGATATATAGAAATTGGCAAAATACAAATAATATATTTTATCTTATTTTATTTTTTTATTATTTTTTTTTTATTTTTAAAGATTTTATTTAATTATTTGAGAGAGAGAGACACAGCGAGAGAGGGAACACAAGCAGGGGGAGTGGGAGAGGGAGAAGCAGGCTTCCCGCCGAGCAGGGAGCCCGATGCGGGGCTCGATCCCAGGACCCTGGGATCCTGACCTGAGCCGAAGGCAGACGCTTAACGGCTGAGCCACCCAGGCGCCCCAACAAATAATATATTTTAAATAATAACTCAATCAGGAAGGCAGAGGAGTTAGAAGTTATGATTAGTGAGTCCAGAAGCTACTGAAAAGAAGAATATAATGAAAATCTTGAAGGAGATATATTGGAACAAGGTCTTGGTAGTTTTCAATTGGAGAGTTTTGATTTTGTTCTCATAATACTTGGAGAGCCATTGGAAATTTTTGAATAGGCAGGTGGCATGCACAGAATCCTGCTTCAGAAAGATAAATACTCCTAGAAAACTACTGTCTTCTGGAAAGCCAATTACAGAAATGGAGATTCAAGGTATGTGCATAATATCTGGCATAATGATTTAGCAGTACTCAACAAAATTAGCTTTTTAAGATTTTTGTAAAAAGGGATGATAGTAAGACAATGTTTCTTACCTTCAAGCTAAGAGGGTTATAATGTGCCTGCCACCTGTTCCCTAGGTTATTATAATCTGTCCACCAGGACATAGACCTATTTCAGATTCCTATCTTTTACTCCTTTCTTGCAGATTTATGAAAGCATACTATTTTTCTTTTTACTCTTCACTTTCACTTTCAAAGTGGCCTGATTTAGGGGGGAAGTACATTGTCATTCTAGCTAAAAGAATACAGAGACTGTTTTCAACTCTGAGGTTACTTGAAATCCAGTTTAGATTGAGATGTACCCTGCTCAACAGCTAAAGTAGAATTACAATGTGAGTTAACAATAGATGATTAATTACAGAAATATCACAGAACAGTTCGTGATTAATTACCAAATGAGTGATATGGACAATGATACCTTTGAGTTTAGGAGAGAGATGAACTCAGTTTCGAGATTAACACTTTGAGACTAGGCTATTCACACTGATTCGAGTATTGAGAGACTCCCCTCAGCCATTTCCTTATAGTCTGCATGCTGGTTTCCAGGATTGTTTAGGCGTGTTTGAACCATACTTTTATATCCTATATATTTCAGGCCAAATGCCATTGTGGTTTTATATCATTTATCTAATTACCCTCTATAGGCAAATCATTAATTACTACTCAAGTAGAAATAGAAAAACACATACCTCAGGTTTCTATCTCCAGATACAAGGGGGGAAAGGGGAATATGTTTTGTCTCTAAAACTGCCAGATAGGTTTTTCTTCTGACACCTTCTGAATATGTATCTCAAGCCAGTCCTGTGCACACATTACCGCACATTATATGTAGCATTTTTCTTATTTGAAGCAGTTTCTGTACTTCGGTGAAAATAATCTCCTTAGTGCTGAATGGTAAGAATCTTTGGTGACATCCTCTATCATATCCAGCTGGTAGAGATTGTGATGGAGGGGAATAGAGATTTTGTATCATTTTAAAGATCAGTAATGGCTCCAGCAGACAGCCGATTTCCCATCCAGCAATCATTGTTCCCTTTCTTTAGACCAGGTCTAAAGAAGACTTGATCAGAAAAATTGATGTAACACTCCCTATTTTGTTCCAGAAGTACATATGTTGGTGATTCCAGATTTTATATATATATATATAGAATTAAATTAAAAGAATTAAATTAAAAGAATTAAAATTGTATCTCCTTAAAATATGAATAATAAATTAATGATGGTATATATAAAATCTCATTTTTTTTTTAGGTTAAAAGCAAAACTTACGGAGAGCAGTGTGTGTGTGTGTGTGTGTGTGTGTGTATGTATGTAAGTATAGCTATTTAATTTGAAAGTTCTTAGAAGAATCCTTGTGAGTGGCAATCTCACTTATTTGGTTATCTCAGCTTGAATGACCATTTAAGTGCTTAATTATTTGTATAATACTAGATTGTATTTTTTGGTTTATTTCTTTTTTTTTAGAAGTTTAATTCTTATAAAGAATATTTTAAATGTTGTTAAGCCTGTTTTTGACTGAGTGAAAAATTGTCAGTGTGTGAGTGAAAATTGCCAAAGCCAAGAGGACAAAAAAACAATGTTGTCATGACTTTCAGGTTGTCATGGTCTTTAGTTGGCCCTTTTCTTCAGTGTTTTCAATTATAGATTTTGTGGATAACATGCTCAAGTCATTTAATCTCCTGTATTTCTCCATCAATAGAGTGAATTACTACCAATTCCCATTTATATAACTTATAGAATGGTGGTAGAGTAATAAATCCAGACTTATGGGAACCATTAAACAATTAGAGTTCCCTATAACTCTCTGGGATCACAATGAAATATAATTACACTAGCTCCACAATATCACCCTTTTTCACTGTGAAACTGACTTAGAGCAGCAATGCAAATCCTGCCAGATGACCCGTTTAAAAAATCAGGGAATGGGGATTGACCTGTAGTCCTATAAAATAGTTACTGCTGCCCTCTAAAAACAAACTTGTCACCTACCTTGGAAAGTGCATACATTTTGGACTTAATTGCCTTGAACCACTTCAGAATACATATGTGGAGGGAAAAAGAATAGATTGACCACTTTGTAGAGAGCCCTGATTGTATCCCATGACTGGTTGATAAAAGAATAAACAAAGGCAGAGTATTAAAGTGTTGATAAAGTTAAATAGAAGAGGAAGTTAGGGGCCTTAATTTTTATTTTCAATTTTGAATCAGAAATGGCTCCAACTGACAGCTGATTTCCCATCCAGCAATCATTGTTCCCTTTCTTTGCTTCAGAACAGGGATCAGCAAACATGTTCTCAAAAGTCCAGATAGTAAATATTTTTGGCTTTGTGGGTACTTATATAGCCATTTTAAATGCAATCACTTAAAAATATAAAAATCATTCTTCACTTGCAAGCAGTACAAAAATAGTCAGCTGGTTGGAATTAACCCATGGATCGTAGCTTGCTAACTTCCTCTGTGGAACTCTATTTTGTTCAGATTTGGGAGCTTCACAGAAGCCTGGGTCTGAAACAGTGTTAGTAATCTTATTCTCCTTGCTTGTGACTCGTATAGGCATCAGTTTGGGAGGCATTTTTGGCCCTCGCCGTAGGAAGTCCACTGGGAAAGGTTTCTTCTTTTTTTACAATAGATGTATAAAATATCCTTTTTGGCTTTGGAGTATGGAGTTGATGGCCTAGAGCTGCCTCAGGCACCTTTTGACCATAGAAGGACAAGCCTGGAGTCCTTAGATTAGGGAATCTGAGAAATTTGACATTTGCTTCTAATGAGGACATGCTCTAATGAGGATTTTCCTCACAAAAACCCTTGTCGAATGTCTATTTAATATTTTCCCTGGCATCCATTCTTGTTCATTCTCTGGGTTGTACAAAGTATCACCAAATTGTTGTAGTTTTGTTATCCTGCTTGTTTCTGTGGAATGAGTACGTCTGTTAAATATCGCTGATACTTTTCTACGGCTTCTCGCAGTGCTTCATCTTTGTTGTCTGATAAAGCCCTCCATCGATATTCTTTTGTTGCTGTGATAACTGTTTAGAGTTTGAGGGGAAAATTCTCTCATAATAAAAAATATATACATTTTCTAAAGCAAAGAATTTTATATTACGCTGCTCTGTCCTGTACTTTAAGAAAGTTTAGTTTTCTGAGATACTAGAATATAATACCATCTATGGAAATGAGTAAATGCCTTATATACATAAACAGGGATGAGGACATAAAGCTTCAGTATATGATCAAGGTTTTAACTTTCTAGCATTATCAATTAGTCCTCATCAAATGGTTGGAATTTTTTTCAGCTAGACATAAAAAACTCCTTTTATAAATGAACTCTAATAACGATTTATATATTCTATATTTTTCACTTATTCACATAAGCTATTCACATAGCTCCAAGCTATGTCCTAGACCTTGTATTTCTGGGGTTGGGGAGGGCAGAGGGGAAGAATTACATTTAAGATCAAGTCATAATTTCTGCTTTTAAATAGCTTCCAATTTACATATAGCATCTAGCACAGAGCCTAACATCAGTAAGTGCTTAGTAAATGTAAGTTGCATCCCTTCCTTATGAGACTTTTTAGGAGGTGAACAACTTGGTTCTAATTTTGACAGCTGTACACGAGGGTAAGAAGTATGAAACAGAGAAATGAGCATGTGTTAGTGGAGCTGCATTCAGGACCACCCCTCCAAAACTGAGGGTAGAGAGGAACAAGGAAAGTTAATGTAAATAATATTGGTGAGTGGTGATTTTTGCCCAGATTTGTTCCATGAGTGCATGCCCCAGAGTGAGTGAGAGACAGAAGGGAATCTGCTGTTTTCTGTATGTGCTCAGTTTCACCATGCATATATCTCGAGACAACCTCTCCTTACACATAGTGTTTTTAGTGTTTAAAGATACTGAATGACTTCGGTGTTCAGTTGATCTGCTAACACAGTGAAGGTAAAACTGGCGAGTTTTGAATTTACTAAGAAACCTTATATCTGTCTCTGCCATTGGAAGGATAATGTTGACCAGAGACAGATTTTACCTTTTGCAATGACTTTAGAAACTAACACCTTCATAAAATGGGGTTCCAGTGTAATCTAATAAAGCTGGAGCATAGCAAGCCTATCAAATTGTGATGAAAAAATATAGTAGGAAGATAGTATAAAAGTAAATTACAGATGGTCTTAAATGACATGCTGAGGCGTTCAAGTTTACTTGAAGGCACTGAAGAGTCTCTGAGTTTGAGCTGAAAAATAACTTGGTAATATCTGTATTTTGAAGTAGTAATTCTCGACCATGTTCCTATGATTTAACAAGCTATACTGAGGATTTCTGTCACTACAATTAAATAATTTAGTGGGTTTCTTGTCAAATTTCCAGAAAAATGTTAATGATTAGAATGTTCCCAATTTTAAGTTTTTCTCTTGTGGTGAGGTAACAAAGAAAAAGAAAGTCAAGAAGTTTACTTTGGTAGCTTATGTTTTCCATCAATACATGCTAATGGCTGTGCTTTTATGTCGCCTTTGTATAAACAGTCGCTTCTCCACTGGCAAATGAGATCTAATTAAATATATCAGTATTTCATGGCAAATTTTGTGAAACACCATTAAGAATTTAGATGAACCCTTGCCTGAACAAGTGTGACAGCCTCACTTAAAATGATGAAAGACTGAGACATGGAGATCAGTCGTCTTAAATCTTTTCTTTCCTTAATCTTGTATTTGGTGGGTGTGCACAAATGCTTAGAATAATGTGCTAGCATATATTTGAAAATTTACTGTATGCCCTGAAGAGGAGCTTTCTAGAAAACTCAGAAAAACCTATATAATACAATCCATAATCTCAATAACCACAACAAAAACTAGCCCCGTGTTAAAATTTGTAGGATAGTACTAACTTGACATGGGTATTCAGAAAGGCAGTAATCACCAAGCCTTCAAGTAATCAAGACTTCTTAAGAAAGATGAGACTTGCACTGGATTTCATAATCCAGAAAGGCAGAAAGAAGGGCTTCTCTGAAAGAATCAGCATGTACAATGAACGTGGACTTTGGTCTGATTGGAATAGAAGGTATTTACTGGGGCATCCTGGAAAACAGGTTTGATCAAATTATGAAGCTGATGCCAAAGTTGAATGTTATCTTAAAACTAGCTAAATTATTCTTCCTTTATAACTCTTCGAAGCTTTAAAAATGGAACATTTGAAAATTTAAATTTTTTTTGCTGAGGGTTAAATGTGTTAGTAATTGAGGCATTAGTAATTCAGGTTAGTAATGAGGGTATTCTATTAAAATTATTTACTAAAATTAGAAAAGAAATGTAATTAACTACTTTGACTGTCTTGGCTTACATGTTCTGTTGTCTTTATGTTACGGGAGCAAGTTAGGTAAAACCCATTCATCCAAAAGTATTTCACATACATCTTAGATGAGGCAGGCAGTGAACATCGGAGTCCCAGCCCTCAGAGACCTTACATTCTAATTGTTGAGGGGAGTGGCAGGGAGTGGAAGATGGACAGGAAGACAGTCATTCAGGGCAGGGATGAGGATGTTGTAATTTTCAATAAGGCAGTCAGAGAAGGATAACTAAGAAACTGATATTTTTTTCAGCAGCAGTAACCAAAAGTTAATAGTAAATAGTCTGTGGCATTTTTCAGGACGCTTTTGATGGTTTATTTTTCTTTTTTCTTTTTTTAAGATTCTATTTATTTATTTGACAGAGAGAGAAAGAGATAGCAAGAGCAGGAACACAAGCAGGGGTAGTGAGAGAGGAGGGAGAAGTAGGCTTCCTGCTGAGCAGGGAGCCTGATGCAGGGCTCGATCCCAGGACCCTGGGATCATGACCTGAGCTGAGGGCAGATGCTTAACGACTGAGCCACCCAGGCGCCCCGACAGTTTATTTTTCTCATAAGAATTTATTTACACTATTGGTGGGAATGCAAGTTGGTAAAGCCACTTTGGAAAACAGTGTGGAGGTTCCTCAAAAATTTTAAAAAAGAGCTATCCTATGACCCAGCAATTGCACTACTGGGTATTTACCCCAAAGACACAGATGTAGTGAAAAGAAGGGCCACATGCACCCCAGTGTTCATAGCAGCAATGTCCACAATAGCCAAACTGTGGAGAGAGCCAAGATGCCCTTCAACAGATGAATGGATAAAGAAGATCTGGTCCATATATACAATGGAATATTACTCAGCCATCAGAAAGGATGAATACCCAACTTTTGCATCAACGTGGATGGGATGGAGGAGATTATGCTAAGTGAAATAAGTCACTCAGAGAAAGCCAGTTATCATATGGTTTCACTTATTTGTGGAACATAAGGAATAGCATGGAGGACATTAGGAGAAGGAAGGGAGAAATGAAGGGGGGGAAATTGGAGGGGGAGACAAACCATGAGAGACTGTGGACTCTGAGAAACAAACTGAGGGTTTTAGGGGGGAGGGAGGTAGGGGGATGGATTAGCCCGGTGATGGGTATTAAGGAGGGCACGTATTGCATGGAGCACCGGGGTGTTATATGCAAACAATGAATCATGGAAACTACATCAAAAACGAATGATGTACTATATGGTGACATAACATAACATAACAACATAACATAACAACAAAACAAAGCAAAACAAAATAAATAAAATTAAAATAAAATATTTATTTGCTAGGGTGTAAAATGGAACAAGTAGATACTCAATTCTCTGTGCCCACCCGGTGATTTTTCAGATGAATGCACTGGACACCCTGGGTCAGACTGCTTTGCATAGAGCTGCCCTCGCAGGTCACCTGCAGACCTGCCGCCTCCTGCTGAGCTACGGCTCTGATCCTTCCATCATCTCTTTACAAGGCTTTACAGCGGCGCAGATGGGGAACGAAGCTGTGCAGCAGATTCTAAGCGGTGAGATATATAAGCAGTACATTCTGTGCTTCCCGTTTCATGTCCACTGATATAAACAGACAAACTTTGCACCACTTGTTTTAAGTAGCTCTTTGGAATGCTTTCTTTGCCTGAATATTTTTCATACCTTTCCTTGCTTGCAGTTTAGCCTGAGACCCTCCCTATCAACGTTTTTGGTGGAGTGAGGTAGGTGTCATGAGAAGGAGGCATATACTCTCTCTTTTTTTTTTTTTTTTAGTTTTAAATTGAAAACCTGACTCATGGGTGCTATGATCAAAGGTGACTTAAAGTTCATATAAACAGTGTGGAATTATGGCAGCTCTAAAATCTATCAAATAGAGAAAATAAGAAATCATTCACCTGGTAATGATCTTTAATTAATTGTTCATACATATGTGATAGTCTGACCTGCTTTTTTGTATTTCTTAACTTCATTGCATCGTTAGGAGATTATCTTGTTTTTTCTAGCTTAAATATAATTATAAAATCTTGTTGAATATTAATGCCTACCTAGTACAACATTAGATATTTTATCTATTTAATTTATTGAGGGAGATTAAACAAAGAACTGATATGAAAGTTGATTAGTTTCCCAAGCCCCCCAGTTAGAGGAAATAACACAGTCTAGCTATTGAAAAATGGTGAGCTAGATACAAAATTAATTTGGTATAATTGGTTCTTGTTTCCCATCCCTTTCTTTTTGTCTGTGGGTTATATCTGCACTAGAATGATATAACAAACTGGAAGAGTAAAGAGGACTAGGAATCTGAAGTCCTAGTTACTTCTGCCTATAACCCAGGATTTCTTTACTCCATCAGACACAGTGCCACCCTTGTCATAATGAATATTTTATAATATCCCCTTTTCTTATCCAGAAATGAAATTTATAGATAATGTGACCTAACTGTACAGATACCTTCCCCAAGCCCCAAATTAAATGCCCTAACTATAATATAAAGGGAAAATGACAGTTAAATAATTTATAATTATTGTAATAGTAATAGCCTGGATAAAACAACACTAGAAGACAAAAATAAACCCCACAAATTTCTGAAGGGCCCCCAAAAGTACAGCACAGTTAAGAATCACAACTATATTCTGAAATAGGGAACTTTCTAGGCTTGTGGAGCTCATATGTATTGTTAGAGCTGAATCAGAGTTAACCAGCCTCATAAGAGTATCTTTGCCACATTTTAAAAGCTACTAATTGAGATTTACTTTCCTCATGCTAGCTTATTCGTAGATAGTATCATTCTACTTTAGTCTTAGCTGGTGATCTTGAGACATTCGAAGTAAGCCCTGTCTAGGGCACCTTTACCATAGAAACTAAAAAGATCTAAAGGAATGAAATTTCCTATTATAGAATTGCAAGCTTGAACTATGAAAAACATGATTTCATGTAACTTCCGTTTCTACAGAGCAATAGAACATTTACTTAAAGAAAATGATCACGCTTTGACTAGGACCTCTTTCTGCCTTCTCAGTAAATTCTAATATAATTTCTAAAAGGTGTGATTTTTGTTAAAACATTCTAAATTTTTTCTTACACTTTTACCAAGAACCACTTAGTGCTGAATTTTAAGTTAGATTTTATAAGTTGTAACCATAAATCGGGCAAACAGATAGCTATCACATTAAAATTTCTAATAATATTATGCATAAATTTAGAGATAATTGACAAAAGGGAGAAGAAAGGATTGAATAAATTAAGCAGATTAGATCCATGAATGCTTTTTAAATGTCTTCTGAATCAATGCAATTAGAATATATGACTTTTGGTAAAAGATAAAATTAAATACTGAATCACAAATGTAATATTTTATTCAGTTATTTTGATAATTCTTCTTAAAAGTTTGTTTGGAAGATAAAACATACAGGTAATTAAATGTGTAACGTAGAACATGCCAGAACTTTTTGGTTTAAGTCTTAATATTCTTTATTGATCTGGAAAAATAATATAGACAGTAGAATTAGATGATAAAATCTTTTTTTTTTTTTTTTAAAGATTTATTTATTCATTTGAGAGAGCGGGAATGAGAGAGAGTACATGAGAGGGGGGAGGGTCAGAGGGGGAAACAGGCTCACTCGCCGAGCAGGGAGCCCGATGAGGGACTCGATCCCGGGACTCCAGGATCATGACCTGAGCCGAAGGCAGTTGCTCAACCAACTGAGCCACCCAGGTGCCCTAGATGATAAAATCTTGCCCTTAGAAAGGTTTTGAAAGTAGGAATTGTTTATTTGTTTGGAAAAGGATATAATTTTTTAAACTAATATTCCTATGAGAAACTTATATATCTATAGTCTGTGGACCATGTACTAGCTGAACTTTTTGATTATACCTACATTTACTCAACCATTCTAGGTTATAGGTGTAACGACTCTTAAAAGAATGCATCAGTCATATAGGATGTATACTAAGTTATTGGCGTTCTCGTCTGGGCAACATTTTAAAGATGCATTTAAATACACCTGTTGATACCAGGTTTAAGATCCACTTTTAGAGACCTGCACTTCCAGCTCCCAAGTCAGTAGTTGCCAATAGTTTACATTAATAGAGTTTAAATTGTAAACTATTGGCAGTATTTATGTCACAATTAATGTCAGATAGCAGCTTTTATAAACCAGCATTTTAAAATATCCTTTCAGAAGATTGTACTTTCTTCTGCAGACCTGCTTTCTCTAAACCTGCTCTGTCCACATATGACTAGTGGCTACTATATTAGCACAGATAAAGAATATTTCCAGCATCATGGACAGTTCTTTTAAACAGCAATTTTAGGCTAGACTTTGGCATGAAATAATTCTGACTGTATATTCCAATATGGTTATCCCATTACTTTTACCTAATCATTTATAGAAGTAAGGATTTGGGGGATTTATAATAGCTAAATGAAACACTGAAATCCCCATTTACATTTGCACATTGAAATAAACCACTACGACCTATTGCCAGTCCAGTAAACAGCCAGTCTTAGGGGATTCAAAAATAATAATAATAATAACAAATTGCCTTCCAGGCTTTGGAACTTTAGGTTTGGGGCTCCTTTTCCTTTTCCTTTTCCTTTCCTTTCCTTTATCTTTTTTTTTTTTTAATTCTGGTGAGCCAAAATAGAATTGGAGAAAAATTAGAAGCTCATCTTTAACCTTTGACTCAAGGTGAAATCTTTAATTTCAAACTCTGCAAAAACCAGTGTGCTTATAAAAGAATTTCTAAGGTTAAAACATTCTGAATTTTTTTCTTACACTTTTTACCAATATAGTACTTTTCTTATACTTTTTACTATATAGTAGTTTGCATATCAGCTACTCTTACTTATATTCCCTTTTATTTTTTGTTTATTTTTTTTTTTTTAAAGATTTTATTTATTTGACAGAGACAGCGAGAGAGGGTACACAAGCAGGGGGAGTGGGAGAGGGAGAAGCAGGCTTCCCGCCGAGCAGGGAGCCCGATGTGGGGCTCGATCCTAGGACCCTGGGATCATGACCTGAGCCGAAGGCAGTTGCTTAACCAACTGAGCCACCCAGGCGCCCCACTTATGTTCCCTTTTAACTTCATTTTTATATCCTTCTTTTAATTCTGCATCTCTTTGTACAAAGTTCCCGGGGTGTATATATATCCTTTCAGCTAATACTTTGTTCACATTGTTTCTAAAAATGAATCATTTCTAAGCCTGTTCAGTATTTATAATGGATGCAAAACTCTATAATTTGTATAGTAATTAATCAATATCTTTAAATAACTACTTTCTACTCTGACTAGGAGTAAGGATTTCTCCATAGTTCTCAGAAGCATTCTTAAATTTGCATAAAAATTTTTGCTTGATTGTAAAATTATACCCTTTGCAAATAGTCTGCATCAAGATCAGTGTGCCAATTTCAAATAGTTCTTCAAATTAAAACATTTAGCCATATTAATTGTATCCTTCAAATGCTAGAATCTGAAAATATCCAAAGGTCTAACTCCATATACATAAATAATTGTCGTTTTGTTGAAATGATAAACTAAAAATATTACCTATAGATATCCAAAGGATGTTTCAGTGAGTTTTACCAACTGCCAGAATCACTTTCACAGAGAAGTAATGTACAAACGGACTGTCTCACCCATAAATGCAGCGGTGGCATGCACAGCAAGAATGGAGACAAATAAGAAAGAACAGGATAAAGGCAGCCAAAGAAAGAGAGATGATGGGCCAAACACACTGACCCCAATATAAAATAGCATGGAAGTCAATTCAGCAGATGATTTCTGAATGTTCTCTGTGAAAAGGAACATGAAGACAAGCAAGACCTGATTTCTTTCCTCCACAATTCCACAAACAAATAATAAACTCTCTTGTAAAGAGAAATATTTATTGATGTTTCAGAAATGTACTTCATCATATGAAATACTCTCCTCTTTCCTCGCTTTAATCTTAGCATTTTATCTGCTAAGTATTATCATGACTAAATAAACACAGTTTATCTGTAATGGAAGAGTTCTCATAACCTGTTCTGTAAAAGCCACTCTCCTGAATGAAGCACTTTAGACGAGAAAGAGCCAAAGTATTTCTTCTAATCTAAAACCTTTTCATAGCATCACTTGAGCTTCCCATGTAGACAGTGGACTCAAGAAAGGCATCTTTGATCATAAGATAATGTAGTCTTAAATCTGAAAGAGAATGTAAGGGAAACCAATACTCACTTTATAGGAGCAAAAGCTAAGCTATTAAGTGATTTGTCCATTGTCACCAGTACTAGTCAAAATCCAAGTCTCCTGGACTTAACTCCTTTTGTGTTACTTGAGTGTGTACATACATGTGCGTTATAAAGGCCGCACACAATGTCTATGAACATATTTTGAGTGATATATGTTGTTTTCTGTGAAAATTTTTTTATTTGAGCCAATGTGTAATGAATTTTTGGTTTGTTTATATTGTATTAAAACACTTCATTTGTTAGCCTCATACTTCTAGATCTAACAGCCTAATCTAATTATATTCTGTTTAGCATTTGTGTCACACCTCCCAATTGTACAGACATTTTTTTATTTTATTTTATTTTTTTTCCCATGGGACTTAACTATTTGTTTTATTTTTTTTTAATTTTATTTTATTATGTTAATCACCATACATTACAGACATTTTTAATGGCATTTCCTTGAAGCCATTCAATAAATGTGAATTAAACAAATTTCTGTATTTAGTAGGCCCTTTTGTACACTGATTATATTTTCTGAGATCACTGATTTGGGGAGTAGTCCTTCTGTTTATATTGAGGAAGTCGAGGCCAAAAAGAAGAAAGCTGAACATTAAGTCCTGAAAGTTGAGTGCCTTCCCTCAGTTTACACAACAAAATCTGTGGCAAAGCTTTGCTACCACATTTGTAAGACCAAAGTATCATGAAGATGTTTTTGATATCATGCTCCTGTGTTTCTTTATTCCCTTTTGCCAAGTGTTGGCCAGAAAATTTGAAGACTAGAATATTGGGGGTGGAGAAGGATTTGTGTGTCTTCGAATTTATTTAAATGTAGCTTAGGACGAGATAGATGGGAATGGAAACAAGCAGCTACTTTTTTCTTATCTGAAAACAGTTTAGAAAAATCCATAATTTAGATCTCAGGAATTTCTGAACCCTTAATCTCTCTTTCCAGTCACCAAATAATTTTCCCTTCTTAACTCTGTGATTCCTTAAAAACCAACAGTAGTAATCTTTCCTCTCTTTTATTCAGAAAGTACACCTATACGCACTTCTGATGTTGACTATCGACTGCTAGAGGCATCTAAAGCTGGAGACTTGGAAACTGTGAAGGTAAATCAGTGCTTTAACATCTTGGGTAGTGCTATTGAAACTTTGCTAACCAGTTCATTTTAAGCTTCTAAGTGAAACTATTCAAATCTAAACAATAAAAGGGATGAACAAAGTAGATCCATAAATAGGAGAGCTCGTTAGGAAGGATTTTCTAGTATGTGCTTTATATCCATTAAACGACTTTAGTCACTTTCCTTCTAGTTACATGAAAGCTCTTTTATTTTCACTTATATTAATGAAAGTCTTATTTGTAGCCACATTCATAAATTTCTAAGCTAGTTCAAACCCAGGTAATACATTGTACAATAAAGTTCAAAACAACGTTTCTTCAGCTCTTCTAAGAGATTCTCACAATTGCTCTATGTTCTTATGATCATAGAACTTTGATCGTTCTTATCGTTCTTATGATCATTCTTATGATCCCGCAACTATTTGGAATTAATTTATATACAGAAGATGGATTTTCTTTTTTTTTTTTTAAGATTTTATTTATTTATTTGAGAGAGAGAGCATGAGTGAGGTGAGGGGCAGAGGGAGAAGCAGACTTCCTGCTGAGCGGAGAGCCTGATGTGGGGCTTGATCCTGAAACTCCAGGATTATGACCTGAGCCGAAGGCAGATGCTTAACCAACTGAGCCACCCAGGCGCCCCAGGATTTTCTTTTCTATGTAACTCTGCTTGCCAGGAAAATTTTAACAGCCTTTATTTGTGGTATAGAAACATTAAATTATAAACATTAACATTAAATGATAGATGTAATTTTTTTCAAATATAAAATGATATTCTGATACTGAATATGCTTTTTAAGAACAGATAGTTCCTATCTGAAATCACTTATGTAGGGATGAAGATAGAAAGAGATAGGGGTTTTGTTCTTATTTGGGGATTGGTCTTGTAGTTTGTATTTCTTTCTTGTTTTAAAAAAAAGAAAGGCTAATTATGAAATTGGTACTGACAGTCATACCAGGTTATTTTTTACAAACTAAACTTTGTCACTTCTTATTAAGCAAACTCTTATTTTTGTGATTTTCAGCAAACTAATGTAGCATTCTTGCTGATGTGTACTGGTTGAAAATACACGGGGCGCCTGGGTGGCTCAGTAGGTTAAGCGTCTGCCTTCGGCTCTGGTCACAGTCACAGAGTCCCAGGGTCAAGCCCCACATCAGGCTCCCCACTCAGTGGGAAGTCTGCTTGTCCCGCTGCTCATGGTCTCTCTCTCTCTCTCAAATAAATAAATAAAATCTTAAAAAAAAAAAAGAAAAAGAAAATACCGTAATCACTTTCAAGCTCTGTTGCCTAGAAATTTTTTTTGTTTCAGTATATGACCACTTCTAATATCTCTCCCTTCTTACAAGAATATCTAAGTTATTTAAAGAAAAACAGTAAACTTCAATTGTAATAGCCACTGGGGAGAAATTTTAAAGTTCTCTTAGGTCTAAAACTATATACTTTTTTTCTTAATTAAAATTACATACTTTTTGTCATTTGAAATATATGCTAATTAAAGAAAATGTTTAAATATAAAAGTGATCAGGACTCCTTTTCTGCATCAGGGCATGATAATCTCAGCACCAGACTTGCTACATGTGCCCATTATCATTAAATTAATAGTTTAGTATTTTCTTAATATGTAGTTTTTAATTCCATATGTTTTGTATGTACTGATAGGCAAACCTACTACAGCCTTCAGGTCTCCTAAACAATCCATTCACAATAAAGGCCAACAATATTTTTATGAGTGGAATGGAAGTGGCAGAAGAAAAACAAAGCACAAATTAAGTGAGAATTAAGCGTGGTAAATTTCTTTCCCTAGAGGCTTCAGAAAGTATTAAAATGTTAGAAATTAGAAGAAAAGGCTGTTTGCTGAGTAAAGTATTTGAAATTATGAAAATCAGGTAGGAAGAATGTAAAATTGCTTTGGCATTCAAAAGGAAAGTGAAATCGAACAGAGAATGAAGAACTTCCAAATATTAGAAAGCAAATGTTTAAGGCAGAATGGGCTTTTATTTTTGTAACCTGGCAGAATGAGTTGTGTTTCATTCTGTACCGCATCCCTGTTTTGCTGATATTCTCTGCGGGAAAAAAAAAAAAGTTACTTTAGAATGTAACAGCCTGGGGCGCCTGGGTGGCTCAGATGGTTAAGCGTCTGCCTTCGGCTCAGGTCATGATCCCAGGGTCCTGGGATCGAGTCCCACATCAGGCTCCCAGCTCAGCGGGGAGCCTGCTTCTCCCTCTGACCCTCTCCCCTCTCATGCTGTTTCTCTCTCACTCGCTCTCTAAAAAATAAATAAAATCTTAAAAACAAAACAAAAAACAAAAACAAAAACAAAAAAGAATGTAACAGCCTGAAGAAAACCCAGCAGCAGCAAGAAGCAGCTTCAATCATGTAAGACAGCAGTAGATGTTTACTACCAATTTTTTGTGCTCTTTAGTTTTATGTATTAATTTATTCACTTCTATTTCATTTTGTTTTTGATTCTATAATTTATGTGTTAAGGTAGCCACAGACTCACTTGTCGTGAAAGGGTAAGATATTTGACTTGGCCGGATGACAGTGGCTCTTGAGATTTTAGAGTCTGGGGCTTTTCCACATAGAGCTGGTGAGATTGTAGGCTCTCCCTTACGGCCCAGATCTTCTTCCGTCACGTACACATCGTACACATCGTACCACCTGCAAAGTCCTGCTTTTACCCTACCGATGGGAAGGCCCCTACTCAATAAGTCAGTAGAAACAGATGCCTTCCAGGCTCTTAGTTTTTACATAATAATAGCTCATTACAGTGGCAGGAGTGAGAGCAAGATTGTCAAATGCCTGGAAAGCCCTGCCATCATACATTGTAGGCTAGAAAATGTCACTGTTTTCTTGGGGGTTTTTTTGACTGTTCTTCTTTCCATTACCTTTCTTTGCATCACTTCTCTGAATGAGGGTAATTAGGAAAGTAAGCAAGCATGTAGCAGAACGATCAAGAGATTATAATCGGGAAAACCAGGTTTGAGCCTTTATTGTACCCTTTAACTTACCAACTCTGTGAAAAAGGACAGGTTGCTTAGCCCTCTCTGAACCTTGGTTTATTTATCTGTAAGATGGAGATAATGATCAACTTCACAGATAGAAAATAATTCTCTCGCTGAAGGAATATGAGATTCTTTATAAATTGTGAATTACTATTCACGTATTGTTATTAAAATTCATCTGTCACCGCCAGTGGTGCAGCCTGCCGGTCCTTCCTTTGCTTCCTGCTGCTCTATAAGCAGACAGAATCGAGCTTGTGCTGAAACGCTCACACTCACAAGGAGATGAAAGACGAAAAATGAGAGCATGATTGGAATCAGTTTGGCTCGGAGAGTTAGACAAACATCTCCCGAAGATCAGGGGAAGCATCAGGCTTTGCTGTAGCGGGTCAGAGGGCCAAGTGGATGGCCCAGGCAGAATTAATGTAATTTTTCTGGCAGCTTTTTGCTTGCCACGTCAGCGGAGACGAGAGCTCTGGGTAGTTCTGCAGTCAGCCAGGGTTGGTCCTACTTGAGTAAAGCATGGCAGACAGCATGATAGTACAGGCAGGACATGCTGGGGCAAACGGTCTCGGGGAAGAAAGCCTTATGAGGATGAAAGATGAAGGCATCATTTGCCTTGGAGATTCTTGCTTTATTATGGGTTTTTCTTTTTGATTAGGATTTTGGCCAGGAAATATTAAAAAAAAAAAAGATTAAATTGCTCTGTAAACAGTAAAAATATTTGTAGACTCAGTGAAACCAAGCAGAGTGCTGATTTTTAAACATCACTGGCATGATCCAATCTTTGGAAATAAATATTCATTAGGAAATTACAGCTTATCCAAGATGCCTGCAGTAGTTTGGAGCAAAACCTATGAATAAATATTAATGTTCTTTTTGTGTTTGTGTGTGTGTGTATGTCATTAAAGCAACTTTGCAGCCCTCAAAATGTGAATTGCAGAGATTTGGAGGGCCGGCATTCTACACCCTTACACTTTGCAGCAGGCTACAATCGTGTGTCTGTTGTGGAGTACCTTCTACACCACGGTGCCGATGTCCACGCCAAAGACAAAGGGTATGTGTTAGAATTGAGCTATTTGGGACTTACAAATATTTTTTTAATATTTTTTGAAGTCTTAGATTTTTTTTCACTATTAAAAAAGTAATACATGTTTTTTTAAATTTAAAGCATCTAGTAGAAATGTACAGTACAGGAAATGAAAATCCCTATCACCTCACCTTCTAGAGATTACATAAACACTTTGTGATAATGCTTCAAATTTTTTAAAAGTATAAATCAGTGCCTATCCTCCTATGGTGGCCATGCTTGTTTTTAACATAAATGACGACGCCATTCCACGCAGTCTCCTTGGCAATTTGCTTTTTCACCCAGGAGTGTATCTTGATGTCTTTCCATATCCGTACTTAATTGTTCATCTCATCTTTTTAATGCCCATAACAGTATTTTATTGCATTGTATGAATGTGTTTAAAATATAGTTTGTAATTTATTGTTCGTCCTTTTTTCTTTTTTGCTATTAAAAATGTATAATCTCTTCCCAAAAGAAGCTATCCATCCTAGAGTCATTGGTATTAATAGACATATAACTTTATTTTTACTAATTCAGATATTCTGTATTTTTATATTAGTTTACTAAATTATTTTAATTTATCTAGACAGTTTACAGCAGTCACGGCAGCTATTTAGAAATGCGAGAAGGGAGTTTTAACTGAGATGAGCTTCCATATTCTGAGTTAATTTCATATCATCTCAAAATAGAAATAAGCAAGCACTTTTCTGTGCAATTACATATCAGAGTACTGTAGAAGTAAACCATACAATTTAGACTTCAGTTAACCATTATGGATTTATTTATCTTTTAAAAGGGGCACATCAGACTTGAATATTCAGCAATAATATCACCAGCTCTTTCCAAGTATTGTAGTGCCCTGGAGAGCAACCAGCATTTGTTTCCATTGCCCATTTTAGTTAGCACTTAGCATTTTTGGTCTCAAAACATTAAAAAAAAAAAAAAACAAACCTCTAAATAAGAAGGCATTTGATACCTTGTTTTTGTCATGTTTTAAGTGCAACTTAGCTTATCCTTTTGATTCACCCTTTTTTATAGGAAGCCCTTTCTATCCTTTTTGAATGCCAGCTGCCTTCCAACCGGAGCTTAGAGTTATCTCAGAATAGTTTGCTTGTAAGTTGAGGCAGCTAGATTTTTCTCATCTGGCTGGAGTTTATGGTTGGTGTCACTATTTTCCTTACTGAATACTGAAGTTTCCGTATCACTTGCATTTTGAGTTTTCATTGTATGACACCTAAATATTTAAATCTATGCATAGAAACCACTACTGAATTAGGAATTAAAAAATAAAAACCAAAGACAAAAGGTAGAACTTGCCTAAATAAATTAGTTAAATTGCATTGTATATTGTATAAGCATACAATTTTCATTAGGAAAACCCAAACAGAAGGAAATCTGAGTTGATAAAACCAAATTATTGATTAGATTATTATTCCTGAAATCACTTTGTAGTGTTGCTCTTTATATTGATGAAACCTGAATTAAAAGTGTTGTGTTGGAACTTTTCTATGGGTCTATCTGTATGTGTTTTAAGCATAGGATTGCTGTGACATTTCTATCCATCACCAAGAAACTAGGGAAAATCCTTATATTGAAAGGGTTGTTTTTGAAATTGTTAATCCTTATTTGGAAATGGATGACTGTATCTTCAAGACCAGAGGAGAATTCTTTCTTTTGAAGTGAGTGTTCAGTATAGTCACTGCCATAGAAGAATTATTTTTATTATAAGTATCATTTTAACACAAAGATCTGTTATATGTCTTTAAAATAATTTTCTTTTGTTTAGTGGCTTGGTGCCCCTACATAATGCTTGTTCATATGGACACTATGAGGTAGCTGAGCTTTTAGTAAGGCATGGGGCTTCTGTCAATGTGGCGGACTTATGGAAATTTACCCCTCTGCATGAAGCAGCAGCTAAAGGAAAATATGAAATCTGCAAGCTCCTTTTAAAAGTATGTAATTTTAAAAATTATAAAATATAAAGTAACTATATTTTTTGGTTAGCATGTAAAATTACATCACAGTAAATTACTAAGTACAATAAGTGCTGTAGAGACTGCTTCCATTTTCTATTTTAGGGGGATATTTAAGTGTGATATCATGATACTTACATAGTTGTGAGTAGTGTCTCAAGTGTCTTTCTGAACTGATTTGATTAAGTTCAGTTCATCACAGTTCATCAAGGTAGGTTTTGGAAAGAGTTGCATTAGTTTGCACTGCTTATCCAGTACTTACGGTATTAAAGTCAGAAAACATTGTATTAGGGGAAACAAGATTTTTAATCAACACTGATTTTTTTTCTTAGTAGCTATTATTAACAAACTCATCGCTCATTATTAAACATACATATCTTATAAGAACTTAAATATTAGATTGGTATTAAAATATAAAATAATCTTTAGACAAAGTTATTCATATAAATTTGGGGGATATAAATGAAATAGCAGAAACTAGTAGTTCTATGAAGCTAACTTAATTTTGTGGGGGTTTTTTAAATTAAAAGATGTGAAAGATAATCAGACATGTAGTTTTTTATCTCTCTTTTTTTTAACCAGAGAAAAACTTACGCTGGTTAAACATAAATAGAATTCTTGTCCTACCACTTTTATGGTATCAGATATGTTTTCATGAGTCTTGAGAATGATAATGTATTTGATACTTATTTTTATTTTCACTGGGTGGTAAGAAACAATTTCCCGGACACTGTGAATTCACTGTCTAGTTTGGTTTATTCCAGATTTCTCCAGTGGGCCAACAGCAGTCTGTCAGGCCCATAATAAACATCCTTGACTTTAATTTATTTCATTTCATAGGTATAGATGATTTGACTTTTAAAATGAAATTAATTGCAAGTACATGTATACCTAATTTCATATTGGGTGTTAAGACTTAAAATGAAAATAGTAAAAAATTAGTAAACTTTTGTATTGATTGCATTTAGAATTAAGTACTTTTCCCACCGGTGTGTCTTCCTCCCTTCTTCCTTCTCATGATATACACTGAATATTTTTATGTAATTAAAATCTGGTCAAAAAGTAACATCCAGGCCATTCTTAAAAGGAAAAGAGGTTTCCAAAGACACCTTGGTATCTGAGAAAGTATATGACATGAAAAGTAAAAGGTGCTCAGCACCTTCTGCACTATCACTATTAATCCTGAGGCTTGGACCTTTGGTTGAGAAGTAGTTACAAAACTGATCCACTATATTACTAAGTAGAGAATTTACAAAGTAAAGCAGGATATGGCCTTTTCTTTTCAAAATGCATACAACATAGATATCTTTCCTTGGGTGAATGAAGATGAAGTTAAAAATAAACCTTAAGAAAGATACTATAGAAAATACAAACCCCATTTGGTTTTATTTGTTTGTTTTGTTTTGTTGTTATTGTTTTAGCATGGAGCAGATCCAACCAAAAAGAACAGAGATGGAAATACACCATTAGATTTGGTAAAAGAGGGAGACACAGACATCCAGGACTTGCTGAGGGGAGATGCTGCCTTGTTGGATGCTGCCAAGAAAGGTTGCCTGGCAAGAGTGCAGAAGCTGTGTACTCCAGAGAATATCAACTGCAGAGACACCCAGGGCAGAAACTCAACCCCTCTGCACCTGGCAGGTAAGTATCACCAGCACCTCCAAGTCTCATTGTCCTTTCTTGGATACATAATACAATTTACCAGAAGATGAAAGAAATGCTGAGCAGAAATAGTAAAATGCTTGTGATTGACATAATTTTATATAATTTCTTATTGTAAAGGCTCTTAGTTATCTGAGTATTAGCTTTCAAAGCAAAAAGTATTAAAATCCTAACATTTTTCTGGTCATTCTTTATATACGTAGATATGAATATAGATTTTTTTTTTAATCGGACATGTTTGCCTTTTCCCCTCTAATAGCAGGCTACAATAACCTGGAAGTAGCTGAATATCTTCTAGAGCATGGAGCAGATGTTAATGCCCAAGACAAAGGTGGTTTAATTCCTCTTCATAATGCAGCATCCTATGGGGTGAGCATGCTAAAGTTCAAGTCTAGAAAACTTCACTGACATGTACTTATTTTATCAGATGCATACTGTGCATGAAGTAAGTAGATATCTGACCAACAGCATAATTTAGCACAATTTGAATCTTACTATTCAGAGTGTTTCCAGCCTTCCCAGTTATGCTTAACTACCCTTTGGTCAAGGGCCATGCTCTTTATAGCCTTCTGTTCTCCTCACATTGTCTAGCACAGTAATAGGTATGTAACGGCTGCTCATTTAATATTTATTGAAACAGATAATAGGCTTAACTCTACCCCAAGTAGATTTTAGAAACTGTAAATTCCGGGAGGCTTTTTATTTGTGGGCATGGAAATTATGCTTGCTTTTGTTTATCATCAGCATCTTAAAAATATCCAGTGGTTGAGCCATTGGTATATATGGTTTCATAGAGTTTGATTGACTGGCTAAAGCCCTGCAGTGAAGACCCGAGCCGTTCTCAAAGCACTCTAAGTGTAATCATCAGCTGCAGGAGGGAGAGGGGGTTACTGCAGTGCCTTGACGACATTTGTTGAAACTGACCGCATGAAGTCACCAAGGCCCACTCAGACCTAAGTCATGCAGGCATAATCCCACAGGATGAATGTTCATGTGCTTGTCTTTCATTCACTTATTCCCTGTTTGACTATAAAAACCTACAGATGCAGGATTGAGACCACAGGTCTCACAGTGGGAATCACTCGGTGAGGACAGTTTCTGGATTTGCAAAAGCCTAACAAACTATAAGTAAAAACTAATCCTTGTCATTTCATATTCTCTTCCTCTCTTTTCCCTTGCCCTCCATAAGGAATGTCCTCATCTTCTTATAACCCCTCTGCAGAAACCAGTGTTTCAGAGAGATGACAGTCTGAGTGGGAGTACTTTTAAGGAAGGCAAACAGTCCAGTTTGAGTTGGACAAACAGGAAATTTCCCAATGTAATAAATTAATTAAGTTACCAGATTTAATATATATATTATTAGCACTGAAATCCTCTTGAAACTGCAGTAATCGTTCCCAAGATGATTATCTTTTATTAAATTTAGAATTTTCTTCTAACCTTCCTTCATGTAAGATGCCCAGCTTCACTGTGCAGCGTATATTTCTACTGAGGACCAGGCAAGCTAAATATTTACTGCTAACATACTACATATACAGTTATGTATAATTTTTTTTACCTCTGTGTTATAACTATAAATATGTATCATTTGGAGATTAATGTTGACTTCTTAGCATGATCCTTCTCTCCATATTATATTCCTCTAATCCCTCTGCGGCCGCTTCAGTTCAGAGTTTATAAAGCTGATGGGATCAGTAGAACTTAAAGCAGAGTCTTTTAACTTTATATAAATCTACGAAGGAGTAAGGATAGATGTGGGCAATAGAATTAGTTCTTGACCTGACCTAGTAAAACTTACACTACCAGTTGTGTAGACTATGTGGATCTGTGTGTCTTTTGATACATTTTACACATTGTGGATGTAGATAAGTTCTCTCCCATCAGTCTTTTAACTGTCACAGTCTTCACAGCTGTCACAGAGAGCAGAGAAAGTAAAACTTAATTCAAAAGTAAGGTATTTTACCTTTTAATTCTCATTCTTCTGAAAGGAAAGGCGTTGAGATGTTACTTATACGTGTGTGTCCTTTGGTGACTAGTGTGAGAGAAATAAATGTATAGTGGTCTCTCTTGTGGCTAAATAGTAATGTAGCGTGCAGGTCAACCTTATCTCATGTTCCCTTGAAGCTACCTTGCCCTTAGCTAAAGGGAGGTGCGGTTCAATCAAGGTCCAGACCAGAGGCCCACTGTTCCATGTCATACTTATTTCACCATCATCTTCTAACTACATGTGAGAAAAATAATGGACATTTTTTGTTTCATCTCTCTTTTTATGTTATCCTGTGTGTTATCACATCCCTACTGCTAAGCTCTTTGTAAATGAAGGTGCTTTATCGAAGTAAAAATGAACAGAAAATTCTCCAGGCTGTGTAGAGAGCATGTGATAGAGGTTTTGATCAACCTGGTTCATCCCATCCTTCTACTAAAGAATGTTAACAGGCTAGATAATGTGTTTATAGTAGGTATTTTTCCTCATTGTGTAGGTGGATTTTTTTGAGTCACTAAAAGTCCTTCTGGTATTAAACTTTATAAATTCAAAAATCAAGTATCTATGAGTTTATGACTATTCACTCAGTAGTCATAAGTGTTATTCACTAAAACCTTTACTTTTGTAGTTTCTTGACCTTTTTTTGTTGCCATGGTTTTGCTACATACAACACTTATCTCTCCCCTTGGCCCCCCCCCTTTTAACATCCCTATGACACAGTGATTCCCAGTTGGCAGTAGGTAAGATCATCCTCCCCATTGAGAATCTCTGCTCTAAAACATAATTTTATCTAATGCAGTTTGTATACCATAAAATCTATTGTCAGTAATCATGTCAAATCAGTATTTATCTCAGTCTCAATTAGTAGATTTAAAACAAGGACCAGTGTTAACCACAATATAAAAATTTTTAAAGCAGGGCGCCTGGGTAACTCAGTCAGTTAAGCATCTGCCTTCAGCTCAGATCATAATCCCAGGGTCCTGGGATCAAGTCCCGCCTGTTTCTCCCTCTGCCTCTCTCTCTCTCTCTTTCTCTGTCTCTCATGAGTAAATAAACAAAATCTTTAAAAAAAAATTTTTTTAAGTTACTTTGTCTTCTTTTAACTTAAAGGGTAGATGTAATTATATTTTTATTATCTCTAGATACATAAGTCTGTTATCTTTCAAAATTCCCTTTTTATTCATGTTATAATAAGCCTTGGCTGGATATTTTAATGAAGTTGTAGGGCTCTGGTCCACATTTCTCTGTTAAGGTTGCAAAACACTAGTTAAATTGTGTTCATCCCAATGATGCTTGAACTGGCCTGGCTGCATGGTATATATGATTGCACTGTCCTGAAATAACAGTTTTGGAGGAGATTTTTGTGGTACTTCCTATGAAATAGAAGCTTCTAAGTTAAAAATAAAGCCGTATGCAGAGTAGTTTGAGGTATAGTGTTATGCAGTAATCCCTACTTACATGGCTTCTCCCTGATATTATACACTGCCATTTTCAATTTTTCAGGAAATGACTCTTGAGTTTTAGTCCAGCAAGACCCTTCAGGCAGCTCTGTGTAATGAAAACACCTGAAGTCGGGATGTGAACATCTGGGATCTCATCTTTAGGCTTTTACTCGATAACCCGGTAGTCTTCAAGAAGTGCCTTAGTCCTTCTGATCTGCAGTTTTCTCATTAGCAGAACTCAGATGCTGAAACCTTCTTTACAGGGTTGTTGTGATAATTAGGTGAGATCATGCATGTGGAAAGTGCATTCTCTAGCCTATGGCACTCTAAAACCCAGTGTAGTAACTGTGTATAAGATAACTTGCTCCCCGCAGCCATCCTACTGGTCAGAATAAGGGCTGGCTGTCACCCTTATATAGCACAGCCCTACAAGTAATCTGTGTGCTCGACCATCTCGGTATCAGTATGAAATAGAGATGAACTGGCTTCAGTAGTAGGTAATGACTTGTAGCCCGAGGATATCGTGTGAGGGATCTGTGAAACTACATAAAGCTACTTAAGCTGTTATTTATTGGTAATGATTCTTTGACTTGTATTTTACCTTTTTTCCTCTAGAGAGCTCATTCTGCTGTGTATCTTTGAGCGTTTTTATACAGAAAGACCTTGCGACCTCAGTTTTTCTAACTAGAGAAACAAACACACAGTTTAAGAAGTTTAAATAAAAGTTACAGATTTCAGGAGAGTGTTTTGTATTACAGTGTCTTACATTTTTAATATACATTTACACAAGACAGTTAATTTTTCTGTTATTCAATAAATGTAAGACATTGGTATTTATTTAGCACAAAGCCTGTAATTTTATCTCATAAATCAACTTGCTAATTTTTTCATTTTTCAGTGCTTTCTCTAAAATGTATAATATTGGGATTTCATTACATCATTGTCCGATTAAATGGCTCTCCCTGGAGCCCAAGCATGTTTCTCTTCTCCTTACTGTCCAGCTTTCTAGAATTAAATTAGGGCCCTCATAGTCTTTTTATGTAGTATTTGTCATTTAAAGTGTTCTGTGTTTCAGCTGGATTCTAAAACCATGTTAAATTGACTCTTTCTCTTGGAAACATTCCAGTGGAGTTCAGTTCCTTTTCCAGACCTTCCAGTTCAATACTTTGTTCTTATAAATGGTATAGAACTGAGCTGTAGCTTATTTATTGCATTTGTCAGCCTTAACTTTCAGTTACTATTTTTGCCTCAGTGGTGTAGCTATTTAAAAGACTTAAGAAGTGTGTTTTTAGTCTACTACTTTGGTAGTAATATACTCATTCCTGTTTATTGCTCTTTCAGATGTTTGTCAGCAGATTTAACAAGCATGTAATTGGTTGCTCCAAGCATAAACTATAAATTCAGTATAAAGAAAGTTGAATAATAAACAACTTACATACAATTCATTTTACACACATGTAATTTTCCTTGGACTATCTAATTTTGGAAGCCTATGCAAATTAGTCTACCAAATTATATTATTCAACCAGTACACATGGGAGTAGAGTAAAATTAATCATCAGAATCATTGTGTGAATGCCCTATAACCTTACTGGGGAGAAGGTTGAAGTTATTCCATGCTTTTGGGTTAACTGAACAAAAAGAACTATACTTTTCAATATATATTCTTTGAATAAGGGAGATAAACTTGGGGGTTTTATTTTGTTTTAAGTAATTTGGGGAATACCACAGTTGGTACCTATTTTTATCTTTCGTGTTAGAGTCAGTTTTATTATGATGTATCTTTAAATGGTTTTTATCTTTCGTGTTAGAGTCAGTTTTATTATGATGTATCATTCATAATCCCAAAAAGATCACAAAACGTAGCTTGTTCTCAAAAGCCCAGGTGTAATTATGCTCCTTGGCTTCATTTTTTTCTTACATTGTCAAAGCCAATGTGGGAGCTTCCTTAGAAGTTACTTGATTTATATTTTCCTCATAAATTTTCTTCTCTTTATTTTCTGAAATTATTTTCCGGAAATTAGTAAGTATTATATTTTGAAAACTTGAATATTACCTCAGAAAAAGTGTCTGTTCTTTTCAAGGTGAGTGTCTTCGAGAGAGCGAAGACTGTCTTACAGAAAATATGTAAATCTCACGTTGGCCTATTTCTGTTTCTGCCTTCCCCGTCTCTTCCCATTCTCATGAAAGTCAGCTAACTCAGACATGTTGCGTGGAGCAACAGCATGAGATAGAAATCTAGTCTCAACAGATACTGTGCTTCTGAGTTAATTATCAAAGGTGATCAAGTTATGCCAAGAAATGTATCCATAAAGAACACAAATGTGTCAACTGCACAAAATTATAGAATATTAGAGTTGAAATGAATTTCAAAAACACTTTAATGGTAACCAAAGTAGCATCCCTAAATATGCTTATGAGAATAAAGTTATTTTTATTATTCTCAAAAGCCCAACCATTGAATTAATATTACTGTTGCCTAATTGATTGTCTTAAGCTTATTTTATAAGGACTTTTGGGAAGAAACTGAAACTTTTTGCTATATAGAACTTATTATTTGAGAGAACCTGCTCTCCTTGAAACTTTCTCCTACGTTGTCTTGTGTGGTCCTGGCTCTTCACAGTTCTTCAGTTCCTGTCACCCCTTTTGTCTCCTCTGAGGACTCTTCTTCAGTCTCCTTTCCCCAAATACTGTTTTCTCAAAGCTTTATCCCCCTGAAAATTATCTTTCGGTATTCCTTTTCTTAGTGACTTCATCAACTAGCTACAACTGTCAACTCAATATTCTGTTTTGCAGTCCCCCGAGAGTCCCTACCCAAAGGACCAGGCACTTAGTAGGTATTCACCAATGTCTGGTGGTTGGGTGAATAGGTAAGAGAGCAGAAGTGAGTAAATAAATGGTGCCCTTATCTGTGCTCCAACCTTCTATGTCAAACCATTTACAGAACAGCATTACTTTGATATTTTACCTCAAAAACTATTTACCGAAAGTGAAACTTTCTTTCTTACAGTTTCATTCCCACTTAAACTTTTGCTACTCAGTTTCTGTTAAGGGTTCCCCTTTGGCTTTTAATCTTCTAGACCAATTTTGAAAAAAGAAACGTAGTCATCTTTGGCTTTTCTGTCTCTCTCTGCAGTTAATCTGTCTTTCTAAAATCCATTTTTTTCCTTTACAGTTTCTCGATTTTAGCTCTTCTTTTCTGTTCTTCTCTAACCATCACAGTTCAGCATCTCATCACATCATGCCCAGCTTATTAGTTAACATATCTGCTGCTAACATTTCCTCTACCCTCAAGTCATTTTGGACATAACAGACTAAGTTTTGTAAAATGTTGTTTTGTTATGTTACATTACTTACCCAAGGGCTGAAGAGAAAACACTGAGAATCTTTGAGTCTAATGTTTCAGTAAATAGATCAGATTGCAGTGGGTTAGAAGAGAAATAGGAAGATAAGAGAAGCAAACAAGAACACTTGTTTCAAAAGTTTGACAGGCAGTCTAGACCTTTGATAGGAGGCTTGGGGTCAGGTGATAGTTTCATTTTATGTGTTTGTTTTTAAGATAGACTTGAATATGTTAGAAGGCTGAATAAAAAATTTTACAAGCACCTATGAAGAATCACAGGGTAAAACAGTAATAATTGTGGAATTGAGATTTTGGAGGTAAGAAGAGATGGAGTCCAAAATATAGGAGTGGGATAAGTATGCTTTCTTTAATAGAAGAAACTTATGTTAAGGATGAGAAGAGAGATATAGAGGGAATGAAATGTTCAATACAACAGGCATACCTGATGGAGCTTTACCAGATAATCTCATTCTTGATCCTTTGCATCCTTTGTTGTTTTTTTTTTTTTTTTAGCATGTGGATATAGCAGCATTATTGATAAAATACAACACGTGTGTAAATGCCACAGATAAGTGGGCATTTACTCCTCTACATGAAGCAGCCCAAAAAGGAAGGACCCAGTTATGTGCCCTTCTCTTGGCCCATGGTGCGGATCCAACTATGAAGAACCAAGAAGGTCAGACACCTTTAGATCTGGCAACAGTAAGTCTTCATTCCGAATTATTTAGTATTGCTTTAAATTTATGCTTTCAGAAGTGACATTAAATTTCAGGGCTTAGCAGCTTTACCTTTAGTGGTGCATATTTCACTCAGAATAAGAGCAAATTTCCTTCCTTCTGAAATTTTTTTCACTTGCATTTTTTATATAGTTCAAAACTCTGTTAAGGCAAACTAAGCAGTGCGTTAACGTAATTCTTTTTGCCATGCTTAACTTGGAGGGAAAACAGAGAAACATGTATCTAAAGTGTATCCTCAGAGAACTACATGAGTGAAATATCTTAGACCTTCTACATTTGGCATATTGTTCAGGAGCAACCAATGTTCGTGATAATTTACCTGAGGCTATGAGATAGTCGAAGAAAATTTACCTTCTAGGCCGTTTTATTATTCCTCTGAAGATGGAAAAGTAAATTGATATGCACAATAATTTATAATTTTTTAACTAGAAATACCTTCCGAAGCCACATTCTGTCTCATCCATCTCTTGCTGAGTAACAGGCCACTTCAGAACACTAAGTAGCTTAACCAGAACCGAGTGAGTGGCTTAATACAGTGATGTATTATTTCTCACGGTTCTGTGGGTTGCCTGGGCTCAGCGGGACAGTTCTGCGATATGCACACCTACCTTCAGCTGGGAGCTCAGCTGAGGCTGCAAGGCCTAGGGTGGCCCTTCATCCTCCAGGGTCTCTCCACGGAGCGCCCCCCTCACTCTGTAGTCTAACCTGGACTTCTTTACAGCATGGAGACGCCTTCTCTGAGAGAAGAAGTAGAAGCTGCCAGTCGTTTTAAACCTGGCCTCAAAAGCCTCAGACATCACTCCGTTTACATGCTTTTGGTCACTGCCACTCGCAGGGCCGCCCAGATCTAAAGGAAGGGAGATAGTTGCCGCCTCTTGATGGGAAGAGTGGCATGCATGCACGCAGAGGAGGGCCTGAATGGCTGGCTGTCTTCGGAGGCTCGCAGGTGCTCACAGCGGTCACGCCTAACAAACTGTGGCGGGGACGAATAAGCCAGCCAAACTAAAAAAATCTCTCCAGATTCTAACTGTATGTTACATTACTAAGCCTGTGCTAAATAACTAAATAAAAATCATTGTCATTATTTAGGCATATACAGAACATAGTGTAAATATGAGAACTCCTTCAAAAGTAGAGACTGAGAATCAACACTGCAACAGGCTGTTTTTTAAATGAGAGATGAAATTTTTTTAAACTCCATTTACATCTTTATTAACTTATTCTTTAAATACATGTGTAATCAGTATGAACAACCGTATGCACGTTTCAGTGTCTAAAAACTGTTTCCAGAAATCAATATAGTTTAAATTCTTAGACTTTTTCATCCATAGTTAACTCTCATATATGTGCATGTGTGTGTGGCAAGAACATTTAAAGTCTGTTCTCAGCAAATTCCAGGTATGTAATACAGTATTATCATTTTTTAAAGATTTTATTTGTTCGACAGAGACTGCGAGAGAGGGAACACAAGCAGGGGGAGCGGGAGAGGGAGAAGCAGGCTCCCCTGCAGCGCAGGGAGCCCGATGAGGGGCTCGATCCCAGGAACCTGGGATCATGACCTGAGCCGAAGGCAGACGCTTAACGACTGAGCCACCCAGGCGCCCCGTAATACAGTATTATTAACTAAAGTCACCAAGTTTTATATTAATCTTAAAAAGATGAAATATTTTTTAAAAATTATATAGGGACTCCAGTCCTGACACCTGCAGAAACTGCTGGGACTCTTTGGAGTTGTAGGTCAGGGAATTGAATGATCAAAAACCAGTGGGCAATAATGATGCACTCACTAAAGACAAATGTCACGAAGCATTTGGTCCTTAGTGGAAAAACTTACCATTTTAAAATGTATTTTTGTGTGTGTTTACTTGTCTTATTATTTTTAGGCTGACGACATCAGAGCTTTGCTGATAGATGCCATGCCCCCGGAGGCCTTACCTACCTGTTTTAAACCTCAGGCCACCGTAGTGAGTGCCTCTCTGATCTCACCAGCATCCACCCCCTCCTGCCTGTCGGCTGCTAGCAGCATCGATAACCTCACCGGCCCTTTAGCGGAACTGGCAGTAGGAGGACCGTCCAACACGGGAGACGGTGCAGCGGGCGCAGAAAGGAAGGAAGGAGAAGGCAAGTATACTTGTGTGGGGGGGGGGTTGTTTTTTGTTTTTGTTTTTTAAAGAGACAGAGTAGCCTAGGGGAGGTGCAAGTGGGGGGGGGGTTGGAGCGGAGGGAGAGGGAGATAGAGAATCCTTAGCAGGCTCCACACCCAGTGCAGAGCCCGATCCTACGACCCTGAGATCATGACCTGAGTTGAAATGAAGAGTTGGACCCTCAACCGACTGAACCACCTAGGTGCCCCTCGTTTTTGTTTTTTTTAAATGAACAGATTCCACTTACTTCTCTTGGTAATTATTGATCACATCTTAAAGACATCCTGTCCATAAGTTTTCATATAAACACCAGTTTATAAGAACTGTCTTCATAAAATAAATACCTTGACATCTACATTGTTCCTGTGTATATTCCAATATATCCATTTCTAACCATAATATTTTATTTAACTACTCAGTGAGTCTTATTACTGAAATTATATCAGAAAAAAACCTGAGAGATCATTTACGGAATCGAAACTGAAACCATAGCTGGTAAATTCAATTTTTAATTCCAACTGTTAAATATTTCACTAAAAGCATTAGATCAAACTTTATAATATTACAATTAATATAAATGCTACTGATAAGATAAACTCTGCTTTTACTTCTCCACCAAATTCAGAGATTACTTGAAGTGTCTGAATTAAATATATGTATGTAAATGGATACAAAATCATCTGGACGTGAAATCATCTGCACAGCCAAGGGTGTCAGAGAGCCATGGCTTTACATAAATACTGTAACTTCCTTTAGATTGATAAACTGCTTTCTGAAAACTTTAATGTATGTCTGTTCTAGTTGCGGGTCTTGACATGAATATCAGCCAGTTCCTAAAAAGCCTTGGTCTTGAGCACCTTCGGGACATCTTTGAAACAGAACAGGTAAGCTCTCCTTTTTGCTGAGTCTTTTTAATTAAATATTAAAAGGTATTAATTGCCATTCCTTGTTTCTTTTTTACTTTTTAACTTTAAAACTCATTTCAAAATTCTAAAGAAGCCAGGGGAATCCAGCATTTTAGGATTCTCCCCAAAATTGTCTAACCAGTGATGGGAGTCATTAACTGTTATTTCATTATATCTTTATAAGCGGTTTGACTACATATGTTTTGTTACATAAACTTAGGCCATGAAACCACCTCAAAAGAATGTTTTCAAAATCTTCTTTCATTATTTTGTTTCTACAAAGTGTTGGTGCTTATTCATCTCAATATATGTGAATAGACTCCACTTAAAACCAACAACACATTTTTATATTAGCTATTTAAGATCTTCACAAAGCAGTTGTCTGTTAAATTTGGAAAGCAAAGTAAATCCTAGACAAGTGTACCTTTTTAAAATTGCCTCTTTATGAAGTTTCTGTTGTCCAGGTGAGTCTAAAATAACATTGAACCAAAACTTGGCCACATACTCATAAACCTGTCCTATTTTCACATCTTAAATGTGTATGAAGATCTGGGTATGAAATCACCATTACGGCATTTAAGAATTAAGACCTTTCTGTTTGTCATCCTGTTTTTATACAGGAAAATGACTTTTTAACTTAATTACTGTATGATTTAATTACCACAGTCAGTATTCAATATTGAATAATAATAAGTTCCTGAGTTTAAATTGACTGTTACTACTATATGTAGAATCTTAAAATGAGAAAGGTATTTAGTCATTTTCCCAGATCCTACTCTTTTAACATCCATGTGGGAAGATAAATTGTTACACTTTGGGCAAGTGTAATAAAGTGCTTGTAATTTAATGTGTGCCCAAATCTGCCCCCGTGTATAATCTATTAATTTTATGTTTACATTTACCCTGTTTGGCACAGAAATCTAATCTCTAGTCTGCTCACGTACTCGTTTCATAGGGCTGTTACAACAAATTACCACAAACTTGGTGGCTTAAACAACAGAAATTTATTCCCTCGCAGTTCTGGAAGCCTGAAGTTCAAAATCGAGTTGTTGGCAGGGCTACACTCTCTTGCCTCTGCCAGTTTCCCGGCCCCTTTGGCTTACGGCCACGTGACTGCAGTCTCTGCTTCCATCGCCACCTTGCCTTCTCTGTCTGTCTGCGCTTCTGTGTCTTTTATAAGGACACTTGCATTGGATTTAAGGCCTACCGCTGTAATACTAGGTGATCTCATTTCAAGATCCTTAACTTAATTACATATGCAAAGATCTAAAAAAAAAGTTTTCCAGATAGGTCCTTCATAAAGTCTGGGGATTAAAACGTGGACATATCTTTTTGAAGGCCACCATTCAGCTCACCACAACATAAAATAGCCCTGCGTATATTTCTTTTTTTAAAAATTTTATTTTGTTATGTTAATCACCATACGTTACACCATTAGTTTTTGATGTAGTGTTCCATGATTCATTGTTTGCATATAATACCCAGTGCTCCATTCAGTACATGCCCTCTTTAATACCCATCACCAGGCTAACCCATCCCCCCACCCGCCTCCCATCTAGAACCCTCAGTTTGTTTCTCAGAGTCCATAGTCTCTCATGGATCATCTCCCTTCATATATTTTTAAGACCTAATCAACTTATCATGAACTTACCCTTCCAACCACCCTCTCCTACAAAGTTTCTCCTATTTTAAGATAAATATACCTTTTATAAGGACACTTATAAGGACACTTTTATATTTCAGTTCTTCTCTTTATGGATATAGTTTCCAAATTCCTCACTGGCCTCTTTGCACCATTCTGGTTTTTTCATAGACTTATAGTCAATTTGGAATTAATTAAAAACACCAATTCTTGTTCATTCTTTTTTTTAGCGAAATTTCTTTATGTTGCTTATTGCAGTTATGGTCTTATTGATCAAAACAGTTGAGCAGAAATAGCACTGGGCTAAAAGACCTTGATTCTGATTATTTTCTCTCTCTTACTAGCTGTGTAACATGGGGTAAGGCACTTAACGTATCACTTTCCTTGACTGTCAATTATAATACCTTCAAGTGTCCAGACAGTTAAAATTCCTAGTCCTACTGTGCTTCTGTGCCAATTTTTAAAATATACTTTAATGAAGCATCAGATGTGTCTTTGTCTGGTGGTGAGGACTTTATAGAGTTCTCTAATTAAATTCACTTTTCCTTTAGCTTCACCTACCGTTGATTTACCCTCTGGTTTGGAGATTTTTTTTTTCCTTAAGATTTATTTATTTATTTATTTGAGAGAGAGAGAGAGAGAGAGATCGAGCATGGGGGAGGGGCAGAGATAGAAGCAGACTCCCCACTGAGCAGGGGACCCTGGGATCATGACCTGAGCCGAAGGCAGACTCTTAACCAACTGAGCCACCCAGGCGCCCTGGAGATTTCTTATGAGAATATCCTGAACAGAATGCTTTTCCCTTGTTCCCTCCTGAAGGTATGAAAGCTATTGTAAAAACATCTTCTGCTAAAGCCAAAGGATATCCCTTAATATATCCCTTCTTCCCAAATCAGATCCACAGTAACTGTGAAATTTCACACGTTTGCTTAATAAACCAAAGACCCTAATTCACACAAATAACTCCAATCGACTGTTGAAAAATTTTCAAAGGATTTCCATTTCTACTCTTTCAGTTTATTTGCCGCATAATTTTGTGTTTTATTTTTTCTCTTTTACTTTATTCTCTCAGTAACTGATTTCCTGTGACGTGGATATCTCATTCTATTGGTTGTAATAGTTTAATCGTTCAGTTTCACAGTTGGTGCTTTTGACAGCTTCTGTTTCATCAGTTTTATTATTCTGTTTTTTCACTGTACTTTTGTTCTGAGTAAATGGCTCCATTGATTTTCTTTTTGCAGGAATAATTTCTGTATCCTTTTTTTATTAATATGTTGACTGTTCCATTTAATGTATATTGCCCAGCACAGCTCCTTTCCTCCAGACAAATGATACTACCTTTCTTTCTATTAAACTGTGTTTGACTGTCTTCTGGCCCAGTCGTCAAGCAATCAAATTAATTTTTACTTTGACTGCAAGTGTTGCTTGAGTAACCTTTAGTTATAGAGTGATAAATTCTGTAACCCTTTCTGTAATTTACCCATAGAATTTTCTTCCATTAACATTCTATTTCATGCTGTAAGTGTGTGATTGATGATGGTCAAGATACTTGTGTAGTGAGGGAAGGAGTGGGCATATACATTGTACTCATTTAATTCTTGTCTATTTCTCTTAAGCCAGGGAGTGCTTCTGTGTCCTGAGTCATTTTGACACATAAGATCTTCGTGTTTCTGTTCCTACTCAAGGTTACTTCTCTTGCAGTGGAGTGGGGATATAGTTATTTTACTTCCCGTCCCAGGAAAACATCCTTCAGGGCATCACAGCCTCGTCCCTTCATAATTATTCTCTCAGAAGTCTCTTAACTAACTTGACTTGTTTGAACATATATACTTTGCCAAGTAATACATACCCATGTCCTTTAGAGTTATAAATACAGTACCAGTGTCACTTTGGCCCTTCCTGTATAACGTAGCTTCCTGATTAGAACACTTTCTCTCTGGGAAAGGCCAATTTGATTTTCACTGCAAGTCCTAAACATAAATGGTATGACTTAGAAGACTTCTTTGGACATATTTATGGGCAACCTATATATTTTCATGAAAAGTGATCTTTATAAATTTTTACTTCAAAATCAAAAGACCAAGGAACAGTCTCAGGTACATTAACTATGAATGTGATTATAAAGTTAGTTCTAACAACTGTTACTCTAGCCTGCATCCTTTGAAGCCCAAGTGAAAGAAGGAGCTTTTTCATTCAAACTCTTAATTTTTCTCTCCCCATTAAAATTCTACTTTTTTTCTCTCTACCCCAAAGAAAATGAACAAATCTTAGAAACAAAAGGCAACCCTTCGTCAAGTGACATTTGCTTTTTATGTAAGATGATTTAGCTGATACATGAATAATCCTTATTTTAAAGATTATAATTTGATTTTTCTAACTGAAGTATAAATGACCTACACTATTTATTAGTTTCAGGAGTACATCATAGTGATTTGATATTTTTATACATTACAAAATTATCCCTGCAGTAAGTCTAGTTACATCTGTTACCATACAAAGTCATTGCAATATTATTGACTGTATTCCCTACGATGTACATTTCATTCCCATGACTTATTTATTTTATAAGTGGAAGTTTGTACCTCTTAACCTTCTTCACCTATTTGCCAAACCCCTCAACTCCTACCTCCTCTGGTAACCAAGTTTGTTTCCTTTTTCTATGAGTCTGTTTCTCTTTTCTGTTTTAGATTCAACATAGAAGTGAAATCATACTTATTTCTTTTTCTCTGTCTGACTTATTTTGCATATACCCTCTAGGTACATCCATGTGGTCATGAATGGCAAAATTTCATTCTTTTTTTTATGGCTGAGTAATATTTTACTGTATATATATATACATATACACACACACACACACACACACGCACACATATAAGGAAGTAACTCAGGTAGATGAATGGATATATATATATATATACACAGTATAGCACGTCTGTATCCATTCATCTACCTGGGTTACTTCCTTATCTTAGCTATTGTGAATAATGCTGCAGTGAACACAGGGGCACATATATCTCTTTGAATTGGTATTTTTGTTTTCCTCAGCTAAATACCCAGAAGTGGAATTGCCGGATCCTATGGCAGTTCTGTTTTTTAATTTTTGGAGGCCCCTCCGGACTGTTTTCCACCATGGCCATGCCAGTTGACATTCTCACCAACAGTGTATGAGCGTTCCCCTTTCTCTGTATCCTCCCCAACACTTGTTATTTTCTTCTTTTTGATTCTAGCCAGTCTGATAGGTTTGATCAATTTGATTTTAATGTGTGCTAGATAATAAGTAACTAGCCCAAGAAACTTGTAATTTCCTGGAGATAACTATGTTATTTTTTAAGTGAATTAAAGATAATTTTCCAAAAAAACTATTTCTAATAGTATAAAATGCCAGAATTGTGGAGCAACATATCTAAAACCTGCTTCCAGGTATTTCCATTTCTCATATTCACCAGTTTTCAGACTTTTGGAATAATCTCTACTCCCATTCCTTTTTTTTTTTCTGAACCATTTCTATTTACCAGGCCCTGTGTTCTTCACTCATTTTGAAATCGCGCTCTGATTCCTCCCTTCCACCTCTCTCCATCTTTACCTTGTTCACACAGTCCTTTCCCTTCCACACCTGCCCTTCCAAGTGCTACCATTCTCCTCCTCAAATACAACTTTTATTGTGTTACTCTGCTGAAAAGGCTCCCTAGGAGCTTTTAGATACTGTCTTAACTTGATAAATAAAGCCCATTAAGATCTGCTCCCAGCCTGGTGCTCTGTTCATCCCTTCTTCTTTCCTCTCTATATATTATACTCTCACCCTTTTGGACTTGCTGAGAGTCTCCCAGTGTTCTGTATTGTCTTACTTGATTTTCCTTTTGCACATGCTGTTCCCTTTGTCTTAAACACCCTTTCCTCCTTCCTCTGCTTGATTAGCTTCTGCTTCTTAGCCAAGTTATTACCTTCTTCTAAGAACCTTTCCTGACCCCCCTCCTGTTCCTTCCGTCTTTCCCAACCCCACCTACAGCCTTGACCAAGTAGGAACCTGCCTAAGAGTTTCCATAGGGATTCCTCCAAAACATTTACCGACCTTTACCATGTTTTTATGTTTCCTTTTTATCTCCTTGGTAGAAGAAATAGCATGAACTTTTGTGGTAGTACCTTGTTTGATTCCTGGCCCCACTCTTTTACTACCAATTTGGACTAGTTGTTTACCCCTCTGAGCTATAATGGATAGTTTTAGAATGAAATGAAATGTTTAACAAGTTACTTTTTTGGGAAATACCTAGCATATAGAAGGTATTCATTAAATATACTGTATATGAACGAATGAACAAATGAGAAGTAATCTGAATTCCTTAGCTTATCATTTAAGGTTTTCCAGTGGCCACTGCCAGTTAAATATGGGGACAAATTGGGTACCATGGACTCAAAGCAACTAAATATAATGTTTAGTTATTTTAGCTTTCTAGTCAGCCCTTTTAAGAAATATAAGCAAGGGAAAGACAGATATGGCGGTCCATCTCAGCTCTTCACTATTTTTATGATTTCTCTGAGCCTCAGTTCCCCATGAGGACATAATGGGGATGGTCGTGAGGAGTCAGTGAGGTATTCATTTTATGAGTGGAGCTATATAGTCAACAGATACATTAAACATTCTGCATTTCTTTTCTAGAGCTTTATAGAGAGTACGCTATCCTTTGCTGGCCTGATTTCTGCTGCTTCCAGATATGTGCTATATATACAAATTCAGAAAAGCTTAAGTTTTCTTTGGATTGAATCTACCACATCAATACGAGATCCTGTTTTTGCGTCAACCTTATTTGAACCAAAGTTTAGAAGGACAAAATCGGGACATCAATAATGTAGGAAACCCTGTGCATGGCTTCCAAAGTATATTAAATTACATCTAGCTAAAAATATACAGGCTCCTATTATGTTGTGAATTATTCTGTCTCAAAGATGTATATCTCAGAACTGTTGCTTTTTAAAAGCTCTGCTCAAAATTTCCTTTTGGTGATTGGAAGTGAATTGCCCATTTTGTACAATGGAGCAATTATTTCTTAAATGGCCACTTAGGAGGAATACAGTAAATTATTTCCAAAGAGTGAGTGATGTATGCTTGCTGCACCAAGATCAGACTCATTATATACTGTTTCATTCTGGCAATAAAAATCAGCAGAACTCCAGGCCTAATTTTTCAGGTTTGTTTGTTTTGTTTTTTTTTTTAATGTTATGTGCAAGTAAAAAGGTAGAGAACACTATAGATAGATAAAACATACCTCATTTGAGTTGGAAAAAGGGTGTCTATAAAAGGATTTCTCAGTTTTCCAAGGAAAGAGAAAACTAAAGGCTCATCTTGTAAAGTAGTATTTGCATTGTCATAGGGCCAGCTTCTTCAGAGCTAGAAAATTGCATGTTCAGCCCTCCAGAAATGTGGAGGCCCCAGATTTCATCCTGTGCATCCAGAACTCTGCCACTGGGTGGTGGTAGAGTCACTTTTACTTTTAGTCAACAAAGGAGCTTGGTGATTTTGAGTCCTGGTGGTAGCCAACTCACCACCTCCATCCGTGGGCATGAATAAGCAGAAGTTATAAACCACTGCTTTTACAACAATAGAATGTATGTGAGGCTTCAGGGACTGTTAAATCTGGGAATTTATAAGAGAACTTAAAAACCATCTATTCTCTCTTCTGAACTGGAATTTTTTATACAATGTCTATATAACTAAATATATATATACAACTTACATATACATATATATATACAACTTATATATACAACTTCTATATAACTATAAATCTCACCACTTTCAAAAGCAGCCTTTTCCATGCTTGACTATTTCTTAGCACTGAGGAGTTCTTCTTTATCTTGATATAAATCCTGCTTATCTAAAACTGCTTAGTCCTTTGGTCACATTCTCTTTCACTGTGCTAAGCCCCTCTCTCTTTCCCCTACCATTCTTCTCTGCTACCTGCTGGATACTGGGATCTGGTATTTCCCCCTGATTTCAAGCTTCTGGTTGTTCTCTCATATCTTGAGGCAAGCAAAGGTGGTAGAATTGAATAATCAAACGGAAATATAGCAGTGTTCATTTTATATTTCTATAGCATCATTTCTTCCATTTTAATTCACCATTGAGTAGAAGCAAAGAAATATCGCAAGTGAGTAAAAAGCTGATAAAATTATCAAGACAACTTTAAGATTGTAAGTTCATGGTTAAAAAGAGGTAAAAGAATTTGTCTGTGTAGGTGGATATTATAGCATTGAAGACAAATGGAAGAACTGAAGAACTGTTAAAGATTTAGCAATTAATTTTGTTTCATTTTTTCAGATTACACTAGATGTACTGGCTGATATGGGCCATGAGGAGTTGAAAGAAATAGGCATCAATGCATACGGACACCGTCATAAATTAATCAAAGGAGTAGAAAGACTATTAGGTGGACAACAAGGTAAGCTTTTGGGGGAAAAAAAATAAATCTCAGAAATTAAGTGGGACAAGTAAGTTGTCAGGGCTGATGCAGCACCTCCCACCTGCCCCCTCTCCCCCTCACACACTGTATACCCTGAATCTGTCTGGAATCTACATTTCGGTCCTTTCCCACTGCTGTCGAATCCAGTACAGGTCACCTAATCCAGGCCACCGTCCTCTCTCCCCTGGACTGTCACAACCACCTTCCAGCTTATCTCCGAGCCTCCCCTTTGCCCCCCCCCCCTCCACACTTGCCCTGTGCTGCTCACAGAAGACTCTTTTTGAAATGACTCTATGATCATATCACCCCATTGCTTAAAACCTTTCAGCAGAATCCTGTTGCTTTTAGGATAAAATCAGACATTGGTAACATGGCTTTTTATAATCTGACCTCATCCTGAACCTTTCTCCCCTGCCACAACTGGTAGCTCAGCCTTTTTCCACTGTACTTTGCTGTTACAAGCCTCCTGTCTTTCCCCCCTGTCGGCCTCCACGTTTATCATGTCTGTGTTTCCACAAGTGCTTTCACAATAGGAAAGCAAAGGGAGAGAAGGGGAAAAACTTGAATTAGTCACTGCAGAGCCAGTAAGATCACAAGAGTAGCATGAAACTAAATGTTGGCAGTTTTTGAGCTTAAGTCTTGCTTATTTATCTGCATTAAATTAACAAAGGCAGTGAAAGTAACAAGAATAATCTATTTTAAACTTATTATGAGGTACCATTTCAAGCCATCTCACAGAGGTTTTGTAGGATAGTTCTTAGATTTTAGACCTGACTGCATTGTGATTACAGTGTGTTTCTCTTTTGTATCAGACGTAGCTTCATGTATGTTTATAACTGAATTCAGTTCAACAAAAAATTGTTGAGCCCTGCTGGGGAACTCTGTAAGAACAGATAAAATTGATCCCCAAGCCCCTCTCTATTACTTCTCTTGTCTTTGGATGTGCTTGTTCAATTTAACCTTCTATATTAGGGTCCCATTGCAAATAATTTAGACTTGTTCCAAAATATCAAGTATTTATAACAAAGTTTTTCCTAAAATTGAGCCTGAAGAGTTTGGACTTTAATACATTAATTTTTCTTTCCTACAGGCACCAATCCTTATTTGACTTTTCACTGTGTTAATCAGGGAACTATTTTGCTGGATCTTGCTCCAGAAGATAAGGAATATCAGTCAGTAGAAGAAGAGGTAACGTACATCAAAATCTTTAAATCTCTTTTCCTGAAATCTGTGGTTAAGCCTATTTTTTCAGTAGAGGTAAGCTTGTCTTACAGTGACTTAGGATCACTCGCCTATCCATCCATTCTAACTAACTGCCTTAGCCATTGTGGTGGCATATTGCCCAAATTCAGATAGGACTATGGATTAGGACTCTGCCACAGTGTTTTCACATCAGAAGCCTAGGGTTTCAATGGGTGGCCAACAGGTGTCTTTTCATCCTGGAGACTTTCTTGAAACTAGGCAAGTAGGAACCCTATTAGAACTATTTTTTTGTGTGGTTAAAGTGCTACTCGAAGAATGATAGGAAGTGAGAATCTTGCCTCACAAATAGCAAATACCTTCTTGTTTTTATTTTCATGCAAAGTTATAAAATGTGACTATAAAATAATATGCCTGGGGCGCCTGGGTGGCTTAGTTGGTTAAGCGACTGCCTTCGGCTCAGGTCATGATCCTGGAGTCCTGGGATCGAGTCCCGCATCGGGCTCCCTGCTCGGCGGGGAGCCTGCTTCTCCCTCTGACTCTCCCCCCTTTCGTGTACTCTCTCTCATTCTCGCTCTCTCAAATAAATAAATACATCTTTAAAAAAAAAATAAAATAAAATAATATGCCTAATTTTCATGTTTGCTTATGAAATCTGCCTCAAGACTCAAGCCACCTTTTCCGTCTTCTGTCACTGTGTTAAAGCACCATAGTAAGGCTGACGGATGACCCTCCTGCCAGACAGCCACCATAGAAATTCCCTCCCTACTGCTGGCTTCTGCCTCATTTCTTACGCATAATAAACAAAGTACCTAATGGCATTATCACAATAAATAAGCTGCCTAACTAATTCCATTATTTTGCAGAGAAAGGCATGCCTGCGTCTTTTTATTTTCTGCCTTTTAACTAGAGCTCACATTATTCTCTTGCTCGGAAGTCAGGAACAGTGCCTCAGGGTGGGTTTTCAGCTCCTGCCTGGCCAGTCTGTCAGGGAAACCTCACATCTTCATTCTCTTAGTGGTTAGCAAATTTGGAGAATAATGTCCAAAATGTGATGAATAACTTTGCAAATAGAGCGGTAAGCTAGGGAATTAACTCTTTTGAGTCAATTCTATGAGAAACTTGGGTCTTTAAAACATTTTACTTTTCCATAATTCTTTTGAATTTGGAGAGCAGAGGAAGAATGAGCACTGCTCAGAGGAAAGTTATTCCGCTCAGTTACACGGCATACCCAGCTTCTCCTGGTCTGCGGAGATGTTCTTTGAGATCCCAAATTGAAGAGATAGTACAGACTGTTTCACCTAGGGAACAGTAGTTTATTGATTTTTTAAAATTCTTTGTGTTTCTTTGAGCATTTGTTTAATGAGTATTCATCAAATGTGAGGAGTTTAAGTTTGACTTAATCCCAGTGTCGCTTCTCATTCTCAATAACATAAAATAGTAATGTGGATGACTTAATGTGATGTTTTATTTCTGTGTTTCCCCATTGTGCCTTACAGGAAAATCTTTCAAAGCTTTTACTAGAAAATAAAGAGAAAATGAAGAAGTTTAATATTTATGTCATGACTATTTTCTCATCAAAAATACCCACTAAACTTTGTTGAACCATTTTTGGTCAACTCCTATTTATTTATTAGCGCTGAATCTGAGACTCATCAGTGAAGCAGTGTAACAAGTGAATGTTGAAAACAGAGGGATGTCTTTAGAATTATATACTGGCATATTTTCAGAAAGTTATTTTGTTCTATAGATGCAAAGTACGATTCGAGAACACAGAGATGGAGGTAATGCTGGTGGCATCTTCAACAGATACAATGTCATTCGAGTAAGTCTTTAAAATTTCAGGGTGAAAATTGGATTGCAAGGCATATCTGTAAATCAAATATAGACAATGAAAAATTTTTTCTAAATGTCATATTTTTAAACTGAGGTAATTAGCCATCTGTTGCCTGGCAGTCAGGTGTCACCTTCCTCTAACCCCTCAAGACCATACTTCACCAGAAACAGAGACTGGGTGGAAACAGGAAAGCTACAGACAGAAGGCTAGATCTGCTGGAGTTGGTGGTACAGATACGGTGATGGGACCCAGCTCACCCACAGATTTAGACCAGAACTGACAGTAATTTTTATCACCACTTCCGAGTAGCATTGAGGGCCTGGATTTTGAATCTGACTGAATCAGTGATTATATCAGAATGCATGTATCTCTTAATCTCAGTATCTTAACTTATAATAGGGGATAGACGTGCTTTTTTCAAAGGAGTATCCTAAAAATGAATAAAATCTGTTGAGAACTGGCGTAACCCTTGGAAGTTACACCAGTGCCATCAGAATTCCATGGAGAGCTTTTAGAGAGCTTCTAGAAGAATGCAGATTTACAGGCCCCTGTGTCCAAACATTCAGCAAATCTGGGAGGAGTCTAGGAATAGTTTCTCTTTTCTTTAATTCTTCAGGTGATTTTGAGGTACAACCAGGTCTAGTGCAGAATAACAAAAACCATCAGTGAAAATTTTGTCACTAAAAGCCAGAACGTTACCTTGGTTACGCTGCCTGGCAGCTTTATCATTTTTAAATAATGTTTTAAGCAAACAAAACAAAACCCAAAAATTGAACCTGTCTCAAAGAAACATACTTTTCATTTTAAATTATAAACTGCCAATTAACATTCATTTCACTAATTTTCTTCTTCCTTCCTCATCCTTAAAGATTCAAAAAGTAGTCAACAAGAAGTTGAGGGAACGATTCTGTCACAGACAGAAGGAAGTATCTGAGGAGAATCACAACCATCACAACGAGCGCATGTTATTCCACGGTGAGCAGCATGGCCTCACTATCTCTCGGGCTTTTGAAAATTCCAATAAAGTGGAAAGCCTCTGTTGTTGACTATATTAGTGTTGGGCTAAAAATGGGTTGTTTAATTTTTTTTTTTTTTTTAAATTATGTGTTGGTACAGTTTGCTAATGCATTGCATGTTAGCACAGGCTTTCCAGGGTGTGCAGAATGAGAATCACTTATCTGGAATGGTTTCAGAACTTGTATTGCAAGTTGAGCCATCTAGATAGTGAAATATTTTTATTACAGTTTAGCATAATTGTTTCATTTTATCAGATTATCTGTTTTTGTGTAAAGTAAGATTGGGTGTAAAACCTATTTTTTTTTTTTTTTTAAGATTTTATTTATTTGCGAGAGAGAGAATGAGAGACAGAGAGCATGAGAGGGAGGAGGGTCAGAGGGAGAAGCAGACTCCCTGCTGAGCAGGGAGCCCGATGTGGGACTCAATCCCGGGACTCCAGGATCATGACGTGAGCCGAAGGCAGTCGCTTAACCAACTGAGCCACCCAGGCTCCCCTAAAACCTATATTTTTAAAGCCAAAGGGACTTCGCTGTCTTTTTTTTTTAGAGAGGGAGGGGTGGGGTGGAGGGGCAGAGGGAGAGAAAGAATCTTAAGCAAGCACCATGCCCAGCACGTAGCTTGACGTGGGGCTCAGTCCCACAACCCTGAGATCATGACCTGAGCTGAAATCAAGAGTCAGATGCTTAACCAACTGAGCCATCCAGGCGCCCCTGTACTTTGCTATCTAAAATCTCATGCCATCTGCAAAATCCATATTACATCCTTGCTTGTAAACAAAGGCAAACAGTGGGTCGCTGCTAAGATTCCAGTACGAGAAATAATTTACGTATGGTAGACCATCTTACAACTTCATTTATACATTATTAATAACTTAATATTAACCTGCCAAGTGCAAATAGTTTGCGGCTAATTGAGGTTCTAGAAAAGTATTCAAAAACTCATCTGTGTTTCTGTTTTTAGGTTCTCCTTTCATTAATGCCATTATTCATAAAGGTTTTGATGAGCGACATGCATACATAGGAGGAATGTTTGGTGCCGGGATTTATTTTGCTGAAAACTCCTCCAAAAGCAACCAATATGTTTATGGGATTGGAGGAGGCACAGGCTGCCCCACGCACAAAGATCGGTCATGCTACATATGTCACAGGTGAGCATCTTGCCTTTGTGATTGCTGTCCTCGGGTCATGAGGCCGGTTAGTTCCTCAGGCTCTGCAGAAGTCACAGCTTATCCTCAGTGTTACTCATAGTGAATCACACAGGTTTGGGGTTGGATAGGAATAGCTGATCAGCCTCTACCCTAATAGGAGAAATGACAGCAGAGCTGATAGCAGGGCTGGTAAGAACCAGATACATGTGAGCCAGTCATAGGTTACAATGAAACTCCCTCCATCTTGACTTTCTCCCTCGGCTTCCCTTGCCTTGCTGCTTCAAATTCAGAAAAAGAAGAGGTTGAGAATTATTTCTGTTGAAGAACCTCTAGCTTTAGACACGTTTGAACTAAGACACACAACTTCTGTCAACAAGTTGAATCTTGGTTTCTGATGTTGCTAGAAGTGCTTTAAGGCAGGGTATATAATTAGCCTTGAGAAGTCCAATTTCAGAATATTAACTTTGGATTTAATAGTAAGCAAATGAATGTTAGCTTTTTAAATAGAATTTTAAAACTCAAATTCAAGAGAATAACAGTATACTCTCTCTGAATTCAGTGAAAAAAATACCATTCTCTTCTGTGCCATTGGAAAAAATACAAAAGAATTGTACATTACAGAGATTGCAGTTGATTGTATTTTTCTTTAAATTAACCATATGGAAAGTCAGGTTACTTAGAGATCTTGTAATTCAGGGGAAACCCCAAAAAGACCCAGATAGCCTCAAAATTCGTTATGGTTGTTGACCTTAAAACTTCCTGTTCTCTGTTACTTTATGAAAATCTTACAACCATCAGCAGTTCTAGGATGGATGCGGTATGTCCAGAAGGAACCTTCTTTCTAGTAAGGCCGCTGTGGTTAATAACACACAAAAGTGCCCATGTGTATGTAACATGCAAAAACTCTGTTGTTGCAGGCCTATCCTAAATAAGCAATAAAAGTGAACCTAGATGAAGATTAACAGTTGCCCACTACAGTTAGACACATAAGTTTATGTCTTAGCCAGGATTTCCTAGGAAACAGAGCCTGAAGCGAAAGCTCATGTGCTAGCGCTTTCTTGGCAAGTGCAGTACCGGGGAAGCAGGAATGAGGGCACAAAAAGAAGTGCGGCGAGCAAAGACAGTGAGGTGCCTCAGTGAGTTGGCCTGTTGGTAACAAGTGCAGTCGGTTGCTCAATCCGTGAGACATCTTCAGAGAGGCTGTGTGAACTGCTAACTCTCAGAGTAGTACCTTGTGGGAGACCAGAGCTGAATTTACCTGCCGGCTCCTGTCTGGCACTGGTCACTGTTTGCCCCACAGGGCATTGGTATCCCCCCCGTCTGGGGCTGCTGCGTCTGCAGAAGGCAGCGCAGTGCACAAGGCTAGCCAGTGAGCAGGCAGAAGCCAGCACTCTCCACCTGCCCGTCCGCTGCCTGCAGCCTCATGGGCCGGTCCTGCATCTTCTCCCGCCCCCACAGCAACTGGGGAGCTCAGGGGCAGGAAGCAGAAGGCAGGAGGCAAGGACCTGTCAGGTTAAGTTGCGTGTGACATACGGACTGGGAGTAGCCATGGCAGTGGGCCCAGCGGCCTGAGCGGGCAGGGTCCAGTGACACCGTAGGGCTGCCATCATATGGAGATGGGGCTCAGACACCTCCCTGTAATGTAGATCAGTTGGGGCGCCTGAGTGGCTCAGTTGGTTAAGCGTCCGACTCTTGATTTCCACTCAGGTCATGATCTCAGGGTCATGAGATCAAGCCCCATGTTGGGGTCCTCGCTGAGCGTGGAGTCTGCTTAAGATCCTCTCTGCTCCCCCCTCCTCCACCTCCTGCTTACATGTGCGTGCACTCTCTCACTCTCTCTTAAAACAAAAACAAAAAAATCTTTTCCTCTGGGACCTACAGGAGAATTCAGCTGATACCAAGCCAGCACCCCACAGGGTCATTAGTAAGATCATGCTAAAAAAGCCAGCCCAGGCAGGACCCAATTATACTGGGTCTGGCACAATTTTGACTCAAAATAGTATCTCTGATTAGTTATAATGCAAAGATCATACTCTATTACTAAAAACAAACTATTTGAATAATAACTATTTTACACATTTAACAGTATGATCAATCTCACTGAATAGTTAAAATGTTTGTAGTTTATATTAAAGGATTGCAAACTTTGATTTTAAAGGGCCACATAAGAAATATCTTAGGCTTTGCAGGCCACCCTGTCACAGTGACTGACCTTGGCCCTTGTAGTGCAAAAGCAGCCACAGAAGACACATGAACCAATGTGTGGCTGCATTCCAATAAAATTTTATTTACAAAACCAGGTGGCAGACTAGTGTTCGCCCATAGGCCATCGTTTCTCAATCCCTAGTTTATAGAATGCACTTTCTTCCCGATCAGCATCTCTTGTCCTCTGTAATAGTTAACATCTTCCCCAGTTGGTGTTTCACCCACGTAAGATGATTTCCAGCCGTACAGTTAAGCTAAGCGTTTTTGTATGTGATCCGCTTTTATTATCACTTATCGTATCCTGGTTTTTACTTCTTCGTAATGAGTAAACCCCCATCTTGATTTCAGATGCGCTGCCGTCTCTGTATTTGCTTCCGTCTCTCCCCGTTCATCCTCATAAGAACTCAGTTTTTGCTAGGATTTCTCTTCTCCCACTAGTCAGAACTTGCCAGGTATTTTCTGTCACGGATTCTGTAATCACACCAAACTACTGTACCTATTGAGCCTGCCGTTTATGGTAAATCGGGATATCAAAGCCCATCCCATCCCATTCCTACTCAAATTCAAAAGTGACATTTTAAATAAGCTTGAAGGATTAACTACTTTTTAGAAAATCAAGAAACCTAACAGTTCTATCACTCTAAGATTTAATACTTCGTTCAAAGCATTGCTTTCCTTTTTTCTTTAGGCAAATGCTTTTCTGTAGAGTGACCCTTGGAAAATCCTTTCTGCAGTTCAGCACCATGAAAATGGCTCATGCCCCTCCAGGACATCACTCAGTGATTGGGAGACCAAGTGTGAATGGGCTGGCATATGCTGAATATGTCATCTACAGAGGCGAGCAGGTATGATACGCATCAAATCAGCATAACTGAGCTACTAAACATGTCAGTGCAGAGAGCAAAGAGTAGCTTCCGATTAAGGAATTTTCTTTATGGCTGTACTCACCACAGGCTGGTCACGTAAGTTGAATCTTTGTATTTCTGATCATGGCACTTAACACAGAACAATAGCTGTCTGAGTTGTAAAGCTGTAGTATATTAAATTTCTGCCCACTGCTTGAGGCTCCCAAGTAAAATTGTCAACAAGCAGGAAAACTTTCTATCCTTTTTCAACCCAGCCCTAAACTCTCACAGTACTGCTAAATGCCTATCGATTTATCTAAAAACAAGGATCAGTTTGTCTGAACTTAATTGAATTTCAAGTGGATACCTTAACTACTCTGATGGAGAACTTGGCGGGGGGGGGGGGAGGGGGGCGGGAAAGGAGAAAGCAGGAATTAATTAAGTACAAGTAACATATGAAAACAATATTTTATATGCCATCAGTCCTGGGCCAGGTAAGGTATGGAGTAGCCGTAGGAAAGGCACACGAATCCTGAACTTCATTTAGTAGATGTGTTGATTGTGGTGCTCTGGGCAAAGCAATGAAACTCCTTCAGGTGTATTGTAGGATTGAGCAAATGAGTAAATGTGTTGATGTTTGATTCGGGAGCTGGGATTCTCATGGTGGAAGAAGGGACATACAAATCTGCAATGAGGGGATGGTAAGAATGACTGTAGAGATGGACTGAAATTGGAGGTATTGATAGGAACTCATCATTTCTAATATATGTATGTATGTTTGTGCACTTGTAAATATATGTGTATAAAGGTACGTGTATAAGAGTAGATGTAGGCACATGTATGTATATGAGCATAGACGTGCATATATTTCTTAGCACTGTCTCCTGAAAGCAAGGGCACCCTAATAGCAGTGAGCACACCTAGACCTAGATCTTGGTCTCTAATACCATTCCCCACCAAAAGGAACCCAGGCTCTTTGGAGAAACAGCTAATTCCAGGACTGAAGCAGAATAGGAACAAGGTGAGCCTGGAACATCCTGAAAGTAATGAAGTACTCAAAAAAAGTGGGGAGGGGGGAGGGCATGTCACAAGGACACAGAGCCAGCAGGAAGGGGCTCCCACTGGCCTAATCTGGAACAGTTTGAACACCAAAATAAATACAGTAATAAATTTTAAACCGCTGGAAAAAATAGGAGTTCATGATTCTATAGTGATAACAAATAGATAAAGAAATAAAGGAAGGGTTAAGGAAGGCTTTTGCTTATAGTAGAAAGCCAAGGGCAGATGAGTAGATGTGGAGGGAGTACTAGATTTGGAAAATCATCATCTTGGGACCATTGTGACAAGAATCATAAGTGGATGCTAGATCTAGGAGATAATTTTGATTTAAAAAAGGATATTTGCATGGTCTTATTAACTACAAAGGAGGAGAAAACAGTAATTATACATTGGAGAAGGGGCAATGCCTTGACCAGATGATCAAAATTAACATCATCAATAAGGGACAGATAGAAATAGAGTGTGCCTCAGATATGATATTCTGAGAAGGGCACAACATTGTCTATGCAGTATGCCAGCCAAGAATGCATAACCTTGGTCTAATCAAAGTGAGGACTGTTCTATTAAAAAAAATGTGGGAAGACTGGATTCTCCAGAAATGTCAATATAATAAGACAGAGAAAGGCTTTAAAAACTTTCCAGATTAAATGAAACCCAAGAGACAGGACAACTAACTTAAGGTCCTGCCCCCCAGTTGGATCTGGTATTGGAAGAGAAACATTATTAAATCGACTGAGAACATTGGAATATGAATGATAGGTATTATATTAAAGTATTATATCGGCGCCTGGGTGGCTCAGTTGGTTTGGCGTCTGCCTTCGGCTCGGGTCATGGTCCTGGAGTCCCGGGATCGAGTCCCACATCGGGTTCCCTGCTCCGGGGGGGTCTGCTTCTCCCTCTGACCCTCCTCCCTCTCATGCTCTCTGTCTTTCATTCTCTCTCTCTCTCAAATAAATAAATAAAATCTTTAAAAAAAAAAAAAAGTATTATATCAACATAAAATTATAATGTATAATTACACTTTTTGTACTTTTTATTCTTGCTGAGACACCCCTTAGGAGGGACTTATCTTTAATGGATCATAATAATAATGTTAATAGTAATAACTTACACATACTGGATTCTTACTATGCCAAACCTGTGTTGAGGTATATTCCCTCTAAACCTACTTTGTTGAGAGTTTTTATCATGAATGGATGTTGTACTTTGTCAAATGATTTTTCCGCATCTGTTGAAATGATCATATGGTTTTTATCCTTTCTCTTACTGATGTGATGTATCATGTTGATTGGTTTACAAATATTGAACCACCCTTGCAACCCAGGAGTAATTCCCACTTGATGGTGATGAATGACTTTTTAAATGTATTGTTGGATTCGGTTTACTAGTATTTTGTTGTATTTATTTTATTTTGTGGATTCCATATATAAGTGAAATCATGGTATTTGTCTTTCTCTGTCTGACTCACTTCACTTAGCAGATACCCTCTGAGGCCATCCACATTGTCACAAATGGCAAGATCTTTTTTTTTAATGGCTGAGTAATATTCCATTGTGTATATATATATATATATACCTCACATCTTCTTTATCCATTCATCTATCGATGGACACTTAGGTTGCTTCTGTCTTGGCTACTGTAAATAATGCTGCAGTGAACATAGACGTTCATGTATCTTTTTAAAGTCTAGTTTTTTTATCCTTTATTACTTTTTATTATCTTACTCCATATCTATATGCAAGTAATTTGTAAGTCAGCATTCAGCAAAGTATTTTTGGGCCCAAAAACACTTACCTCACCAAAGCATACAAGTTTCCAGCCACAGACCACTCTGAAATACTGCATCTAGTTGTATCATTATGTTATATTTAGGGTTGAAGAATTCTTCTACAGTGTACATGGTTTTAAGGGTTTTTGTTGTTTTTTTTTTTTTTTTGCCCCCCACCCAGTTGTCTTGGTAGTGACTTCCTCTAAGAAATATTCTTTCCATTCCAAACACAGAGCCTTTCATTTTACATACTGCAAGAAAAAGAGGCTAAAGAGAAAGAGAACAAATGGGGTGGAGAGTCTCAATCTGAACCATTATGTTACCTGTGAAAGTTGCCTTTTATTAGTCACCTTTTAAAAATGATCTCCAAACTGTTCCCTCTAAGTTAACTGGTGACTCAACAAGCCTCACCCTTCCTCCTTCTAGCTCAGTGAGTCATATTTGGGAGTAATTAATTTAAAATCGGTTCAGCCAAATTACTCCTCACTTAACAGACTTCTATTTAAATATATGCTATGTGACAGCACTGTGTCAGGTGAGGTGGAAAAGAGAGAGATTTTCTCCTGCCTTTAACAGCATGTGCATGAAGGATGAACGCAGTACTTTAGAGTGCTCAGAGTGGAAATAACATTACAACAGTTCTCTAGATTATGGGGTCTAGACATGTTTCTCTGCAAGATATAGGTGTATCTTGCGTGTGTGTGTTGTTTAGGCACCTATTAATTGGCTGGCCTTCGCAGGCTCTTGGGTGTGTGTAGAATATTGATGAGGATCAACAGCCTCTGAGACTTCCACTGAATACTGTACCTGCCAAAGGAGTGATGTGTTTTTCTTCCGGCCCTCTGCAGGCATACCCAGAGTATCTCATCACATACCAGATCATGAAGCCGGAAGCTCCGGCACAAAGCGCCACAGCCGCCGAGCAGAAGACCTAGTGAACGCCCACTGGGAAAGGCCACATCGGATTTCAACTTGGGACTGGATTACAGTGGATCGTTTCCAACAAAATCAATATTCCGTAAATCTCTGACAGCCTAGAAAGAAGCTGTCTGTCTTTTATAAAGCATTGCTATAGTGATGAATAGAGTATGAGTAACTGATACATACTCAACTGCTACTGTTCTCTTTGAGGAAATGTTTACAGGGGCGGCCTTTCACCATATCTCAGGCTCATTTGCGTTGCAACTGTCCATTTCTAAAACAAGATTGCTTTGATCTAGGCTTGGAAATGGAAAAAAAAGAAAAAGAAAAAACCACAACCAATACTTTCCCAAATTTCATACTTCACACACTACATTTGCTTTGTTCCATATGGCACGTGTATGTAACAAATGTACACATATGATAGGCTCATTTTTAATTTTTTCTAAGCATGCATCATTGTCTTTTTTTTCTTTTTTTCTTTTCATTTGTTTACTTTGAAAATGAGCCGGAACCTTCTCAAGGATATTTTGCACAAAGTCACACAGACTAAAATCATTAGCAATTCAACCCAAGCTTCTGGCTGAGCAAGACTTAGTTTCCCTTTTTTTTCCACTTGGATTTCTTTTGTATCCATACTTCTTACCATTGTAAATTGGGACGGGAAGGAAAAACATCACGCTTTAGTTTCCTTTTATGAATGGGCCAGTCTTGGCAGGGAAAGGCACAAAGGTCAACCTGACTGAGGAGCTCCCAAGTTCAGAGAAGTCCGAGCCGCTGAGGGCCCCTTGCTCCTCCGGGTCGCGGCCTGCCCCGGGGGCATTCAATTCAGGACGGTGCCGGAGACCTCAGGAGAGCAGGGCCAGGGAAAGGTTGGAGTGATGTTTCCGGTGCTCGGGAAACACCACAACTCGGGGGGAGGCCTGGGGGGGAGCAGCGCTGAGCCGAGCAGGGAGCGTGTGGTTCCCTGAGACCACAGCAGGAAAGGATGTCAGGGCCTGCTCAGAAAGTACTTCTCTTCACTTCAGCCCAACCACCGGGTAGTCGCCCCCCAACGTTAGCTGCCTTATTGCCAAATTCGGCGGAATTATTGTACTTCATTAGAATCACAATAATCTTTATTGTTTCTCCAGTTTAGAAAGCTAGGATTCAAATCCTCTTTAGTAAGTAGATACGCAAGAACTCTTGTGTTTACTCCAGATTTGGGGTGTATTTGGAGTGCGGTGTTTCAAATAGTTTCTGTAGGTCCCGGCACGACATTTTCGAACCGTTTCTTCAAACTTCTTAACAGACAAGGAGAACAAAAACTGAAACCAAAGCTCTTTCAGTTATTTTTGTAAAGGAAGGTGGAGAAATACTGTTTCTTCAGGAAATTCCTACTTTGTTTTGCGTGTTTTAATCATTTGCCCAGTGCACACTGACGCTTGTAAAAGATGATCCGTTACACCTCTCACACTTGCCCTTTGCACCTTGACTGAGCAACACATTGACTGCATTAATTTGTTTGCTTTGACATGCTGTGCACCTGCTCAGCTTTGAAGCAAAAGTGACATAAATGCGGTTAAAAAAAAAAAAAGGAAAAACAGTGTGATGCAAACTTGCCCTTTCAACTTAAAAGTCCCGAAAACTAATTTGTGTTTTAATGCAGGCTGACGAAGCCATGACCTCATTTAATCTCCTAAAGGAAAACAAAATGGTGACATGCAAAAATTCTGGAATAGGCTCTTAAAATAGACATTTAACTTTCTTTTTGGCTTGAGTCCAACGCTAGAACTAGGCATCGGGAGCTAGTTTGAGTTTTATAGCAGAATCTTGCATGGGTCCTCAACGTGAAATCAAGAATTAGCCTCAGTTGTTGCTTCTATTGAAGTTTTAGTGACCCAAGCTGGGTGTTTGTGTCTTGGCTACTTGTTTAATAGCACTAGAATTCCATACGAAGCTTCGGAGTTTCATATTTGTTAAGAGGGCTTTTTTTTTCTCCTTCCCTTCTTTTTTTGCTGTGTGTAACAATGGGTTGAAGGAATGGCATCTGTATAGTTTTCAGTAGCTGTGAAGGTGTATATTACTCGCCTCCCCACTTTTAGCTGTAGTTTAAAACAGTAAACACAGCTGTGATTTTTAGTTCAGTAAAAGGGTGACTATGGGATAGATATCAAAGCTTTATAGCAGATAAGCCACTATTCGACTGTGGTTATATGTTGTTTCCATCATACTAACTAGATTAATGGATGTTTTAAACTTCAGCCTTACACTTGAGAAGTTAAACTGTGGTTCAATATTTAAACTGCCAATGTTACGCGTCTCATGTTCTGGGTGCCGAGTAAAGGTACTGTGTAAGGAAGACATTTGCAGTGCTTCTTGTCTTGTAATGGTTCGAGTGTATAGTAGTTATTGAAAGAATGTGTATATATTATTCATCTGCTAAAGAGAATGGGTTAATTGATATTTCACAGGAGCCAAATACATTTTTTCAAAACTTGAAAACCAAAGGTCATCATGAGTGCCCGCAAGTTAGCAAAAGTTGATTACATTTGGAACTTCCATCTATAACAGTGTGAAAAACCCTTTGGAATATAAAAGCATGGCATTAACTTAGGCCCAAATCCATTTAGTTTCTTGTATATGCACTATATAGGAGCACTAGCAAGTTGAGGAGTTCCAATAGGGCCTCCCCTGAAATGGCCCGTGTGTTTCCCAGACCAAATGGAGAGAGAACCTGGACACCTCCACCAGCTTTCTTGCAGTTCTAAAATCAAATCCTCGAGACCTGATGGTTCCCGTGTACTGGGTATTGCCACCTGGGTTCTTGAGTCATAAATTAAGCGTAAGTTCAGTGCTCTGGGCTGGATGCTTTCTCCATGTACTTGGCCTCCTTCCCTTTTCCCCAGGTTGCTAGTCTGGAATTATAATTAGCTCCAATGGTTTGGAGCTAATGACCCCAGTCATTTTCCTCCTTTCTTCATCTTGAGTCTTGCAGAAGGAGACTGTACCTCTGTTTCCATATCACAACCAGAACCGGATTAGGCCTCATGTACTCTGCTCTGAAGATTCTGCCAATTCGCTAACAAATGACAGCATGGAAACCAGAGTTTTACTTCTATGCAAAAATGACAGCAGTACAACCAGGATTCTTATTTACCTTTTCTTTCTTGGAATTTGGAATTTCTACCTTTCCAGTAACATAAATAGAATAAATAATATTAGGATGTTTTCCTGACAGCGTCCTTGTGATCCTTGACCTTGATGTCAGCAGCTAGACTAATTTCCCTTTGCTCTCAAAATAGCAAAGTGCATTGATATATACAGAGAAATGCCTGAAGAGGGCAAATAAAGTAATATAGACTAATACTCTGTTATTATAGTCTTTATACAAAAAATAACACTTTGGTGTGCGCTCGAAGAGCAGTAAAATGCAATAAGTCACCTCAGTTTTTCTTTATTTCAGTACATCCACCAGCTACGCAAGGGGTATTGGCCATCACTCACCCCCCACCCTTTCTAAACGCATGCGCTCTTCGGGTTCCCACAAACAGCCTTGCAAACAGAAATGGGGTGTGTTTCCAAGCACCTTGCCTCCATTGTGGCCAGAACCCACTTGTACGGTAACGTGTGATAAGCAGCCTTCTTGCTGTGATTTTTGTTGGGCAGTTATCTTCCATAGAGCTATAGACTTCAGTCATTCAGGGAACACTCAAAACTGACATTAAGATAGGGTTTCATGTGTCAGAAATTTCATTGAAAAGACTAAACTGAAACTTGTCCGATGTCAAATCAGTGACAGAAAAATATAAAGAAAGTTAATTGTGAAGATAATATTTGAGCTTTGGTTGGACACTTCTAGCATATGACTAGGAAATGCTTTTTCAAAAAACCACCCTAAAAAGTAAGGCGTCTTCAGATACCTTGTGCATTCTGAAATTAATAGACAATTAAATATTTCTTCTTAAGAAAGCCTTAACTATGGCAGAAACTTTTTAACCTTTTATAGCCTGATAAATAAAAAGTTGTAATTCCATTTCTTAGTGTTTGAAAGGTGTCAGTGAGTCGGGTGCGTCTCCACGTAGGTCACACCCGTGAAGCTGATTTGATGAGGGTCTTGTTTCATAAGTAATGCTCCCTTACATACCAAGGAGCGGATCTAATCAATCTCATCCGATTTCTCTGTCTGAAATTCCTCAGCTACCAGATATTCTGGTTTAAAGAAATGCTAGCAAGATTTCCAAACCTAGTCAGTGTTGTGGGGGCGGGGGGGGACACAGCAGCATCTCATGAAGATACCACGTGGGATCTCAGTGTCGCCCAACCTGTTTTTTAATCATTTTAAATTACAAGCCGTGGCTCTGAGTGAAGGGCAGTAGGAAGCTCCAGATTTTATACCCTCTAAGACCAAACCTGCTCATGATGTAACCAATTTTATACATCTGCCAGAGGGCCCTGCCTCCTTTGAAATAACATTCACACTGCCCGGATGATTGCATTTGGACTCTTCTTTCATTCATGTTTTCTGTTCTGCTCTACGCTTTTCACACCCACCCACTCATCTTTTCAAACAGATTTCTAATGCTCCATGATACAGATTGTTTTGCTACTTCTTACCTGTCTCCACATTTCTGCAGGCAGCCCTGAAAACCCTTTGTTGATTCAGAGTGTTTGCAAAGAAATGCACTTAAACTCTGGTAGTGGGGTGTCTCACACACACTCCCATGGCCCTCCCCAAGGTTCAGGATGAGAAGCCAGAAAACACAACAGGAAAAACGGAACCAAAATCTTTGAGGCTAAGAGCCTCGACCTAGAAGATGACCTTGACCCTATAACCATTGTATTCATTACACAAAATATTTAAACTCTTCATGTGCATATAATACCTGCTTCTGCTTCCATTGTTTCAAGCTCATTGGTCTTTGTGGTAGTTGTATTTGTCTTTGATAGCTACAAACTGAAAAGGTACTTTTATCAACAAGGTTTCTGAAAAACATTTACAAAACCAGCTTTGAGGAAATTAGAATGTTTCCTGGCAACAGCATTTGGAGTGGTAATTGTATTTTCCCATTGTGATGTTGGTCTGTGTGAGTAACCATCGTAGCGACTCTTTGGTTCATTATCGATGTTGTTTTTATTTTTAGTCTTGGTGTGACCCACCAGTGGCAGGGGGTTCCAATCCCCTCCCTTTGCTTTTTTGCATTTGTCTGTTTGTAGGATTGCCAGATAAAATACAAGACACCCAGTTACATTTGAATTTTGGATAAATAATTTGTTAGCTTAAGTATGTTTCATGCATTTTTTGGCATATATTAACGGTAAGAAAAAAAGTTATTCGTTATTTATCTGAAATTCAAATTTAACTGAGCATCCTGGCTTTTTGCTTCGTTTTATTTTGTTTTACTAAATCTGGCAACCCTATCAATTTGGTCATGGGAAATCGCTCACAGCATGTAAATCCTTCTAGTCGTCACTGTCTTTCACGTGGAATGGAAGACCTTTTTTCCCTCACCCTCTGCTTTCCAAAAGAGGGCGTCAAGGAACTTCACCTGCCTGCGTGGTGGGTTTCTATTTAAGACATCTTTATGATTATATTTAACCTGTAATTGTGCTTTGGCTAAATGTCTAACAGTCCTTGTAACTGTTTAATAGTCAATAAAAACATTTTTAAAGTATACTGTGTCTGGATAGCAGTCAGCTCTGAAGTGTCTTCATTTCCCTGTTCATTTCAGCCCGAGCAACCTTAACACGACTGACCTACAGCTGTCAGAATCCAAACACCGACTGTCCTCTCCTCTTCCTACTGAGATCTGTGCCCACAGTGCCTTATCCGCACCTCTCGGCTCGCAGGGCAGTTAGCCAAGTACAGCAGGAGAAGCACGGGCTCCTTCCAGAAATAGCTCTACATAAATAAAAATTTGTTAAAAAATAGAAATCGCTCTGAAATGAAGGGGCGTGGCTGGCTCCCAGGGCAGCTCGGAGGCCCTGCAGGGACTCCATGCCTCCTCCGTTCCCAGCACAAGACCTCCCTCATGCACAGCGCCTGGCTCCTAGCACGAAGAACGTTGTTTCCTTTTCTTCCATTCTCCTTTCTCTGGGCCTAGTGACTCATTAGGTAGCAAATCGGCAGCTAGAATTTCATCCATAACTTCTTTGCCAGAGGGAGTGTCAGAGTCACAAGGAGACAGAATTAAGTACTTGAAAGCATGCTAATAACCCTACAAATAACAATACCTATCACTGAGTCCTTACTGTTAGGAGTGAGTTGGACATTTAGGTAGTCAGGCCTTGTCCCCAACAAGAAAAGATGGGAGTCAGGACAGCTAAAATAAAACAGCACTAACATCCAGTTTTGCAGCTTAGGACCGCACTAGCATTCTGCTTTGCAGCCTTTGCAGAAAGACTTCTGCAAAATGTCCTAAAATAAGGCAATGAACCACAAAGTATTTGTCACTATCACAGGCAAGGAGTGGTTAAGACATAAGCCCCCCAATATCAGCAGAAAAGACCATCCACACGTGGACATTAACCTAATAGGTAGACAGATAATGTGACCAAAGCCCAGTTTGACACGACTCAGCACACCCTGATTGCTTAAGAAAGTTCCGCAAAAGAGCTCATAAAAACCCCTAAACTTAGAAACTCTGGGGGCAACCCTCTCGGGCACCCTCCCTCTCTGGGAGCTTTATACTCTTGCTCAATAAACTTTGCTTTGCTGCCCACCACTCTTCATCTGGTCTACCTCTTCATTCTTCGAAGCAGCGGGATCAAGAACTGCGGGCCCTAGAGGCGGAGAATTCCTGAAACATGATGATGAACCAGGTACTCATTGTCATTAATAATCCCAACATCCCACAAAGTAGGAATTTTAATCCCCATTTTACAGATAAAGAAACAGACTCAAAGAGGTGAAACAATTTAAATAATTTATGTCCCAGAATTCTTTCCAATATAGACTTTGGCACCTATTGCTAGGCACCAAACCTGACTGCATCTGAAGTTTTCAAGTTTCCATGTTTAAACGGGCATGAAAACCCCAGAGCAGTGACTCTTCTACATGGTTTTATATCGTCAGTGTCTCGTGGGAAGATCAGATTCTAAATGCCGTTAGACTTGGGTTTTCCCTGTGGTTATTGCCGGTGTTAGAAAACAGAAATTATAGATTGTCTTTTAAATATCTCTTTCTGATGGTTCTTTATTCGGGTATAGAAATGCAGCCGCTTTCTGTATTCTAATTTTGTATCCCGTGACTTTACTGAATTCATTTATTCTAACAGTTTTTGGCAGAGTCTTTCACAGTGACTTTTTAAAATTCAACACCAAAGGCATGATCCACAAAAGAAAGAAAACGGATAGGCTAAACTTCATTAAAATCAAAAAATTTCTGTGAAAGACACTGTGGAAAGATGAGAAGACAAGCCACAGTCTGGGAGAAAAGACACATCTGATAAAGTACTGCTATCCAAAATATACAGAGTTCTTAAAAACCCAGTATTAAGGGGCACCTGGGTGGCTCAGTCATTAAGAGTCTGCCTTTGGCTCAGATCATGGTCCCGGGGTCCTGGGATCGAGCCCCACATTGGGCTCCGTGCTCAGCGGGGAGCCTGCTTCTCCCTCTCCCACTCCCCCTCCTTGTGTTCCCTCTCTCGCGGTGTCTCTCTCTGTCAAATAAATAAAATCTTTAAAACAACAACAACAACAACAAACAAACAAAAAGCCCAGTATTAAGAAATCGAGCAAGCCGAGTAAAACATAGGCCAAAGGTCTGAACAGACACCTCACCGGAGAAGAGAAACAAGCAAGCATATGAAAAGATGTTCACAGAACATCTGTGGTGATGAGGTGAATGCAAACTAAAATAACAATGAGAAAGCGTTACACACCTGTTAGAATGGCCAAAATCCCAAATGCTGGTGCGGATGCGGAGCAAGAGGAACTCTCCTTCATTGCTGGGGGGGGAGTGCAAAACAGGACAGCCGCTTTCAAAGACAGTTTGGCAAGTTACTTACGTGCTCATAACCGTACAATCCAGCAATTGTACTCCTCGGTATTTACCCAAAGGAGTTGAAAACTGTGTCCACACAAAAACCTGCACACACATGTTTCTAGCAGCTTTACTCGTAACTGCACAAACTCAAAAGCAACCAAGATGTCCGTCAGCAGGTAAACAGGTAAGCTGCGACACATCCAGACAACGGGATATTATTCAGCTCTAAAAAGACATGAAAAGACATGGAGGAAACTTGAATGCCGATTACTAAGTGAAAGAAACCAATCTGAAAAGACTACACGCTGTGTGATTCCAACTATATGACATTCTGGGAAAGGCGAAACTATGGAGACAGTGGAAAGATGGCAAATGCCAGGGGCTAGGTGGGAAGAGAGGGCTAGATAGGTGGAGCACAGAAGATTTTTAGAGCAATGAAAATACTCTAGGATATTGTGATGGTGGACGCATGTCATTATACAGTTGTCCAAACCCATGGAATGAACAGCACCCAAGAGTGAACCCGATGTAAACTATGCACTTTGGGTGGTTAGGTTTGTGTCAATGCAGCTTCACCCGCTAACAAATGTGCCGCTCTGGTGGGGGATGCTGACAATGGGGGAGGCCACACGTGTGGGGACAGGGTGTATATGGCAAATCTCTGTACCTTCCAGTTTTGCTGTAAATCTAAAACTGTTAGAAATTTAGTCTATTTTTAAAGAGAGATGAGGATAGAAATGTGTTCTGGCAAAGGATAGATGATAGATGATGATAGATAGATAGATAGATGATAGATAGTAGATGGATAGATAGACTTTCTCTTTTAAAAAGAATGGATTCTTTACGGTTCAGTACTGTCCCCCAGATAGAATTCTCTCCTTTTGTAATGGGGGGGGGGAAGCATTAATGTTGGAGAAATGTTCTCTATAGAGAACAAGTGCAATAGGTTCAAAAGAAAAATTATTTGTAATTTCAACAAGAGAAAACTTATTTTTCTATGTAACCTTGAGGTTATTAGAAGTCTTTTCAAATTCCAGCACAGTGTAAGAAGAGTTTTCAGGAATGGTGGCTGGTTTGGTTTGTTTTTAAACGTATATTGACAAAAACCCCTTTGTGTACACAACTTTGTATGTAAGTAAGTTTTTAATTTTCTCTTTATACCATCTCAGAAGCTGAGTCTCATTTAAGTAATCTGGTATTTGGCTAGACGATTTCAGGTAGATTTTGTACTTTGGATTTATAATTTTGTTAAATTCACACAGGTTTTGGTTATCACTTGGCAAATATCTGTTAATCCTTGAGTTTGAGAATCTTATTTGTCTTTTAGAAATAATATTTAATATTTCACAGCCTAGGTGTAATGGAAATCACTGTTTTAAGTCTAAGAAGTCATCAGATATCTAAAAGATGAAGAATTTCAAAGAAGCTGATCAGGTTCTTGTTACTACTTTTTTGTTTGAGATGTTCTGTGTACTGGCTTAATTCTGTTTAGGTTTTATTTTTAGCTGTTGTGTTTATGGTTTATATAAATTTTTATAATAAAATAATTTAAATTTTCAAAAAAAGATAGGAAACCTAGAGACACACAAGAAGAAATAAATATTAAATAAAAACAGTTAATTTTGACCTAATTCCTCTGACTTCAAGGAGGTGATTAGTGTAAACATATATTAAAGAATCCTGGTATTTTCAATTAGTTTGAAACTGGGGAGAACCAAGGGGAAAAGCAGAAAATTCTTTGTTTCCTCCACTTTGGACTCGGAGCTGGATTTTATACACCGGTGCTCCAAAGTTGAGACCCAGGAGAATTATGAGGAAAAGGGAACAGTGAGCCAGAGGAGCTCTTCTCCCATGGGCTTACCAGTGTATTACTTTTTTTTTTTTAAGATTTTATTTATTTATTTGACAGAGAGAGAGAGAAAGAAGAGCAGGGCGAGAGGGAGAAACAGGCTCTCCGCAGAGCAGAGAGCCCGATGTGGGACTCAATCCCAGGACCCTGAGATCATGACCTGAGCCGAAGGCAGACGCTTAACCGACTGAGCCACCCAGGCACCACCCCCCCCCCCAGTGTATTACAGTAAAATACAAGTGATGGTCCTTCTCGGTGGTGGGGACCCGGCCACAGGGCGAGAGGCTTTGTTCTCTGTCTAAATAGTCTTTAAGGCAGAATAAAAAAAATTAATTAAAAAAAAATAAAGTCAGGCAGGATAGTATATACCCAAGAGAGCTGAAAGCAGGGACTCAAAATAGGTATTTGTTTGAAAAAAAAAAAAAAAAACACTATTATAAGCAAAGACAAAAGACAAACGGGAAATGTTTGCAATTCATACTACGGACAAGGGGCTAATCTCTTCCATACAGAACAGAGTTCCTGAAAATCTGTAAGATACAATCAGTTATGAACACATGGCTCATAGAAAAAAATACAAATGGTTCTTGAATACATAAAAGTGTTCTATCTCATAAGAAAAGAAACACAAGTTAAAATAGTAAATTAATGCAACTTACCTATCAGATTCACCCAGAAAGGTTTATGACAAAGTATTTGGGCAAAAAAGCAGTGTGTGGGGGGAGAAATTACACAAATATAAACACCACATACATTTCCATCAGACATATCACATTCTCTGACCACAGTGCAATAAAACTATAACCATCACATAGAATAGTTAAAAAACAAAAACCTAGCCTCTTGGAAGTTTAAAAACACTCTCCCATACCATTCTTGAGCTAAAGAAGAAATAAGTGATATTATTTAAAAATAATTTGTCGATACTGTATTATAAAATATTATGCAGCCATTAAAAAGGGTGAAGGAGAGGGGCGCCTGGGTGGCTCAGTCGGTTAAGCGTCTGACTCTTGATTGCAGCTCAGGTCATGATCTCAGGGTCTTGAGATCAGGCTCTGTGCTCAGCGAGGAGTCCGCTTGAGATTCTTTCTCTCCCTCTGCCCCTCCCCCACTCCACCCTCTCTTAAACAAACAAACAAAAAGGGTGAAGGAGAACAGTATATACAGAGGACATCTCCAGAGTGTGCTGTTAGTTAGGTGAAAAAGCAGGCTCTGTGTGGATTAACACGTCTACACCAGCATCCCCTAGGGCAGGAGGGTCTGACTGAGCAAAGACACGTACCCTCTCATCTATTGCTTTACGCCTTTGCAACTCAGAAGACAAGAATGTGATTTCTTAATTTCTGTGTTCTGGCCCAGTGCCATCCTTTACCTGGGGCGACAAGAGTAAATGTCCAGCTGATCAAATTGAGGGCAGGGCAGGAGTAACAAGGAACAAGAGAAAAAGTTCTGCCTAACAGTATTATCCTGTCAAACACACACATTTATACAACGCATAAATACAAGTCTCAAAGTAATGACACCGAACGGCTCATTTTGGTTACCGAAAGTTAAAGAAGTGGGATGTAGGGCAGGGATATGGAGGAGAAGCTTTCCATTTTTACTCTTAAGTATTTGTGTTCTTTGAAATTTGGGGCAGTGAGCACATTTCCATATATTATCATGGAACAGCTTTATTGGGATATCATTTACATGCCATAAAGTTTACCCATTTTAAGTGTGCAATTCAGGGATCTTTAGTAGGTTTGCTAAATTTAAGAGTTGTACAACCACCACCAAAGCGGCGACACAAAGTCAGCTTGGAACTCTGATGGGAGACACCTGGAGCCTCAAGGCCAAGTTCAGTAGCTTCCCACTGAACCTCCCTACGACACCATGAAGGAGCCAAGTCCCTGGGTTACTGCTCTGATAGGACTTGATTCCCTGCTTTCATGAGAGATCCGAGCACTGTTTCCAGAAGACTCCCTATTCTGTCTATGCTGGCAGCCGTGAGGTTCTTGGGACTGCGATGGATTTGCTAATACCCTTAGCGCGCACACCACTGAGACACATGGATCCAGAGGCTGGACAAAACCTTTAGGGAACAGACAGTTATGAAATCCCCAACCTCAAGGGTAACAAGACTTTTCTATAAAGGCCTCTCCTCCAAACACACATGTTGGAGAAACAGATCCTTTTCACCTGTTTCTAACCCCTTTCTATGCCTCCACCTGCCCATCTACCCTCTCACTAACAAACCTCTCCCAGGTAGAGGACACCCCATTCAGCTGGTCAGAACTCAGGACATCCATTGGGCTACATTTTTTTCCCCCCACTGGGTGAGTTCCTATGCCTCGAGATTAACATGTTCTTCTTGTTCTTTCTCCTGCCACAAAGTCCTTCCCTTGCCTTCTCTACCAGCAACTAGGAAGGTAAGTTAGTGTGGGGCTGCCTCTTCCAACTTAGCTCTTTTACGTTCATGGAGTAAGTTGTTGGTCTAAGCTGGGTTGTCCTACTCGGGTCTTGTCTAAGAGCCCATTGTTGGGAGGTAGCAGATACGTGCCCGTTTGATGGATGTTACTAATAATATCCTTGGATGAAAATCCAGTCCAAACCTCCCCACCCTCATGGCATGATATGTGCTCAAGAGAAGCAGGGGAAGGAGTTTAAGCAAGGGCTCATGGGAACGTGTCTGTCTTACCCAGAGACCCCGGAGCTACCCAGGTCGGCCTGCCTCGGCTGTCTGACAGACAATTTCAGTAGCCCTGTATTCTGCTGGTGGAGAATCCAACACACACACTCTCTTTAGCCAACTGTCCTCCGTATTAGGCACTCGGCTGGTCTCTGTGCCACTCACTTTGTAGCAGGAAAGACAGCTTGGGGGGACACCGATGCAAAAAGGTGAAATCTCATGCGGAGATGGGGGTCCTAAAATCGGCGGTTACTTCAAGCCCTCCCACCTCTGTTCCCTCCTTGGATGGTGCTTTTACAGCTTTCTACTTTCTGGCATTTCTTTATCAAAGAATAGGTGTATCTTGTGATGTTTTCTGGATCAGATTGGGCCATTGATAGTGTGCATTGTGATTGAAAGCTCTTTCAGTCCTGGGAGGAGATCTTAGATGACAAATGTCTCTCGAGTGAAAAGTGCATTTTCAGGTTTTCTTGAGTCTGAGAAGCTTGACACTGCTTCAGCCAATATAGTAGAGAGGAAGTGACATTCTGTGACTTCTGAAACCAGATCATAAAAAGGGGTGTTGGCTGGAACCCTCACGCTGGAGCTCTGATCTGTCTTGTGAGAAATCTGACTGCTCTAAGGAGAGGGTGTGTGTTGGCGCTCCAGGTGACGTCACAGCCGAGCTCTCAGCTGAAAGCCATCCACTGCCCATCATGTGAGTACGCCATTTTGGATGCCCAGCCTACCCACCTTCAGACGACAGCAGCATGAGCCGTCACTGACTGTGACCACCTGAGAGACGCCAAGGGAGAACTGCTCAGCAGAGCCTTTCCCAAGTTTCTAATCTACAAATTCTTGAGCAAAATAAAGTGGTTATTGATTTACACAACGAAGTTCTTGGGTAAATTGTCACAGTAATAGTGACAATAATTGAGAGTTACGGTCTAGAAGTTGAATGGAAGGGGGATGGAAGAAGAAAGACATAGCTGTATCAGGCATTCCTGAACTAGTTTTAAATCAGAAATCACCTGTGGGTCTGTAAGGTCTCTGACTCTCTAAGTTTTAAGTGGGCCCAACAAGCTCTATTTTTAAAATAATCTCCCACAGTACAAAATGATGTAAATCCCATCCCCCCACCTGGGGAGTCTCTCCCATCTCTTTATCAGTTTTCCTGCCTATTTCTGCATAAGTACTTCTCCAGGTGAAATCAGGATCATTTTGCCATGTTCCTCACAAATCCTGTTGGGTGTTTTGAGATCACATGAAATGTAGATTAATTTATGGAGAAATAATAGCTTTTCAGTATTAAGTCTGTTTATCTGAGAGCATAGTATATCCTTTGCTTTTTTTTACATGTTCTTTTTTTTAAGATGTTATTTATTTACTTGAGAGATAGAAAGAGCACTAGAGAGAGCAAGCACAAGTGGGGGGCAGAGGGAGAAGGGAGAAGCAGACCCCCAGCTGCAGGGCTCCATCTCAGGGTCCTAGGATCATGACCTGAGCCAAAGGCAGACAACCAACCGAGCCACCCAGGAACCACTTTACGTGTTCTATGTCCCTTGGTAGCGTTTTACCGTGTCCATCATATGGGTCTTGCCTATCTCTGGTAAAGTTTATTGTAGACTTTTCATTTTTAAATTATATTGTAAATGGGATCTACTACTTCTGTTTTATTTTTAATTGATATATTTACCTAAGAAGGCTATTGATTTTTTTGTATTAATGTTACAATCAAGTACTTACTGAATTCTCTTGTTTCTGATGGTCTTTTAGTTGGTTCTCTTCTCTTTTTCTGACACATATCATCTGCAAACAATTTGGCTTCCCAACTTTCCAAATCCTATACCTCATTTTTTTCAAGTGCTAATCACATTGGCTAGTGTTCCCAGGTTAAATAACAGTGATGCAGTGGGAATGCATGTTTACTAATATGTTTTCGATTTATAATTTGGGAAATTCGTACCAATGGAATTTGATACAAGCAATCCACAGATCAGCACTGGGGGACCACTGACTTACATCCATTATTTTTTCAATCTGGCCTTGAAAAATATTGCTAATTTTCATGATCCTGATGGAATGTGAAGCCAGTAAAATTTCCTAAGATTCTGTGTGAGCCAGGCAGGGCCCCTTGTTATCAACAGGGCGGGGTGTCCCAGTGTGGGTAATGCCTTATATATTCTCCTGCTATAGCCCTAACCACTTCCTGCTTAGGCTGTTTGATTGACTTCTCCCACCAAGAAGCCATCCTTGTCACGCCATCCTGTGCTTGGCCCAAAGTAGATCAGATGGAGGACGCTCTCCGTCTCTTACTGTTCAGTTCTTTCTTCCCATGGGAGGCTCTTCCTGGAGAAACCAGGTTCTTAGAGATGCAGGTCAGCCTGCTCCTATCACTGTCCTTGGGTGGAGTTCAGGGTGCAAAAATGGGCCCACCAGTCTACCATCTTAACGTCGCAGTCATGAAGTGCACAGGATTATCAAACGCCCCAGACCTTCTCTCGTTCCCTTCCAAGTCATCACAGCAGTGCGGTTTTCAAGGAAAGGATAAACCAGGCCAGACATGGTTGAAAATGTATTTATTTTTCTTCAAATGATCTTTTTCAAGCAATAAATAAAAAGACATGTCAACTCTTCTAAAAAACGAAACCAAACAAAAAAAAATCCCCTAAACTATATACATCCTACCGAAATACAAGCATATCAAATGTAGAAATGACATCACTCTAAAAGATGGGGCTATTTACAAAAGTTACAAGTATTGCATTGCTCTGTCTTGAAGAAGCCTCTTCCTCATATGACTCATAAGCTCTAAGGACGGGCAGGGTGCTCCTGGGGGACAGCGGTATCTCAAGAGGTGAAACTCCCCATTCTTTTCCTTGCTAGACAAGGGACATTTAAGGAAAAACCTCAACATCCAGACACTGAATTCAGGTCCCTAACAATGCTCCGCAGATCAGCTGCCCTTCAAGGGGCATGAAAGGTGCCCCATTCAGGAGGTCGCATGCTCCTCGAGCTCCTGAGAGAAACCATCTTGTCCCTCCGCCAGGCTGGGACTGGCAGCAGGAACCTGCCAAGCCAGTGACAAACCCCTGGCTGTGGTTTCTGAGAGACCAGCTAGTTCTGTGTCGTTAAGACCCACCTCCAGCGGCACCTTGCTCTCCGGAAAGCAAGGTGGTTTTCCCCACCTTGGCCGCACTCGGAAAGCACCTGGGGAGATTTGAAACATACGGACGCCGGGGTTCCAGCTCTGGAGATCCTGGTTTCATTGCTCTGGGACAGCCTGGTAGCAAGGTTTTCAAAACTCCCCAGTTGATGCCAATGGCCAGCCAAGGTGTACCCCTGCTTTAATACTACGGACGCGGTGGCCAGGTCCCAACCGAATCAACCACCTACCGCCTTTCTGCCCACTTTCCCACAGATTTTTAAAATTTCTCTCATGGCTTCCCAACCTTGTTGAAAACTCTGGAATCCAGCTGGAATGAGCACCTGAGCAAAACGGCGTCAGGAGGCAATGACTAAAGCTTCGAGCGCCCAGGCACCATTCACAGACGCTTCAGTCTAATACTTCTCCATGGGAAAGTCAAGTCTATTACCCTTAGTGCTCCACAGACATCCTTGGGTCACACAAGATTCCAGGAGGGAGCTGACCTCATCCCTTGGTCTCTAGAGAAGATCCAAGGTAGCCAACAGCACCGTTGATAGGATCAGTGAAAGTGGCAATGTTTTCTGGCCATTTCCGAAATTTTGCATCACCAGAAATCACTTCATGGGAGAGATGCCAACTGAAATCCACCTGGCCATTTGGGCTGACCCTGTGGTGGTGTCTTCATTACAGTTACTTCGAGTCATCAAAGAGACTTCCTGATGACAGAATTATGACCAGAAAAAAAAAAAAATCCCCTTTTCCGATCTAGCCAATTTCCTATTTTATCTCTGAGAGTTCTGAGACTCAGGCTGTTATCAAGTACAAAGAAAATGGCTTTATAAATAGCAGTTTGACACGGTGACAGAAGACTTGAATTGGAAAGCGGGGGAAAGACATGTCTGGGGCTGGTCCTGAGCTCCGACTGTCCGTGTGGTTGGAATCCAGTCTGGGAAAGCACGACACACAGGTTTTGGCAAATGTACACTTGTTCTATAGAAAGTGAGTCAGTTCCAGGTTGCCTGCCTTCCCCCTGCCGCAGGCTCGCCCGCTCACCAGGTCTATCCGCTCTTGCAACCCATAGCTCTCGTAGCTGCAGAGCTCACTGGACCTCACTAATCACAAAACACAGAGCAACTTCCAGGAATCAAGGAAAAAGTAGGAACGGCCAACTGTGCCATCTCTAAATAGGTCCATTGTCCAGGAACCCCAACCCCTCACCTCACCCCTACCTATTCAGCCAAGCAGCTCCCGGGGACGGAGGGAGCCTCTGGCTTTTCTAAAAACAGGAAGCGGGAACTCTGGCCTCACCCAAAGACAGGGCTTGACAAAGGCAGGATGAGTGATGCCAACACAGGTTCATGTTTGTGGAAGGAAATGTAATGAACCTGGTCCTGTCTGGGATGCCAGGATGAGAAAGAGCATTCCAACGCTATTCTGACATTGAGGCTTGAAGTTATTCAGGGATGAGCAAGAATGTTCATTTAGATCTAGACTCACAAGGGGCTAAAAAAACCAAAAAAACAAAAAAACCCAAAAAACAAACATGCTCTCATTTCTAGACAAGTTTGCAAATACCTCTAAGCTGACACTCTGTAACACTGTTCCACTCTACTACAGATGAAGTAACATGTAGCTTCCCTCTTCCCTCCCCCCCAAGCCCAACCCGCAGAAAACATCCGTCTCCCTCCGAAAGCCTTAGCTCCCTTTGGAAAGGCCCCTTAAAAGGGCATTATCCCAAGAGAGAATTCCACAACGGCGCCTGCGTGCCCACGGTGCCCAGGATAGAAGCCCAACAGCCGGCTCCCAAGCAAAGGGTCTAGCCAGCTCCTTACACCCTCTTCCATTCTAGACCTGAAACACGGTGTTCACTCCCCTCTTACTCAAATAAGGGCCTTTAAAAATATTCACCTAACCCAGGAGTTTTAAGAAGGCAAGAACTTGCTGTACTTCCCTCTAAGCAAACCTGGTAACACGAAAAACGCCGATTTATGCAGAAGAGAAAAAAGGTGGTGCTTCCAATCACCAGAGGATGCACGTCAGGTCCATCTCTAGTTAGCTGCTTGCTCCACGATTCACTGTAGGACAATCTTAGTTGCACCCCATTTCCCAGGAGCACCTTTTACGACAGGGCATTTATCACAGATGATAAACAAGTCTTCCGGAAGGGCTGTGAGAAAAGGCTCCCACCGCCAAAATGAATTACTGATCCTGAGAAAAGCCTCTATCATTGAGACCTAGAGCCGCTTTCGTGTTCCCTGTACCCAGGAACCAGCTTCAAAAGGAATCAGAAAGCAGTCCTTCCCTTCTTCCTCCTGCCACCCCACGCTGCCTGCTTCTCAGTGACAACCAGTGCCCACTGACCCTCAGGCTACCTGCTCCGGACCTGGGACACACTGTCCAGTTCCTAACCGCCTTGACGTTTGCGAGCCATCAGGCTCCGTGGCGGGGCATTGACGGAAATACATCCTAAATTCACCGTCACTAGGCTCCTTGCACTTACATCCTCTGAGGAAATTCTTAATAAATACTTCTATTTATTATTAAGCATCATTATCCACCTGTTGGTGATTTCGAAAGGAAAACCAGGTCCTGTAAGATTTCTTAAAAAAACAAAAACAAAACCTGTTCCAAGAACAAAAAAGAAGGAAGCACACAGAACCAGGCACTTCTGGCAAACTTGTTTTTTCTTTTTGTCCCTTTCTCACCCCCGCACCCCACCCCCGCACCCCTTAATAAAACTGGGTGGGCACATTTGCCAGGATCTGTGGGTTTCATAACTTCAAGCCTTACTGCTTAAAAAAATGAGGTAAGAAATTCCTATCTGAAAAGTAACACGGACACACAAACCAAACCGAGGTCTTCCCTGCCCGCTGAGGCAGCCGTTATTGCTCTAGGTTGGAGTGTTTTGTTTGTCTGCTTGTAAGGTGTTTTCGAAGTCCTTATTGCCATTCTAGCTGGCCCCGGAGGAGGGGATTTGGGGGGCGGGGGGGGGAGTGCCTGGTCGCCGGGCCCTCGCGCTGTCAGTCCCCGCGGGCGCTGCCCACCCCGCGAGCCCCGCAGAGCCCCGCAGAGCCCCGCGGAGAGCCGGCGGCCGGGCTCGGGCTCGGGTCAGGGCTCCCCGCGGCCCTAGCAGCTGGGGGAGGTGGTGATGGGGCTGTGCAGGTACGGAAGGCTGCTGGGGGCCGCGTGCACGCCCACCGACACCGGGAAGCTGAAGACAAACTGCGACGTGGGGGTGGGGGTGGCCTTGCCCCGCTCCCGCAGGGGCCCGGAGGGGCTGGCGGCCTCCACGGCGCAGGACGTGGCCAGCACCTGCGACTCGAACTGCAGCAGCTGCCCCATGAAGCTGAAGTTGGGCGAGATGATGCTCCGCCGCTGCTTGACGAACTCAAAGGCCTCCTCCAGCCTCACGCGCTTCTTCATCATCAGGTAGGCCAGGCAGATAGTGGCCGAGCGCGAGATGCCCGCCTGGCAGTGAACCAGCACCCGGCCGCGGCGGTCCTTCACCGCATCTGGGGCAGAGAGCGCGCCGCGGTTAGTGCCCTGCGCGCCCCCACCCCCCGGGGGGGCCCGGCGGCAGGTGTGGACAGTGGGGGCGGCGGGAGGGCGCCTGAGGAGTGTTGGAGGAGGGGCACTCCCATTCCTAGTGAGGAGGGGGCGGGGAGAAGCCCACCGCAAGGGACTCTAGCGTTCCACCCCTTCCGGGCTCTTTTTGAGACTTCACCGAACAAATGCACTGAGCTTGGGAAAAACCCGGGTTCAAGCCGGTTAAATCCCAACATACCTCCAAGGATTTCCATTTGCAGAAACAAAAACAATGACCCCACTTCTCCCTTTATTTGTCTTCCTCCCCATCCCCGAAGCCTTATCATCTGGACGTCTGGAGCCGGGCAAGGAAAACGGTATTGGCTGGGTAGGCTGACGGCTCGGGAGCGGGAGCCGATCTCCCTATCCCCCCTGCAACACGACATCCAGGCGGCCAGCCTCCCTTAGAGGCGCACACCCTGGACGCAGGGCCCCCCAAGCCCCTCCTCCAGCGGGCGAGGACTCGGGGTTCCCTGCCGTCCTCCCGCCCCGGCCGGCGTCCACCGCAGCGCCAACCTACCGATGTACTCGATGGCCTCCATGAACCAGGAGCTGATGTCCGCCTTGTGGTTGTCTTCCACCGGGATGCACTTGTACTGATAATGTCCTTCAAAGTGGTTCGGGCAGTCAGAGGAGACATTCAGCAGGGCCGAGATCCCCAGGGCATCCAGCATGTCCCTCCGGGCAGCGTGGTACGCACTGCCGAGGTAGAGGAAGGGAAGGATCTCCACGGGACCCCCCTGCACCAGAAAGGGAAAGCAAAGGCCCCCGGACATGGTGAGTGTAAGGCACCCAGGAAAAGGGCTGGGATGCTCCGGACGGGGAGAGGGAACCTGCCCGAGGTGGGCTTTCACAAGCCCTGGGGAGAACGCCTGGGGACACAGCCCTCCCAGCTTTCCCCTGCACCTGCTGGGGCTCCCAGCGAATGACAGGCCCAGGGGGCTTCTCTGGCCTTTCCACTCGGCTCTGCTGTGAGCAGAGAAGCGGGGCGGGTAAAGCCTGATGGGCCCCCCCGCCGGTTCAAGCAGCCCGCCTCCGCCCTGAGACATGAAGAGGCAGACGCCATGCTGGCCTTGCCACACCATCTGCGACATTCATCTACACCTAGATGGTGTGTGGTCAGTGGCACACTAAAAACGGGTGTTATGTCAGCCTCACAGGCTAGAGGAGGCGCCTTGGCAATATGAGGTAACGTCGGCTTAATTCGTGACATTTTCTGAGTCACATCAACTCAAATGATCTGGGATCTGGGAGCAGAGTTGCTGGACCCCATAAATTCACCCCATCTAATGAAAGAGCGACAGTCGGCTCGTAAGGAATATAGCAGCTTAAGCTGGTTTTCTTAGCGGAGGGCTGGCCAACCATTTATGTCCACTTGGCATTTACAGTGGGTTGTGCACGGAGGGGGTGGCCTCAGGTCCCTGGGCCGCGCCTTCAAAGAGGGGTGCTCTCTCAGCTTTCTACGTGGCCTGTCACACACTTCTGATTTCAGCAATCCTCGCCTGTCTGCACGTAACTTCAGAGGCTAAGTCGGAAAGGTACGTCTTTGTATTTTTCCGAGTGAGGCTAATAAGAGGGAAGGGGGAAAAATCCCAAGGATCAAATGGACCCTCCCCAACACCCCACCCCAATACTCAAGGTTCACTACATTCTCCCCAAACTGAGGGACTCTGTCCCAAACCCCTGGAAAGCAGAAACCTGAAAATAAGCCCCCTTGCCCCCACGTTGCCGCTTCCTCCCGGGCTCTGGGCCCCGAGTCTACCTGGTCGTGCAGTGGGGTTCCACAGGAGCTGCAGTTCACGTCCAAGGATTCGGCAGCGCTGGGGGGCACAGCCGGTGGGAGGGCTGCCAGGGCCTTGGTTTTGGAACAGAATTCTGGGTACTCGGAGGAAAACCTCTCATAGCCACCTGTAAAAGAGAAATATGGTCAGGTTAATAGGGTCACTAAGCCAGCAGGAAACCAGAAAGTACTTGAGTCCTACCCCTAGACTGAGGAGAATGGCTGCGAAGCTGGGGCTGGCTGGATCTACACTGGCCACCGGGTGGCGCTGTGGGCCCAGAGATAATGGCTGTGGAGCGCGCCTCATTTGGCGGGGACTTCATCCTGAAGGCTGGAAGGAAAGTTTTAGGAACGAGACAGGTTCGGGATGCAGATACAGAAAGGAGGACGTGCAGGGGGTATGCCGAAAAGACCTTCCCCATCAGCTCCTAAGGGTGATGATAAAGCATGGAAGACAGGATGGCCACTGAGGGTTCCCACAAGTAGGGAGGCAGCCTGGTGCCGGGCCCTGGGACCTACCAAGATGTCCGTCACCCCCCAACTCCAGCCCTTCCTTTGGAGAGGTTCTCGAATGTGGGAGAGAAGGAAAAAAAAAGTTACCCTGGCACCAGCCCTTCTGGATCTCAGCAACAGAACAGATGCCAATCGCCCGGCCTCCCGAACAGCTGTTCCATCAACAAGGGGCCAAAATAAGAGGAAACGGGCTTAAATACAAATCCCTCTTGCTACATACAGGTTTGGGGCAAGGCAGGATTTCCTGCCCTGAGAGTTGCTAAGCTCTGGAATGGTTATCTGTGGGACCGTCTTCCGGGGAAGGGAGGTCTTTTAAGTAAAAAGAGATACAGGGCCAACTTCTCTGGAACAGTGTTAGTGCTGAGCAGAAAGGTGCCGGCTGGCTGGGGGTGGGCAGAGATGTAGGCAGAGGGGCAGGGGGACAACCAGGAGGACAGAGACGCCTGGCCAGTATCTGATTCACTTGGGAGCGCCGGGACTTGGCTTGGCGAGTAACTCAGCATCTACTATCCACGTGTGGCCATGCCTGTATTTTTATTTTGCAGTTTCTGTAGGACCCACAGTGGATCATAAATTAATTCAGGAGAGGCTGCAGGTTGCCGAACAACCACTCTAACGGACCCGTTCACCCAACGGTCACGTCGGTGGCTGGCACAGCTAAGTGTCTGTGTGTAAGTGGTGTGGGGCCAGTGTGCCCTGGGACCACTCGTGGGAACCTTCCAACATGCAGACATGCGCCAGTGAGTCAATGATTTGCCCGAATCCCACTCCCCTGCCCCTAGAAAATACTGCTTTGCAGAGGAAGGGAAATGATTCTTCGCCGCATCAGGAGGCTTACAGAAACACAGTATACGGTTTTTCCTCTGAGCCCCCCCTCTTCTGTGTTCCCCTCCATTGCCTCCCTTGGGATAGAAATGGCTATCTCCCTGCTCACCGGCCTCGCTCCTGCTGAGTCACAACCACCAGCCTCCCCGGAAGGAAAAACCCGCTTGAGGGGCCAGGACTGGCAGTTCCACGCGTGTTGGTGGCCTTTGCGTAGTCATCTCAGCACAGGGGCACCCCTGCTGCCCATTAGCACCCCTTTTTCCCGATAAGGCTACAAACATGGCTGTCCCAAATGCAGTGAAGAGAGGATGGGGGAAGAGCCAGCCAATGTCTTTAGCTGCGGCCCCTAGGACAGGACTCCGGGCAACTTCCCTCACTGTTCCCCCTTGGATGGGGGAAAGGGAAACGGATCAGTCAACAAACTGTTGGTGAACACCAACTATAGGATTTGAAGATTTTTAAGTTAACTCATCTCTGTGTTTATATTCCATAATTTGAGCTATTCATATACATCTTTTTTTTTTTTTTTTTTTCACAGAAATGTAAGGCCTGGGCGGTGCCCTCCATATGTGCATGACGGAGACAGGCAGACTAGCAGTGCCCACCGGCCAGTGGGCGGGGGGGGGGGGTCCTGGGGTGGCCAGGGCCAGGCGGCAAGGTCACAGAGGAGGAGCGCCCCGCCCTCCCCGGAGCAGCGGAAGTGGGAGGGGCCTCAGAGTGATTGACACCGTGTTCTTCCCATTGCTGAGAAGGCACGGGGCAGGGAACCAGACGGACGCGCCTTCAGACTCGCAGGTCTGGGTTGCATGCCAACCCGGGAAAATCATCAGCTGTGCGGCCTAGGGCTGTCATGGACCCTCTCTGAGCCTCTCCCTCATCTGTAAAATGCGATGAACCGTCGGGGCCCGGCGGCGTCCTTCGAGGCCCTGCTTGGAAGAGCCAATGCTCTGCGCCTGGCCCCGGAGAGACATATAATGAAGGCTTCCTCTTGTGGCACCTCTACAAGGGGACCCAGCATTACTGGCAATTTCCTAGACTTTGGACAGCCTTCTCCTCCCGGGCTTTACTGATCTTTTTCCACTCACGGTCCTGAGATCTGGTCGTGGGACAGTAGAAGGGCAGGCATTGCCCTGTCTGAGCTCCAGGACCTTTCCCCCTCGGGGACATCCGCTGCCTCGGGGTGGATCCTCAGCCAACCCCACAGGCAGAGAGCGGAGCAGCAAGCACAGAGGTCTCCGGGGGACGTGGTGGGCAGGGGGCAGGCGGCCAACTGGGCAGGACAGAGGTGACCCGGGGCCAGACCAGGCTTAAGGGGGGCCATTTGTCATGCCCCCCCTAAAGCCCCCAGACCTCTCCTAACAGGGCAGAGAGGGTGGGAGGAAACAGCATTAGAATGGAACAGAAACATTATTGACTGAAGTCAGTTCCCTCTGGCAGATCTTTAAAGAACACGCAGAAAGGAACCAAGTGAGGAAGCAGATTAGCCCAAGGGACTGAAGCATCCCAGGCCAGGGCCAGCAATGAGAGGGTTTTTCCCTCCTGAGCTGTCACTAGCTTCAGAGGATCCATTACAAGGAGCAGCACCAAAGGAGGTCCTTCTTGCAGGCAGATGAGCTGCACTGGGCCAGGACGTGTCGGACGAGTAGAACCGGCAATGACGGTGGGCCAAGAGTATGCAGGCAGGGTGGTAGGGGCAGAAGCCTGCAAGTTAGGAAACCACCCACGCCCACACCCCACAAGAGCATCCATCTTCTACGGCCATCAGCGCCATGTTAGTAAAAATGATAGCCACTTATGAAGGGGAAATGCCCACTGTGTGCCAGGCTCTTCCCAAACATGGGTCCAACCAGCAGCCCTTGAGGTGACTGGCCCCGATGTTACAGAAGAGGAAACTGAGGCGCAGGGCCACCCCCAAGTAAGGGCAGGGCCAGCGTTCAGCCCACTGGCCTCAAAGCCACCTGCTAGTCTGGCCATCAGGAGCCCACCCTGCTGTGTGCCCATCTCTGCCTTCCTGGTGGTCCTTCTCTTGGGGGAGGCACAGCCTGCTGGTTTCACCGCGTTGAAGACACAGAATGTTCTGGCAAAACCAGAAAGGATCTGAACAGGACAGTCCTGACATTTCACCAAACTCTGCTTCTTCCCAGGACTTTTCAAACTACAGGTTGTCACTTAGAAGTCATGACCAGCACGTTTTAATTAACAGGATATAACAGAATAGAAACCTCTAGAATGAATTTTATTTAAATAAAATAAATTTTTTCGGAACTCTGGTTTCAGGTGTGACTGTGTCCCTACAGGGTCGTGATGTCAGGATTTCAGACTGCATCATCTTTAAGTGCCAATACTCTGTGATCCTAAACGTCACAAACTTCATTTGCAAACTATGAACTGACAGCAAGTGTCTCTGAGATCTGCTTTTCGAGCTCCTGAATACAATTTCATGACACATACACCAATGACTTTCCACCTGTTCTGTGTCCAACAGAATGTAATTCCACAACAGATAATCTGACTCATTTTGACCCGTTTTTCCCGTGTTCTTAATAATAGACTTTCTAGTCTTAAAGTTCTCATTTTCTCATCTTCATTTTGAAACTTGAGAGGCTAGAAGGGAGAAAAGGAATATAATAATGCCTCCCCACCCCACCCCCGATCAACTTTCTTGAGGAATAGCTGAACTCCACACTCTTTTTCTCACACTCACACAGCAAGACAACTGTCACAGCTTACTGCAAAGGACGACCCACTGGCCACACGTCCATACAGAGCTGGGACGGTGTGCATAAAAGTGTTCTGGAAAATACTCTAGGATACTTCCCCTGATGTGGGCGTTAACTCAGTAAGCGCCCCGGTAAATCCTGAGCAGTACTGAAAATGTACCTAAGTGAGCTTCTCACGCTGGGACCCCAGGCACAGACCTGTGTGTCCTGCACCAGGTGGCTGACACCTAATGCCCACACTGGAGCTGGGTCTGGGTTGTCCTCCCTCCCAGAACTTCTGGGCTATCTGCTCTGTTCCGCTGGCTTCCGTTGGAGAGTGAACTTTTCTTCCTGTCAAACTGCCTTTGTCAGGCGGCAACTGCCTCCCAGTAAGGAAACTGGCTATCTGGTTTCAGATGTTCTGATTTTTTAAAAGAATTTCTTGGCTCCTTAAGAAGGCCGCCCTCGGGGCGCCTGGGTGGCTGAGTCGGTGAAGCGTCTGCCTTCGGCTTAGGTCATGATCCCGGGGTCCTGGGACCGAGTCCTGGCCCAGGCTCCCTGCTCAGCAACTAGTCTGCTTCTCCCTCGGCCTCTGCCCCTCTCCCCAGCTCATGCTCTCTCTCTCTCTCTCTCTCTCTCTCAAATAAATAAATAAAATCTTAAAAAAAAAAAAAAAAAGCCACCCTCCCTCAGTCCTGTGTAGCCCACCTCCCCTCTCAGCCTATGAGGACAAGCCCAAGGGAGCTGTGATGGGCTTAATAACTATCAGGTTTTCACTTTCAATTTGTACCTACACCCCATCTTTAGTTAACTTTTGTTCGTTGGAAGCATCCAGTTCAAATGATGCAAAAAGCAGTGAGTTTGCTTCATTCGTTGTCATTCTTTAAGGAATTGCACTTCATTCAGGAAGTTAGAGATTATCTTGAAGGCCTACCATTTAGTGTAATTCTGATGCTCTCAAGCCTTGGCTGTCATGGGCATTGTGTCATGTTTGTAAGAAGAAACGTGCATCCATTTCTCTTTGGGTGGAGGAGGTGTGCAACCTCATGCCCCCCGCGGTTTGCTGTTTGATGCCACTGACCTTGGGGCGAGGGAGGGGATTAGGATAGGCTGGGCAACTGGGGACAGAGAGAGACAAGACAGTTACCAGAGTTAGCAGGGCTGCTGGCTGAGCACTCCCCACTCCATCACTGGCCTTGTGGGCTGTTTCCTACAGGGAACAGTGCCTGGGGTCCCAGCGTGAGAAGCTCACTTAGGTACAGAAAGTGTCACGTCACCATCTGTACGGTCAGGCCCTAGGACTAGAGCATATGTGAATTCCAACCTGGAGGAAGAAGCTAGACTATCTAGTTGATCATCCTTTCTCAAAACAGCGCCAGGACAACTTTTAAATCAGAACTCAAATAAAAATGGACAAAAGTCATGAGCTGAGATGAATTTTAGACAAAAGTAAAATAGTGTTTTTATACCTAAAATCTTCTGCGTAAGACTGACTTATTTGAGAAGGATGAGAGGCAAAGAATGACTTCTATTAGGGTAAGAAAATGCTCTTTTTGTCTTTCTGTTATGACCAAGGTCTAAAACCCCAATCCTAGGATTTACGAAGGAAAGAGAAGGGGACTTCAAAGGAGATGTGTATTGTAATAAAATCTGAAAAGCTGAAATTTCTAAACTTTCCCTAAAAATGCCTTACAGGATTTTAAATAAAGTAAACTTAGAGGAGAAAGGAAAAAAAGGGGGGAGGGATGGGAATCTTTTACCAGCAAAAAGACCAGAAAATGTAGGGATTTACGTGATTGCTCTTAGCAAAACTTGGATACTATTAGGAAATGTAAAGGCGAGGCAACATTTTATTGATACCAAGTAACATTTACTGGTTTTTTTTTGGAGATGGTCTTACTCATTTTTTTTTAAAAGATTTTATTTATTTATTTGAGACAGAGAGAATGAGAGAGAGAGAGAGCACATGAGAGGGGGGAGGGTCAGAAGGAGAAGCAGGCTCCCTGCCGAGCAGGGAGCCCGATGCGGGACTCGATCCAGGGACTCCAGGATCATGACCTGAGCTGAAAGCAGTCGCTTAACCAACTGAGCCACCCAGGCGCCCAAGTAACATTTACTCTTAAAACTGTGAATTCTTGCATGTGGTATTAGTTAACTACCAGCCATGAGCAACCACTGTCCTTCCAAATGGCAGAAAGAGAAAACAGATTTTGAAGCACCATTAGTTGGTAGAACTAGAGAGCCTTCGGCTGGGGTGTATAATATAACTTCTGAAAATATTCTGCTGCGTTTCTGTCCCCACAGGTTGGCAGAGACCAACACTCGGGTCTTCCTCTGGCTTAACCTCTGACCACTTTTACTCCACACTCACCAAATGAGACCTACACACAGTCCCATTACATGAAAATTGAAATGAGCAACTCTGATGGGAACCATATCAGACAACCCCTAACCCATTAGGGCATTTACTAAAGATAATCTAAGGGGCTTTTCTCCTGCTCACCAGTGCTTCCCTTTAGTTCTCTGCCCCCAGAGTGCCCTCCCACGAACCCATATTTTCCACACCAGAACTTAGGAGGCTTGCTTTCTTCTCCCAGCCGGGTGCGAGAAGACACTTTCCGGGTGTTCCTGGCCTCACTAGGGATGCCTTTTCATTAGAGGGCCAAGAGGAGGAAGAGGAACGGTGTTGAAGCTTCCTCTCCTTAGCACATGTATGAGAAGAAGCTGGGTTACATAGAATATGCCCCTGTTAACCTGGCAGACCTTCTACCATCACTGCAGACCTAGCCCCTCACCACCACCACCACCACCCACCCAGCCCTCTGAATTTGAGGCGACTGCTGCCAAAGGCAGACTCCTTTTGCTTAGAAGACACAGCGAAACCTTTCCTGGCTACTCCCCGGGCCTGGTCCTGCAGAGGCATTGGTTCTACCTGCTGCCCAAGCCTGGACGCTCGAGGATGTGGACTTGGAGAAACCTGGCGTCGCCCTCCCTGCCACACCAGGTCAGACCCTAGAAGACTCCTTTTCCTTTGGCCAGGGACCTCGCTAACGGCCAGGGGACTGTCATTTTCCCCCGAGGCTCCTGTCCTACGAGGGGGCTGTCATTGTACCCCGAGGCTCCTGTCTTACCCCGAGCATGAGCCTCGAGCCTCGCGGCGAGTCGGCGGCGCGGCTCTTCCGGACGGATCCGGTTCTGGGCTCTCCCCGCGGGACCAGGGAGGTGCCCCGAGCCGGAGAAGGAAACCTTAAAAATATGCCTTCCCTCCCCGGGGCTTAGGTGTCCTCGCGCCCGGAAGCCCAGGGGCCGAGGTCCCCGAGCTGCTGCTCTAGGGCGATCCCCTCCGGATTTCTTCCAGGAAGAAAAACAAAACAAAACGCACCCAGACTCCACGTGGGTCTGCACGACCTCCAGAAGGGCCCTGGCTTCAGAGGCCCGCGAAGGAAGGCGCAGGTTTGGGCTCTAAATCAGGAGGGGAGTCCAGCGCAGCGCGGCACGGAGAACGCCCCGGCCAGCCCGTGCCCCTGGACGGGCCCATCGCCCCGGAGAAATTTCTCTCCCCGTTGCCACGAACGCCAGGGGTGGGGAGGGGAGGGCTGCCGTGCTCCACAGCCTCGCCCCCCACACTGGCGCGGGAGGAGGCTGGCCGCGCGTCCGCCGGGGGCTCCCGGGCACTGCTCGGCCACCAGGCAGGCGAGGCCGCCGGGTCCCGGGCTCAGCGCCGGTCGTCCGGTGCAACCCCTTCCCTGCACTTTCTCTTAAAGCGCTTTGGGGAGAAGAGAGGAGGATTAGGCTCCCTCGGCGGTGCAAAAGGCAGCCCTCACAGAAAGAGAAAAATCAGCAAAATCGCCTTAGTAGTTCAACCAAAGGTCAACAGCAGCATTTCCCCAGCAGCTGACAGGTCAAATGGCCAGGAAACAACTGGCGAGAACAAAGCCCCCCGCTGTTCGACAGGGGCGAGCCCCGCTCGCCGGCACTGAGTGAGGTTGTTGTGCTTTTTGGAAAGGGCGGCGGGGAGAGGTTTCCGCCCCTCCTCCCGCCACCACCTCCCTTCCTCTCCGGTGAGCAGGTCCGGAGGGAAAAGGAAAGGAGGGAGGAGGCGAAGGGCGCCTGCGGGGAAAGGAGCGGCTCTTTGAAGGCCTGGGTCTGAAACGCCTCGCGGGTTCGGAGGCCGGGACCGGACGCCGGCGAAAGAATGCGCGGAATGCGGCGGTGGGAGGCAGGGGCGCAGCGCGGCAGGGGCGCCCCTACCCACAGCCCGTCCTGCCCCCCCCACCCCCCGCCGCCCCGCGCGGGGACCGCCAAGGGCCGCGGCTCCTCCAGGCCGGGCAGGTGCGGCCGGCGCACCGTCCCTCCGGTCACTTAGCACGCGGTCCTTTGGGGGTTTCTGACTTCCAGATTTGACAAGAACTCGCGTCCCCGAAGAGTTGCGCCACGGTTCACTTAAAGCAGGCACGCGCCGCCAACAGAGCGTCGAGAAGCGGGTCTGAACAAAAGGTCGTACGGCTCCGCGGCCTGGGTTGAAGGGGCGCCGTCCCATCGCGCTCTCCCCGGATACTCAGTCCTCCCGTCCCTCTGCTCCCGGAGCTGGGGTCTAGCCCGAGGCGGGAGAAGTTGGCCACCTTCCAGGCGGAGCTCGGAGTCGGGCAGCAGGGGACGAGACACAGCTCCACACAATGTGCGCAACCCGAGCTGCCTTCCTGCGTTTACGGAGCCGTTCCCACTTCGGCGCTCACCCTTCACCCTCTTCCCCACCTCTGGGATTCTCGGGACTCGGCGCAGGGCCCGGGCACGCCAAGCCAACAGGCCTGACCTGTCCCCGCCCGCACAGTGGCACTGGGAGCACCCCCCTGGACTACAGGTGGGCAACGCAGTGGAGTCGCTTCGCCTAAGAGGCCCGACGGTCAGTGAGTGTAAATAAACGCAGAAGTTCCAAAGAGTACGGACTTGCAGGTGACAGAGGAAACGCACCCTCACCGTCTCTGAGGACTTCGGACGCGCTCGCACTTGCACGCAAACGCACAGAAACCTTGCAAACCCCTGCACACCGGCGCGCACAAAGCAGCGCGCGGGGATCCTCGCGGCCACGAATCCCTCCGGGCACTTCTTCCCCTGCCCACTAAGGCGCAGGCCGCCGAGCCCCGCTACATCTCCCCTACGGCTCGCGCCCCGGCGCCCGAGTTTACCTTTAAGCAGGCAGATGTCGGTGCGCTCGGCGTTGCGGCGCAGCGCCTGCACTACCAGCGACACGGTGCTGTCTTCGCGGAGGCTCTCGGCGCGCGGGCTGCGCTCGTCGTAGACGATGACCGCCGAGTAGAGACCGGAGCGCAGGCGGGCGCGCACCTCCTCCTCGGCGGGCAGGATCTGCTCCAGGCTCACAGAGCCCTTGGCCCGCCGCCGCACGATGGTGTTGCAGCGCACGTTGACCGAGCCTCGGATGTAGCCCGCGCTGTGCGCCAGGAACGGTCTGCAGTCCAGCAGCAGGCACTTGCCGCCGCTCAGCAGCCCCAGGGTGCCGTGGCCGCCGCTGCCGCCCGCGCCGCCGCCGTTCTCCTCCCGGTTCATCAGCCTTTTGAGCACGCTGCAGTCCATCTCCCGCAGCTCCTCCACCGTCACCATGGTCGCCGGGCACGCGAGGAGGCGAGGCACACCTGGGCCGGCTGGGCTGCAGGAAGGGGCAAGCGGGGGCTAAGGGAAGCGCGTGCAGAAGTGGCCGCAGACTTGGCCCCCACGGCCTCCCGCGGGCGGACCTCTTCTCCCCGGTCCCCTTCCTCCCGCAGTCTCGCCGTTACATAGCAGTCCGAGCGGCCTCGGGCACCCGGCAGCACCGCGCGCGCTGCCGAGGGGGAGGTGGCGGTGGAGGGGAGTGTGTTTACGGGAGAGGAGCACGGGCTCCCTTCTGTTGTGGCCTCTATTGTATCTGGTCCGTTGTGCTGCTCCCGCCGTAGCCGCCACCGGCGCTGCCGTTCCGGCCGCCGCTCCCCACCAGCAGCCGGAGCTCCGCGCACTGCCCCAGCCAGAGTTTCCTCTTTGGCTTATAGATGTATTAATGCTCCTCCGCTCTCCCCCGGGAGGGAGCAGATTCATTACTACCTCCCGAGGCCCCGCCTCTTGCCATTCCGGGCCTCGCGCCCTCCCCCCGCGCCGGCTCCCCGCCCCATCCCGGCTCCCTCCGCCCCCTCCCTTGCGCGTGAATGGAGTGAGGGCCGCTGGCGCCCAGTCATGGGAACGCGACGTCACAAAGAGCGGAGTAAACAGGGCGCTCGGCGCTCGCCGTCAGGCCCATTCATAAAACCGAGACCTAGAGGAAGAGGGAGGCGGCCTCCGACCGGCAGGCGAGCGGCAGCGCCGGGACTTTGTGAATGGAGCGCGGCGGCGGCGGTCGCGGTCGGCGGGCAGTCCCCGGCCTCCGCGGCGCGCGGCCCGCCCGACACTAGTCGCCGTGCAGCGAGTCCACCCCGCCGCGGCGGTGCGGCGTTCGGCGTACGGAGAGCGGCCAGCCAGGAAGCCGGCCTAACGGAGGCCGGGGCTCGGTTTGGAGGTTTCGTTCCTTTTTGCCTCCGTGCTTCCCCCTTCGCAGCCTCGCAGGTCTCCTCCGGCGCACCGGAGTGGAGAGGGCCACGTTGCCCCGCTGCCCAGCGGGCACGGCCCGGGCTTACGGAGTGCGTTCCGCCTGGCGGGTCGTTTTCTCAGCGCGACTCCTCAGACGTTAGCTTATGCATTAGCGCGATCGATTTTCATCTCCCGCCATTAAATCAGCCTTATAGCTTCCCGAGGAACGCGGGCAAGCCCCAACGTACAAGATGAAAGAGAAATGCCCTCCTGCCCCGAAGCCCGGTAATAGCGAGGTGTTGGGTTTGTTGCTTTACGACCCAGAGGGCGGCATTAATTGTCGGAATGTTGTTCCTACGGAGGAAGGCAGGGGTGCCACTCCCGTCCACGCTTCCTAAAGATCCTTATTGAATCCCGGTTTGGGGGGAAAACCCGACGTTCTGGGCTTTTGGAAAAGTCCTCACCTCATCTTGCATACATGTGAATTGTTTTCTCAGGAAATGACAATTAGGGTCTACAGTGGGGTGCGAAGCTAGACCCTGAGAAACTGACGCGTAAAGGATTTAGTAAGTTCTGAGGGCGATTCCATCCCTCTTTCCAGGTCCTGTAGCGTTCTTCCCGCCCCCAGTTTTACTTAGGCATTTAATTTCCCAGAGGCCGCTTTTGGCAGGGGGTATGTGCGCGCCGCAGTGGGGACACGACAGAAGCCAAAAATTATTCGCCCGACATCTTGCCAAATCTTGTTAGTGAGAATTAACCACCGAGGCGGGGGTTGGGGGGGGGGGTGCGTACTGCAGGACTTGCTCGCGGCCCCGGTAGCAGCGGAGTCGAGTCTTCCATTCCGGGTCCCTCCTGGAAACACGACCCCGGCAGCGAAGGCCGCGGAACCCGCGGGGGCCCTCCCGCCCCCAACTCGGCCTTCCGCTCGGCTTTTGTTGCTGGCAGAGCGGCTCCCTGGAGCTCTCACCTCCGGGCCCGCAGGGCCCCCTCCACTCCCCTACCGGGTCTCGGGAGGGGACCTCCACTTCCGAGGCCTACCACCCGCGCTCCCCTCCCGCTGCGCCGCGAATCCCCCTTTGCCCGGGTCGAGTAGGGGGATCTTCCTTTTCCCTCGGACTGCAAAATGGCTCGGCTCGGCTCGGCACCGGGAGGATCCTGTCTCTATTTAGAATTTAATATTTTGTTCATGGATTTTTTTTTTTTTTGCAATTGGTTAATTTTCATTGTCTTTAAAAAGCAATGCATTTTTGAACACTGACTTTTTACGAAATTTTGCGCCAGGGGCACGCCGATCAGGCCCTGGAAGGGGCCACAGCTGCGCACCGACCGAGGTCCCCGGGGGGCGGCCCTGGGGCGCCAGGCACTCGGGGTGGGGGGTCAGCAGTCTAAGGCTCGCTGCGTGGCCTCTCCCGTGGGGAGGGGTGTGTACTTCCTCCCGGGGGCAAGGGGGCCTCTGTCCCGGTTTCTCATTTGCTGAGCCGGCTGTAAGGCTCTAAAGACTCGCTCTCGCTGGTACACCAGGAGTGTGCGCCCTCTCCAGGGAGCCCCCCAGGCCCGACCGTCCCGGGCCCCGTTCCTCTCCCGGGGCCCAGGAACCGGGCCCTGCCAGGCCCGCCGGCTGAGAAATCTCCCGGCCTCAGGAAACGCCGGCGCCTTTACCAGGGCTTGGACAAGATTTCTCTTGGAGAAGCCTCTCGGTCGGAGGCAGGTCTGCGCTAATTTCGCAAGTGTCGCTGGAGCTGGGGAGCCGTCCCTGGGGCCCACCTGCCGCGGCAGCCCTCCGCTAGCCTTTGTTTCCCCCGCCCGACCCCCGCCCGGCGCTCACGTGGCCGGTAAATAACCATCAAAGGGGGGGGGGGGTAGGAAAATGCCCAAGGACAAAGGCTTGCTTTCTGCACCTGACAGTAATCCGTGGTGGCGAAGCCCATAAATCCCGCAGGCGATTCACAAGGAAGGTGGTGTGGGCGGGCGCGTGTGCGTGTGTGTGTGTGTCCACGTGTGTCTTGCGCGCCCGCACCCCGGAGGGGAGCCGCGGCTTCGGACTTAATGTGTTTAAGCCAAGAGCAGCTGTAATTACGAATGAGAATCCCTGATTTTTGAGAGACTAATAAAAAAAAATCCTCTCTTCAATTCGGGAATTAGCCTTCAGTTGTGTGAATTTCAACAAATGAAATTTAAATTTTGTATTTATCCGATCCTCTGTAAGCACCCTAAATAATTTTTTTTTTTTTAATGTTTAATGTTTGGTATTGTTAGGTGTTCGGGCCATTTGGGACACGGCTTAATGATACTGGCTGTAGAGATGTTAAAACTTGTCTCCAATTAGTGTGCAGGCTGGGGGTGGGAAACGATCAGTTTACACAGGAACCTTGTGAAACAGCTGGTCTATAAGGTAGATCTTGGAGAAAACAAAGGCGTTTGGTAGGAAGACATCGTTTGAATGTCATCTCAAAGTTAATTTAATTAAGGAAGGCATATATGCAGGAGTTGGGGTGGGATTGCCCAAGGAGAGATATTTTATTTATACTCAGCAGTAAACCTCGGGGTGAAAATACTTTAAAAATTCACTGTGACATGTAAATCCAACTTTTCTTTCATCAGGCAGTCCTTAGACCGACCTTATTAGTCACTGGCAGGCCTGGCAAAACCCCTGCTCTTGTTTAAGAACATTTCTTTCCAATTAGGATGTTGTGTGATCCGGGAATTTAAAGCCCAGAGTCAGATCCCCAGAGAGGACTACGGCTTCTATTCTGTTTTCGATGCCAACCTCTGACTCACTGCCCTGTCCCAAAGTGCCTGAATAAAACTTGCCTGAAAGCCCATTAATGAATTAATCAAGGTGGCATTGGAAAGAAAGGGTCTGTGGATTTCTCTTTCCTGAGGGGAGAAGGCACCTTGTTCCTTACTCTCACCTGGAACTGGAATGATCTGCTTTGCATGGGCCCATTGGCTGGGCTTCCTAGATCAGCTGACTGGGGAGCTTCCCCTCTGGCAGTGAGAATGCTCAAAAGGACCGGGAAGCTGTCTCATGCTCCTGAAAGCAGAAAAGTATATGTCCCTGTGTTCTCTTAGGCAACATGTACAAATGGAATTGAGGAATGCCTGTCCTTCCCTGCCCACCTCCGCCCATCAAGTCAGAACTCAGAAACAGTGGTTCTTCAACATTTAGACTGAACATCAAGCAATGTCAAAAACATAGCCTCAAGTTTTAGTCCTGACTTTGTCACATATACTCTCTATGCTTAATACTATAGCACTTGCTAATGATTTAAAATGCTAGGTTTCAAAATAAAATAAAATAAAATGCTAGGTTTCTAACCTTAGGGTCTCTTTAGAAAGGTTTTAATACATTGCTTGGTTCACTACTTTATTTGAAAACTATCGGATCTAGGCTATGCCACTATCTAGCTTTGTGATGTTGGGCAAGACAGTCTCCCCGGGTCTCAGTTTCTTCATCTGCAGATGAGGACTTGGGCCAAGGCAGTTTTTAAGGTCTAGTCCCTTTCGCACCCTGTGTGAATCTGAGCAGAAGAGCTCCCTGTCAACCCCAAGCCCAAACTTGCGCAGGCATTTCCTTTCCCTCCCCAAAGCCAGGCACACTAAAATGCCCGAGACAAATCCACAAGACAAAGAACAGGCTCTAGCTCCAATCTGTCCCTCTTTGGCTCCTGGAGAGCAAAGTTGGTAGTTTTTATTTGTATGTTTTGTGCTAATGTCCCAAGCCGCTTGATAAAACTTCAGCTGTTCCAAGTCAAATTTTGGGAACAAATACTTCTCCAAATAGGAGATAAAAATGGGCTTGGCATTTTGGGGGGGGGGGTCACCGCAGCTGTGAATATTGCTTTGTTCATTTATTCAACAAACACACTAAAAGGGGGGGGGGGGGGGGGGGGGAAACAAATTTGTCCCAAACACTGACTGTGTCTTCAGAGAGTTTATAATGTAGTTGGGCTAGAGTCAGGGTGGGAATGTCACTGTATATTACCATAGGGCAGGATCTAATAAATATCATTAGGTAAGAACAAACAAAATGCCAGGGGGATTCAGAGGAGAAAGGGATTGGACTCTGCTGTGGGATTAGGGAAATGCACGAAAAAGGCCAATGCGAATAAAATGCATTTCATCTACTTAAATGTTATCCTTGGCCTCTCTTTTAGGTCCTTTTTCTTTTCTTTTTTAACGTCTATCCCACCTCTGACATTGGTTCCGTCCTTGTGCCTTATATCTTTTCCTTTCATTTGTTAACCTCTCTCTTCCCCAGTGGTTTTGCCTGCTAAAAATAGATGAGCGATTGGTCTGAAGCTATCAGAGAGCCAGGATGATGCAAAAGCTCGCTAGAAAATCTATGCCGTGGATGATGAGCCAACCTAGATACCGGCTGACCTAGGGGTGGGCCCAACTCCAACTAGTGACGGTGGTATCATCTCAAACAAGTCTGTTGTTCTAGATCTTAATTTTACCATCTGTAAAACCCGGAAAAATAACATAATTATTTACTTGTTTTAGGACAAAAAAAAAAAAAATGTCTAAATCACCTTTCTAAGGATCCAGCCTTGGTGAACATATTTTCCAAACCAGACGTTCAAGTACAAGTACACGCTCAGGAAAGATTTTTGGACTTACAAAATTATTTCTGTAGAAATTCTTACCAAGAAGTAAACATTAATCACATTTGTTTTATGTTTTCTGAATCTTCTTTTATCAAAAGCAATAAAAATAGCACTAAATTGAGACTATCACAGAAAATCTGGGGCTTTGGGGTATTACTTCTTCATTGGAGAAACAGTAAAAAACAAAACACAAAAAACAAAACAAAACAAAAATACTAAGTTACAGAAGACCCATGTTGTGCCACTTGTTTGCCGTCACAGCCCCAGATCATCATTATCCACTGACATTCCCACATGCATTCTGCAGACAGTCCTGGACACAGTCCTTCCTGCCCCATAAGAGTGGGGAGTGTGTATCCTGCCTTTCAGAAGTTTATTCTGTTCTTTGCTTCCACATTTTGGCCTCGTTGAGGTTTTCTTTGTATAACAGTGGGTTAACTCACATCGTAACTGTAGGGGAAGAAAAAAAGTCTTTCCTATACCCTCTTAGGTTCATACCCAGGGCCTGCAAATTAAACTGACAAAGACAGGTTAACAGGAGAAAAGGCATTTAATTTGAATTGATGTTCGTTTTTTTGTTTTGTTCTGTTTTTTTACATGCACATGGGCTTCACAGAAAAGAAATGAAAACCAAAAAGTGGTTAAACGTAAGGACTTACATGCCATTTTAACAAAGGGCAATACATTGTAGATAAATGACTGGACAAAGGAAAGAAGGGTTGGACTTCTAGGGCTGATAAATTATGGAAAGGCAACTAGGAAATATATGGGGGTGTGTCTCGGGTGATAAGGGTTGTTCTCTTCCTTACATGGAGGGGGAAGGAGACACCTGCAGAAGGGAAATTTATGTTCTGCTTTTAGGCAGATGGGAAGGAGAGCAGAGAGCTCTTCTTAGGTCTCTTTTTTTTTCACTTGCCTTCAGCTCAAAACAACCTTTATGCCAAAGTGGCGTACTTTGCCATGGTACATCCCGATCCCCTCCATAACCATATCACAGCTGGACCAGGTGCTGGGCAGTACAAAGAGAGGTATCAGAGTTTCAGCTTGAGCTTCGTTTGAGTGATGAGCAGGGCCCACTTAGCCAATCAGTGGCTTTAGAAACCCTTAGTCATTTAGAAACCCTGAAGCCCTTATTTCTGAGTTTTCAGGTAGACAGAAGGGAAAGGCCAAGAACCAACAATTCGTGAATGAAAAATATCCACCTAATTAACAACTTTAGCAAAAAGCAAAAGGCTTTGACACTGCCTTAGACTGATCAGTTCACGTCAGTTGCAATAATAGTTTCCTGGAGCTGGAGCCTGAACAGCCTCTCCCAGCTGGATGGTATACTCTGATTACCAGCCCTGCAAAGGAACAAAAGGCAGAGCAGAGGTGAGGAGGAGCAGAAGGACTCCGCTCTCTCCCTCCAGCTTCTCAGTGGGTGGCAGTTCTGAGCCGCTCCTGCAAAATGAGGGCCCCACCTGCCCACGCACCCACTACCAACATCAGCCTCGATTGGCCAGCAATGCGAAGCTGCTCTTCTGACGGTGTAAATTTTCCTCCACCTAATCTAATCTTCTGTGTAATCCAGTTTTTATCTAAAAAAAAAAAAAAAAAAAAAAAAGATTTGGGCCATCTGGCATCAACATACAAAAGGAAAATAGCTAAATGTGTTCTATTCTTTTCCAGATAAGAATTGTAGTCTCTCTCTCTACCTTTTCAGTTGGAATTAGTATAACAATCCCCAGGGGTTTGCTCACTGAGGGAAATACCCAGGGTCCTCTTTCAAGCAGTGGTTAATTACATCCTGCTATTTATCCCATTTATTAGAGGTTAACCAATTTGCACCCAGCCAACTCCATTTTTAATCTAATCTATTTCTCTTTTTCCCCAGACTCCCAGTGTCCTGTATCCTCTCTGTCACACAGCCTTGAACTTCCCCCGCAAGGAACAAAGTAACGAGGTCTGTCTTCTCTTCTAGGTGACCGGAGGTCCCTTTTGAAGGTCCATCCGGATGCCCCTGCCTTGAATCTGAGCTATATCCTCTCCAGACCTGAGTTTTGTTTGGTACAGGGGAAAAAGACAGGGGCTTTGGAGCCAGACAAATGTGGGTTTCCAGGCTAACTCGGCCATTTAGCAGCTGGGGAACTTTGGATAAGTTCTGACCTTCACTTTCCACATCTTCTCAATGGGTGTGTTACTAACACCTAGACTAATTTTGGGGACTAACTCTTATTCCCTTTCATTTAGAGGATTTTTTTTAAGAAGCTAGGTGATGTCTGTGAAGCAGCATTTCTGATTTATTCATAATTCTCTCCTTGGAGGGGCAATTGGCAAAATGCCAGGGGCATTAGAAAGCACAGGTAGGTTCTGTGTCATCAGGCCAGGCTACTGAGTTGGCCCAGCTGTTAAGCCAAGTGTTTGCCCAGTCCTTTGCCCATCGGCCAAGGCACCATGAAAGGCCCCTGGATCCTTTCTGCTGCTTCCCACTATCCTGAAGCGCTCCTTGCCCCCTCCTCCCAGCCCCCTCGATATGTCTCCCCCCACCCTTCTGCATCCACATACACATGTCCCTGTATCAGGGAGACTTGCTGTGACCACTTCAGCGGGACAATGCTTCCCCCTTCTGATTTCCTCCAACACTTGCTGCCTTTCACTTTCTTTCTTTCTTTCTCTTTCTTTCTTTCTTTCTTTCTTTCTTTCTTTCTTTCTTTCTTTCT